>NC_000068.7:154729349-155029349 GCF_000001635.26 Mus musculus
CAGTGCAAGTAAGAAGAGAGCCAGGCCAGAGTGGACACTGGCTGTCCCCTCAGACATGCCTCGTTATGGTGCCAAAAGCCTCACAGCCATTGATGCTAGGGTCCTGGGTGAACCAAGCCATCAGGCGTGGGCCCTGGAACCCAGAATGTTAAAGGTCTGTAGTCACTTGAAGACCATTAGTTGTTGGTATCTAGGGGTATACTTGTAGGCAGGGCTATCTCTCTTCCAGGAAGGACTGAGCAGGCCGATGGCCTGAACTTCAACTGTAACTCTCTCTGTATCACTCTAACCTCAGGCCAACCATATCCTTTCCTTGCCTTAATTTCTCCTCTGTACAGCGGGGAAACAGCAGTTATGGAGATAGAGATGAATCCTTGAACTGATGCTCATAAACAAGAAGACTATGTGCCACTGTTGTAACCCCCAAATTAATACTAGAGACTTCAGTGTTGTACAGTTTGCCTCTGCATTCCCTGCCAGAGGCTCCCATCCCCCTACCCCTCAACCCCCTACCCCCACCCCGGCAAGCATGATATGCAGACAGCTGGTGACAGCTGGTTCTGTGCTGCATCCTCCTGCAGCACCAGGCCTCCATCCCACTCCCCTATCGTGAGACATTCTCCCTGCCTCTGGGTCTCCAAAAACCAACACCCAACACTTCTCCTGATAACTCTCCAGGTGCCTGTCCTTGAGCTCAAGGGAGACCATGGAAAAAGTAAAAGGTAAACAGAGGTCAGGTCACAGACAGTTACGACTGGCCATAAAATTAGTCCCTGAACAGGCACCCATTAACCCACCCTCACGCTTCAGTACTATTCCACCCTCTATTCCCCTTCTCTGTAAATATTCACACTATTCCTGTACTGTATATAAACCAATGTTTTCTGGACTCAGGGTTGCTTGCCAACATTCACGCAGTGAGTGCTAGGTGGGTGAACCGGGTTCGAACTTGAAACAATAAAAAGACTCTTGGCGAGTTGCAGCGGGCTTTGCAATTGGACTCAGGGCACAACAGCATAGAGTGAGAACCTTAGGGACAGTTTAATGGGAGTTCACTATGTGCAGATTACTGTGCTAAGCAAACTCCAAGCAGCAACAAATTCCATTCATGATGGTCTTAGACCATCTGCACTTCACAGATATGGAACTGAGGCTCAGGGCAAATACACCAGGTAGCTGGTAAGCTGTATCCCTGAGACTTAAACCTTGGGAATTCTAGAGAAAAGCTTTGACTGCTTGTGACTGTCAGTATTCTGTGACAAATGCCTTGGATAAATCAACCTACAAGAAAGAAAGGTTTGTTTTGGCTTATGGTTTTACAGGTTTCAGTCGGTGATAAACTGGCCCCATTGTTTGGGACTGTAGCAGTAAAATCCATCACGACAGGAAGGTGTGGCACTCACCTGTCTCAGCAGGACACAAAGAGAGGAAAAAGCTGGAGTTCTCTAAGTGCATGCCCTCATGTCCCCAAGGACTTCAAATCTCCCACTAGGACTACCTCCTAAAGATTTTATCACTTCCAGTAGTGACACCTCGGAGACCAAGCCTTCAACAAATGAATATATATATGTCCTTTAAAGGACATATACTCAAACCAGAGGACCATTTGACTCTGCTCCCCCAACACCCCCAAACATTACACTGTCTATTTAAGTGTTTCTTCACTTTCCCCAGGGAGGGGAGGGCTGTGGCTTCATCATCCTGGGCTTGGCACAGGGCAGCTTCTCATTGTGTTGACATTTTCTTGGATCCCACACTTGAGCTTCTAATTCCGCTTCCGCCACTGCTTCCCCTCCAGGAATTGGCAGGTTGGCCATTGCCAAAGAAACATCTCCAGCCAATCAATAAATAATAATGTTGGAGAATTTAAAATAAGAATCTGGATTATTAAAGTTACAAATCTTTGGTCTTTATGCCTTCAATAAAACATGCATCTATTAATAATGGATACCGGCTCAGGCCTGCTTAGGCTGAAAAGGGGGTAAAAAAAAATGACCAGTCAAAAGATGCTAATATTTTTTCTCTTTACCCAGCTTGGTTGCCAAACTACTGCTTCCCTGACAAACTGTTTGTCATTTTTAAAAAGTTTTAAAAATTTTAACAGCACAAAAGGGAAATTGGAGAGCGAATGCTGAGCCCGCTAATGCTCATGACCCTTCCCAAGGTGTTCCTCTCCATGGATCTCCTTCCCTGGCTCCTCTCTAAGGCTCTCTTCTGTTGTTTACTTTTCCCCCTCCCAATTTCCTCTCTCTCCTCCTCCCTTCCCACTTCTAATGCGTGAAAAGCCCTGGTTCCGCGCCCAGCACTTCATAAGCCAGGTGTTGTGCAGCACTTCATAAGCCAGGTGTTGTGGCACAAACCTGTAAGCCCGGCACTGGGGGTGGGGGAGGCAGGGGATCAGAGCTTTAATATCATCTTCAATTAAACAGTGAGTTCTGAGCCACCCTGGGCTACATGATCAATCTCTCCTCTCCTCTCCTCCCCTCCCCTCCCTTCCCCTCCCCTCCCCTCCCCTCCCCTCCCCTCCCCTCCCCTCCCCTCCCCTCCCCTCTCTCTCTTTGAGAAACCAGACAGTGTCTGTTTTGTTCCTAGGGGCCATTTTGAGTCTATAGCCAAGTTAAGTTTCTCTTTATAATAAAACTTGAGTTTCTGTTTCTCAGAACTGAGCTGAGCCCTACCCCATTAATGAACAGCAAACCAACCCCCAGGAGCCACCTGTTCTCTGGAATGTTGCATACCCTTTGTTCTGTGACCCACTTTCCTTAATTGCCTGGTCTTGCTTCTGTAACCATGCTTATGTGAAAAGTCCCCTACCCTAGGATTTTTGCCTTATCTAAAGGACTTGAGAAATTAGGTCGGGGCCTCATGAACTTGGCCCCAGAGGGAGACAGATGCCAGATTCAGCTTCGATGTGTACACAGAAAAACCTTGCTTTAATTTTGGCCATAATCTGGGTTGGTGGTCTTTCTCCTCGACTCTGTGGGATTAACAGTGTGTGTGTGTGTGTGTGTGTGTGTGTGTGTGTGTGTGTGTGTGTGTGTGTGTGTGTGTGTGCTGGGAGATAGCTCAGTTGGTGAAGTGCCTGTGGTACAGGCATAGTTCAGATACCCAGGCATGTCCATGTGCTGGCATGGTCACACACATTTACAGTCCTAGGGCTGAGCAGTAGAGACAGGCAGATTTCCAGAATCAACGTAGTCAATCTGAGAGTGCTTGCCTCAGTGAGAGATCTTGTCTCTAAAGATATGGTGGAAAGGGATAATGACAGGGGAAGATATCTGATATTGACCTCTGACTTCCACATGCATATGTGTACACGTGCATGCATGTATATACACAGTCACACAAACACACATTCATACAGTACCCCCCAAAACTGGGGGGGGGGAAGACTTGAAGGTAAAAAGCTCGAATATTTTGGACTTTAAATGTCCCTGAAGGCATGTGTATTAGAGAGTCTCCTCTGTTCACTAGCAAGCAGGACCTTTCTGTTGCTGATAGCTCAAGTCTCTTGGTAACTCACACATGACTGTGTGCCTTCCGGTTTGTCGATGCTTTGGTCAGACAGTACTAAACCACAGCCATGAAGCTGCAACACCGTGACTCATCGGAAGGGACTGTCAGTGAAGATGGGCAAGCTGTCTGTTTCCCCTCACTTTACAATAGTTCAGTACAGAGACGCAGCCTTCTTTTCTTTCATGCCCGACCTTTAGAGGGTGATCAGATTCCTTCCTTAGCACCACCACCAAGTCAATGTGAGGTGAAGGGGTTTCCTCTTGATTGTCATAATCAAAGTAGGTCACCTTCTAGTCATTTGCCAGAGACAGCTTTTGCAGTCAGGAGGAATTCCCTCCTCATCCTGGGCTCCCTTCACCTTTATACTTGTCTTTTCTTTCTAAAAATCTCTCTGCATACGTTTGTGAGCTCAGGCTTGTATGGTCTACAATGTGAGTGCAGGGCATCTTGGGGAATTCCTGCCCTCTCTCTTATTAGAGACAGTTCCTTTGGTTATCACTGTGCCTCGTGCTAGGCTTGCTGACCTGCCTGCTCCAGGGGATTGATTCTCCACTTCCCACATCCCAGGAGGAGTGCTGGAGACTCAAATGCAGGTCCTCACACACATAAGGCAAGTGCTTCACCCACTTGAGCCACTTTCACAGCCTGGATTTCACACGGTCTATAGTGTCTGAAGTCTCAGTCCACATCACCATGATAGTCTTTTCTTCTTCTTCCTGTAAAAGGTTTTAGAATTTTGAAAGGCCTTTAATCCTTTGTTGAAATAGGATCTTGCATTGTAACTCAAGTCTGCCTCAAACTCACTATGCAACATGGGCTAGCTTTAAGTAACTAATCCTCCTGCCTCAGCTTCTTGAGTTCTGGGATTATAGTTGTATATCATCATGCCTGATTCATAAAACTGTCGAAATGTGTTGGGACGCCGGGCATGGTGGCGCACGCTTTTAATCCCAGCACTCAGGAGGCAGAGGCAGGCGGATTTCTGAGTTTGAGGCCAGCCTGGTCTACAAAGTGAGTTCCAGGACAGCCAGGGCGACACAGAGAAACCCTGTCTCGAAAAAACAAAATAAATAAATAAATAATTAAAAAATGTGTTGGGACATGGAACCCGGTGAGCCACCTCAGGTTATGAGGGTATATGTATATATATATGTGTGTGTGTGTGTGTGTGTGTGTGTGTGTGTGTATGAAGGAAACAGTAAAATCCCTGTCAGGTTCTCCCACCTGTAGCGGATTCTCTTACTTGTAGTTCTCCACTGATACAAGTGCCATAGTCCTGAAGAGAGACCCTGACAGTAAAGAGCTGACCCTGCTGCAAACAAGGAAAGATAGGGGCCATGGAGCAGAACCCCGGGAAGACGAATGGGGATTGTCACAGGAAAAGGAGAGCAAACGCCGGTTTCCACGCAGGAAGTGGCAAGTGCTCGTTCGAGCATATATTTTCACTTTTAAAATTGTCTTTTACTCTGTTTTTCTTCTTCCTCTTACACCTCTGCATTCACAGACACACCACATAAGTGTCAGGATTCTTGTTTACAGGTGACAGAAAACTCACCTCCACTCACTGAAAAGAGCTAAGTGCCGGGGTTCATGCCATCGACATGTTCAAAGACAGACTGAAGACACTGCCAGACTCAGGGACCCAAACAGCGGTGCTATAACTTAAGCTTTCTCCCAGACTAAGGTCTTCACTGGGGGTCACTCCTTGGGATGGACAAGGCTGCCCACAGCACAGGTCTTAGTCATCTCAACGACAATTAATGGAGAGCCTCTCTCTTTTGGTGAAGCCTGATTGGCTCTGTATAAGGTCCTTGAAATGCTCTGGTTGGCTGCAGCTGAGACACATGCACTTTTTTGTAGAGTCAGAGTTGCATTCTTTGCAAAGCATCGAGTCTGAGGACTGCAGGTTAGTGATGTCCTGAAGAAAGTAGGGCAGATGATGGGGCGTTACCCATGGAAACTTTACATGTCTGTTTCCATGGAGTAGATGCCAGGAAGATGTAAGCTTTGACGACTGAAGAGCCCCCAAGGAAGGACAGAACCTGAGCCTAAGACACAAGAAAGGAAAGAACCGAGAGACACAGCTGGCCCAGGGCTCAGAAGTCACCTAGCCCCTTTACGTGGTTACTAGAGGAAGGCCCTGTACCGAGGTCACAGCCGGCTGAAGCACAAACACAGGTGAGGTGAAGGCCAGAGCCAAGCTGTGTGTGCCTGGCAGCTGCCCCATTCATTAGCTCCTGCATATCTGCTTGTTTCCTTGTATATTTTTACAAGGTTGTTAATTACCAGCCGTAAAGCTCGGCAAACATTTTGATAGGCTTTAAAAGCTCATGAAAGCCGCATTACACTTTAAGGCATGGTTCCCTAATTAACCTAATTAACTGTCAGACTCATATCCTGCTGGTTTCCAGACGAGGAGAACCCTCCAATCTAGTCCCATTGGACAGGACTCGGGGTGTTCTGTCATGATCTCTCTGCAGTACAAGGACTCCAGCTTAGAGATGCCCACGAAAGCCCAGGCTAGCTGAGCTTAGGACCAGCCATGGAAGGACCCGTGAGGGCTTCCTTAGAGATGCTGCTGTTTCAGATGCTCTCATTCAAGAGCCTCAGCCATGTGACTGTGCTTCTCCTCCACAGCTGACAGACACGGATGGACACCTGACCCCAAACGGCTCGGTTCTGATCAGTGATCCAGGCAAACACAGGATGAAGAAAATGGAAACTGTCACGGTGTGTTAATTTACTAGGACTACCATCACAACAGACTGGAGGACTTCAAGACAGGGATTTATTGCTTATAGCTCCGGAAACTAGAAGTCTAAGGTCAGTGTGTTGGCAGGGTGTCTCCCGAGGCTTCTGTCTGGGGCTTGTTGATGGCTGCCTGTTCATGTATCCTCACTCTCATTCCTGGTTCCCTCTTCTCAATACCTGGTGTCTGTTTGTGTGTTCAAACTTCTGCTACACGCACACACACACACACACACACACACACACACACACACACCAGACTGGGTTAGTCCTCATGTCTCATTTTAACTTCGTAATCTCCAAGAATAGTCAACATTCTGAGGGCAGAGCTTTGCTATGCAGAGCATGGAAGGACACACTCCCCCAAATAACCAAGGGTTCTGATAAAAACCTACATGGCATCGGGTCTAGGTTTTTATCTATACCGGGTAGGTTAGCTCAGCTCCATACCCTGGGACCTCCACCTTTTACCTGTTTGTTGACCATTGTCTGCTCGTTTATCTTGGTGACTCATCCACCCCCCAGCAGGGGAGCCCGAGGATGGGTGCTCAGGGAGCAGCCTCCAACCATGTCTGACTCGTCCATTCCCAAGCTCCTTTGCTCCTGGGGTGAGGTGGCTGATTCATGTGCCACACTCTCTCCAGAGTCTGCAGGTAGGAGTGAAGTCCCTTTGCCCACACTGTCACTGCCTTCAGCAGCCACTTCCTGTTCCCTGTCTCATTTTCTCATGTCCTGACCAATGTTCCTGCGATCACTTCCCAAGTGCACGTGGAACTTTGTCTCAAGGTTTACTTCTTGGGGAACCTGAAGGGTTCCTTAGGAGCCTGGTGACAGTATGAAGATGGTGACAGTATGACAGTATGAGCTGAGGAATCTGGTACAGAGGAGGAAGACGCAGGCTCCGGAAAAGGACAGAGTTCAAGTCTTGACACAAGGGCTCTGGTCCCTGTGAACAGTGCCAGGCCAAGTGTGGGCACATGGCAGGGGATGACAGTGCCTCCCCCCACCTCACCTCTTCAAGCAGTCCTATGAAATAGGAAGTTAAGTGTGCTGGAACATACAGTAATTTAGCCACTTCCATATATATATATATATATATATATATATATATATATATATATATATATATATATATTTACAACAATTTCTCTTTGAGCCTTCCAGGATCTTCCCTAGGAAAAAGCTGATTATAAGCTAAGAAGATGCCTGGACTTTGAGAGGAGTTGGGCAAGTCTGAAAACAAGCCAGTTGTTACTTAAGGCTGGAAGTAAGGCCCTATGCTCTCTCCTTTGAAAACTAAAGCATAATCAAAAATTTTCCTTTTGGTTGAACTGAGCTCCCACCCCCACCCCCCAAAAAAAGAGGAAAGATGTCTGGGGAGATGACATCACTGCACACGTGTAATAGGCCTCCAGGCCTTAGCACAGTCTACACCATATAATAGACGCCATTCTGACCTTCAAACCAAAACCTGTCAAAACGGGAGCAAAATCCTAATCCATCAAAGGCATCGTCCATAGTTCCAGGAAAGTCCCTAAATGTACTAACTTTGCTTTTTGGCTTCTGTAGTTCTGCTTCTTGTTAACTGAAGTGTGGCAACTAGGATGTGGGGTTTGTGCATAAAAGACAAAGGTTTGGGTCTGCATGATTTGGGCAAGCACTCCATGTAGTTTCTGGCTGGCGATAAAGACTTTTTCTTTGGCTTTAAGAGTGTCTGCGTGGCGGTCTCTGATGGCCTTACCTCACAATACAGGGAGTCTGCAGCGGTGACCAGTGCATTTTTTTGTGCCTTTCCCCAGCTTTTGTCTTGGCCATGTATTTTACTGCTCTCAGCAGAGCTGAATGTCAAGTCTAAAGATTAAGGTTAGACTCCTAAAAACAGGACCTAAAAGTTGGAAGTCTTTCAGGAGACTTGGACTTGGATCATAAATTGTATTCTTAAATCTAAACGCCTGCTTCTTGAGTTCTTCCTATAGAATTTCTTAGATTTTTGCCCTGGTGGGAGCAGAATGTTCCTGGTAGAGTCTGGGGTTAGAGGGGAGTGGATGAGGCAGAGAGGAGCCAGTTACAGAGGAGCATGTGCCAAGTGATGGGGGACATCTTAAAACCAGCATCCAGGGCTGGAGAGCTCTGTGTTAGGGTTTCATTGTTGTGAAGAAACACCACGACCAAGGCAACTTTTTATAAAGTCAAACACTAATTAGGATTGGCTTACAGTTTTAGAAGTTTAGTCCATTATCATCATAGCAAGAAGCATGGTAGCTTACAGGCAGACATTGCGCTGGAGGAGCCAAAAGTTCTGCATCTTGATCTGAAGGCAGCCGGGAGGAGGCTCTCTTCTATACTGGGCAGAGCTTGAGCACTAGGAGACCTCAAAGGTCATCGACACAGTGATGCACATCCTCCAACAAAGCCACACCTCCCAATAGTGCCACTTTCCATGAGCCAAGCATATTCAAACCACCACAAAGTAGCTTGGCGGTTAAGGGCTCCCTAGGACCCAGGTTCTATTCCCAGCACACACATGGCAGCTCACAACGTCTGTAACTTCAGTTCCAGGGTACCCTCTTCCAGCCTCCCCACCCATGGTGCAGATATACATGCAGGCAGAGCACTTATACACATTAAGTCAAAACAAAACAAAACCAAACCAGCAACACCTGGGGTCCTGCCCTGGGGTCCAGGATAAAGGATAACATGATTTTGTAATAAAGATGGTATATTAATTACGTTTCTCATTGCTATGACAGCATACCTGACAAAGGCAAGTTTAGGATGGAAGGGCGTGTCTCGGCTTACAGCTGCAGGGGGCAGAGTACATCAGGAAGGCAAGGTAGCTGTCCTCAGTGCACCCATGGCTGGGAAGCAGAGGAGATGGGGCTTAGCTTGCTCTCTCCTTTTTATTCAGTCCCAGGCCTCCTTTAAGCAGGTCTTCCCACCTCAGTTAATATAATCTAGATAATCCCTCACAGAGGAGCTTTGTCTCCTAACTGATCCTAGATCTTGTCAAGGTGACCGATGCTGACCATCGCAGGTGCTGAATGTGACCACAGTCACACCATCTCCTATACAGAAAAGACAACTTCGCTCTCAACTGGGCTGAATGTCAAGTCCAAGAATAAAACGAGACTCTGATCAGAGGGTAACATGACCTGGAGCAGCTGGGAAATGGAGTCCTTTTTGGGTCAGGACAGGCTGTTTGGCAGTGTGGTTGAGAAGGCTGTAAAGAGGTCAGAGCCATCTGGGGATTAGGGCTGTTCTGGGAAAGCTAGCTCTGGTGGCCAGAGGCCCAGCAGGCCTGAGCTGGACCACCCTTCCACTGGCTTCTGTTGTCTAGTATGTCCCAGGCCCAACCTGTTTGACATACCTGATGTAGTTCAGTGGATGCCACGGCACTGCAAAACTTGAGCCAGCTCTGTCTCCTTCCTGTCCACTCACCTTCAAGAACGTAATGAGTTTGTCTCCGTTAAAATGTTTTATGGAAGCCCAGTGATGGTATCACTGAGGGAATAAATCCTCAACTAATAGAAGTTGAGTGCAATGTAAAATAGCAATTAATCTCCGTTGTGGAGAATAAGAAAAATGAACAAGCCATTGATGAAACATTTATTAGCAAGAGAGACTGGACAGATGCCCTGTTCTAAATGGTGCCTGCTTGGGTTTTCTTGGTTGTGGTTTTGTTGTTGTTGTTGTTTTGTTGTTTTTGCGTTTTGCCCCCTACTTTGTGTGTATGTGTATGTTGTGTGTGTGTCTATTTGGGTATTATTCCTCAGAAGCCATCCTGCTTATTTGTTTGAGACAGGATCTAGACCAGATGTGCTATATCAAATGTGGTGTTCATGGGCAGGAAATCTGTCAGGATATATGCTTGCGCCTGATTGGGCCTGATGGGAAATGAGGTGAATTTGGGTTGTGCCTTTTTAAGCCCCTGCAAAATATTACTCATGTCCATTTTCTGGGAACCTGTGGGACCATGAGAGGGAGCCTGTTTTCTGGTCGAGCTAGGTTCAAACCCCAGAGACCCAACAGATTAATCTGTAAGGGACAGAAGGCCCGTTTGCCATGCTCCCAGACATAGGCTCTTGACAGGAGGACCCAGCTCCATAATTCTGTGGCCATCAGTGTCATAGGCTGTCCAGACCAGACTCCACCCCCACAGTTACCTGGCAATAGCCAGGTATGCTCCCCACCACAGTTACCTGGCAACACCTGGTAGGCCTGGCCCACTATAAAGGGAACTGCTTGGCCCCTCCTCACTCGCTTGCCTCTCTTGCTTTCTCTCTAGCCCTCTTGCTCCCTCTTCCCTCCCGTTCTCCTTCTCTCCACATGGCCATGGCCGCCCTCTGTTTCTCTACTCTTCTCTTTCTCTCTGCCTTTCTACAATAAACACCTTGAAACCATGGACTGTCTCTTCTCATCAATATCCGCAGGGCTGGAGCAATGAAACAGGTTTCCCTTTAATGAACTGCGCGTCTAACCTTCGCCAGGAGGCCTTCTTGAGCTCTAGCCATGGCCGCCAAACCAAGCCGGCTGTTGAGTTAGCAGCCTGAGCTAGCCAGATTCTCACCCTCCCAGAAACCATCCAGTGCCTTCCCTCTTGCCCCTTTTCCCTTCCGCACGGGCAGACTGAGCGCCTCCCCCCCCCCCCCCGCACCATTCTCAGCTCTTCCAAGGTGTCCAGCGACTTCCTTAGATGCCCAAGAGCTAGAACCTATCGTCCCTGGCTCCTGTGAGGCCCAGGGACCCCGGACTTCTCTCTCTCCACCCCCAAGGACTGGGGTTCTGAGTCTTCCAATAGCCAGACCCACCCAGGCGTTGTGGAGAGCGTGGTCCCCCGCAGTCCCCCACTTCCACCCACCCAGAGCCCCGGAGCTCTGGTGGGACAGGGGTCATCTCTCCCACCCCCTTTTATTCCCCAACAGGAACCCAGAGATGGACCTGACCAGAGTCCATCCAAGCCACCATGGAGTGAAACCAATAAAACTGTGAGTCAAAATAGACCCTTCTTTTTAAAAAGTTGATTGTCTCATTCATTTTGTTATAGTAACGGAAAGCTGGCTAACACAGAGAGACAGAATAAGGGTTGTTTCTTAGACCACACAGCAGACACTAACTAGAATATAAAGTTACAAATTTCCCTTATCAGCAACACCCCCACCACCACCACACATACACACTCACAACTTCTGAGTTTTGAAGGTCTGGATGATAATATGGGGTTTAGGGCATCTCCATGCTATCAGTGTCATGCACAGAGAGACTTGTTAGTCATCTATAGTCACTGTAGTCTTGTTGAAGTGATTCTGGTCAGTTCCGTGCACACTTGGCTGTTGCTATGAGGTGTCCTTACTGAGTTTCCCTGCTATTGTGTGATGCCCTGCAGAGAGCATACATTTCATGGATGCAGCTCACATGTCTGCTTCATGGGACACTGTTCTATCTGCATATAGGCCAATCAAGCCGATGCATGCACACATGACTAAGTAAATGAAATGAGGTCTCTAAGGCAACGGAGATACGAGTTTCAGAGACTGAATCTAACTCCACCTCACCCTCTTCCTCAGAGAGCAAGAGATGGCAAACACTTGTCTTTTTTTTTTTTAATTTATTATTATATGTAAGCACACTGTAGCTGTCTTCAGACACGCCAGAAAAGGGCATCAGATCTCATTACGGATGGTTGTGAGCCACCATGTGGTTGCTGGGATTTGAACTCAAGACCTTCAGAAGAGCAGTCAGTGCTCTTACCTGCAAAGCCATCTCTCCAGCCCCCAAATACTTGTCTTGAGGAAGCTTCTGATCCCCACTCACTTCTGAGTGATGGACGTAGTCTCCACTGTCTTAGTCCAGCAGTCCAGTCCTCTCATACAATGAAGTGCAGGAAGCCAAGCAAGTGGAACATTTTGGTGGTATCAGGATTGAGGAGGTTCAGAAAGTCCTCACGATGGCTGTTGTAAAATACAGCTCTGTCCAGGAATGGTGGTACACGTCTTTAATCCCAGGAGTAGGGAGGCAGAGACAGAAGGATCTCTGTGAGTCTGAGGCCAGCCTGGTCTACATAGTGACTTCCAGGCCAGCCAACACTATATTTTGAGATGCTGTCTCAACCCATGCTCTGCCCTCCGGAATTAAAATACAACTCTGAAATTCTTTGCCATCCTTCCTACAGAACTGTGGGATCTACGACCCTTCCCCTTGAATCCACACACTGCAACAGGGGAATATGGCAGAAATGGTGCTGTGTGGCTTTCCAGGAATAGACCTTCAAAATCTGCTGAACCTGGATATGGTGATGCACACCTTTAACCCCAACCTTCGGACAGCGGTGACAAGTGGATCCCTGAATTCAAGCCCTGTCTGGTCTACATAATGAGTTCCAGGTAGCCAGGGCTGCACAGAGAAACCCCTGTCTACCAAGGGGTAGGGGATGCAGCTGGACTGTTGGCTCCTCAGTGAAGAGCACTTGTTCTTGCAGAGGACGAGGGTTTGCCTAGCATTGACCACACACAGCTGTCTAACTCCAGGCAGAGGCACTGGATACCCTCTTCTGATCTCCAGGGAAAATGCAAGCAAAACACTTGGGTTTTGTTTGTTTGTTTGTTTTGTTTTTTGGATTTTTTTCAAGACAGGGTTTCTCTGTGTAGCCCTGGCTGTCCTGGAACTCACTCTGTAGACCAGGCTGGCCTCGAACTCAGAAATCCGCCTGCCTCTGCCTCTGCCTCTGCCTCTGCCTCTGCCTCTGCCTCGGCCTCGGCCTCTGCCTCCCAAGTGCTGGGATCAAAGGCGTGTGCCACCACTGCCCGACCAAAATAGCCATTCTTGAAACCCAGCCACCAGGCTGTGAAGAGAGACCCACATGGAAAGGAGGCAGCAGCCATTGGTGGGGTTGGCTCCTCCAGTCTTGGTTCTTGCACCTGCCATGGCGTAAACAAAAAGGAGCCGTCTCTTCTGAACCTGCCCAAACTGCAGGATCCTGAGAAAAGCACGTTTTCTGTCCCCAGTCACTAAGTTGAGACCCTCATTGATCTTGACTCTCAACTCTTCTGCCATGCTTAGTCTCCACAGTCAAGTTATGTCTCCCTTCTCTGCCTTCAGGCCTCCTATTGGGTACTCAGACTGAAGAGACAGCTCATAGCATCCCTGTAAGGGGCCTTACAGTTGGCACAGAACACACTCAGACCCCAAAGTCTCAGCACAAAGGAGATGTATTATCCTGGAGGAATGAGCAAGGGTAGGGAGTGGGTCTCTGGTTTAGAAACACACAGACAGCAGGTTTTTTTTATTGTTTTTTTATTTTTTATTTTTCAGGAGTAGGATTTTAAAGGGTAAAAGGGGGGAGTCCGTGCTGGGGTGAATTGGCAAATCATGATTGGACAGGTTAGCCAGGGCAGCCAAATAATCTATTTTGATTGATAGCTGGACCTTGGAGGTTTGTCTCAGGAATGAATCAGTGACCAAATAAGGGAATGGACCTTGGGGGCTAGCTTTAGGAATGCAGTCTAATGATTTAGCATGGAAGAGGGAAAGGGAAAGGGCAAAACCTGCTGCCAACATGTTTGCCGTGCTTGCGCCTGTTAGAGAGCTCTTCCATAATTCCATCAGTGGAATGGGATGAGGGATTTTCCTGTGCTCTGGGATACAGGAGGCTTGCTAAGCATAAGCACCATCACCCCTCACCTCTCCGGCACCCATGCTGGGATCTCTACCAACAGCTTCACAGCCCATGATGCCTTCTGGGCCTGGGAGTTAAGTGTGGGGCTTGTTTGAAACCAGCTCCCATCACTTTTGTCCCTGTGTCTCTGTGTATTGACCTTACAGCATGTCATGTCTGGTTCATGGCTTCTCCGTCACACCCTGTTGCTCCTTCTGAATGTATGCTCTGTGGACTCGGGGGAACCATCTCCAAACCCTCTGCGAAGTGGCTCTGAAACATGTTTAGATATCATTTAGCTGCCTGAATGACCCAGTGGCTGCCTCATTAACCTGACAAACTGCTGGAAGCCACTTGCCTGCTCTCCTCTTCCTGGCGCTGGGCAGTGGGTCAAATGGACCCTCACCTCGAGGACACTTTGAACTTCAGAGGCCAAGAGGGCCTCCTAAGCAGAGACAGATGTGACCTCAATGTCTAGTTCTGTGACATGAATCTTTCCTATTCCTGGGATTGAGGAATTGACAGCTGCCTGGTAGAGGGGTTCCACGTGTGCTTATTGGACACGGTGATAACCTCAGAAAGTTATGTCAGTTTTTAAATCCTTTTTTTTTATTTGTGTGTATGCTTGTCTGTGTGTGCAACATGCATGTAGGTGCCCTTGGATGCTAGGAAAGGACACTGGCTTACCTGCAACTGGGGTGACAGATTGAGAGCTGCCATGTAGATGTGGGAACTGAACACAGGTCCCCTGCAAGAGCATCCAGTGCTTTTAACGCCTGAGCCAGCTCTCTGGCCCCGAGGGTCTGAGTTGAGATACATGATCCACATGGTAACTACAGCTTTGGCCTCTTGAGATCAACACAAGATGAGTTCTGACAGCAAATTAATGCTTGTTAAGGGGTCAGGACAGAAACATACAAACCCCCGAGGCCCTCAGGGCTCATTTCTCTATGAGTCTGTACTAGCTGGGTTTGCGTGTCAACTTGACACAGGCTGGAGTTATCACAGAGAAAGGAGCTTCAGTTGGAAAAGGGCCTCCATGAGACCCAGCTGTGGGGCATTTTTTCAATTGTGATCAATGGAGGAGGGCCCCTTGTGGGTGGTGCCATCCCTGGGCTGGTAGTCTTGGGTTCTATAAGAGAGCAGGCTGAGCAAGCCAGGGGAAGCAAGCCAATAAAGAACATCCCTCCATGGCCTCTGCATCAGCTCCTGCTTCCTGACCTGCTTGAGTTCCAGTCCTGACTTCCTTTAGTGATAAACAGCAGTTTGGAGGTATAAGCTGAATAAACCCTTTCCTCCCCAACTTGCTTCTTGGTCATGGTGTTTTGTCCAGGAATAGAAACCCTGACTAAGACAGAGTCTGACTGGATGCTTCTAGAATGTGTCTTGAGAAGCTGTGAGATTCACTGGTTGGAAGTGTAACCTCTGATACTTTGTGTGTGATTTTGGTCAACTTATCCTCTCTGGGCCCCGGTTTTCTCACTCGCAAGTGGAGATACAATAACACCTCTCCAGGCTTCTATGAAAATGCAGGATGTAAATAAGTGTGTAGAAACACAGAGAACAGTCAGTGTTACACTCAGCGGTAGCTGTTACCATCCTTCACTTTGTCAACCCAGATGTGAACACTCGACTGCCTCTTCATTTCCACATATCAATTCTGCTCCCTCCCAATATCTGAACTGTCCTGATGGTATCCCATGGATCCATACATCTCTTATAATTGTACAAGCTAGGCAAAAATAAGTTTAGAAGAATAAATATAACAATTAAAAGAACAAATCAAAGTAAAAGAAAATGGAATAGTAAGGTTTACAAAAGGCATTTGACCACAATGAGGGAGAGAGGATTTACTGCTTGTTACATGAACTGCTTGAGATTGGCTGTAGCTTGGCAACTCTTATTTATCTGTAGCAGATATATGATGCATGTGTGCACATTCCCATGTGAGCGGGTGTGGATATACAAGCATGCATGCAGAGCCCGAGGTTGACATCAGGCATCTTCCTCAGTTGCTGTCCAGCATACAGAGTGAGACAGGGCCTTTCCTTGAACTGGACCTCACTGGTTTACTCTGAGGAGCCAGCCTGCTCCAGAGATTCCTTGTTTCTACCTTCTGAGAGCCAGGACCATAGGCAAGCCACTCTGCCCGCTGGCTTTTCTCATGGGCTTTGGGGATTCTTCTGTAAGTGCCCTGCAGCCTTTACATTGGTGCAGGAAGTACTTTAGGTGCTCATCTGTCTTCCCCAGCCCGTTTTTAATTTAGTTTTTTGAAGGAAAGGTCTCATGTAGCCCCGGCTGGCCTCCAATTTCACTATTTAGTTGAAGGTAATCTTGAACTTCTGGTCCTCCCACTTCTACCTCTTGAGTACTAGAACTATAGGTAAGGGTCATTCTGCTGAATTTTTAAAAATATAATGTTGAAAGTAGAGTCTAGGGCTAGAGAGATGGCTCAGTGGTTAAGAGAACTGACTGCTCTTCTGAAGGTCCTGAGTTCAAATCCCAGCAACCACATGGTGGCTCACAACCATCTGTAATGAGATCTGATGCCCTGTTCTGGTGTGTCTGAAAACAGCTACAGTGTACTTACATATAATAAATAAATAAACCTAAAAAAAAAAAGAAAGAAAGAAAATAGAGTCCAGGGTCTTCTTCACACCAACCCTCCAGCTGATCTACAGCTCTAATCTATAACAAGAGTTATGTACTAATTTTATTTTCTTTTATTAAAGACAGAATATAATATTATACTATTATAGTATTACAGGTTCTGAAATTCCTGTCCTTATGCCTCAGGCTCCCGAGTGATGTATCACCCATCCTCAGGCTTATATAGGCCCTTGTTTTAGCCACAAATGTAGGAAAATTCTGAATATATATATATATATATATATATATATATATATATATATATTTAACACACAGCCGAGTTAAGAAGGAGAAAAGAAAACTCATAAGTTTCTGAAGGTAGGAGTGATCTAGAAGCAAGAACAGAAAACTCTAAGACAGCGAGCGCTGCTGTAGCCCTGGGAGACCCATGGGCTTCAGGGATGTTGTTAGCTTTCTGCTCCTGCAACACAGCACCAGAGGCCATCAACTTAGAAAGAAGAGAGGTTTACTTAGCCCACAGTTTTGGAGGGTTGGTTCATGGCTGATTGGCTTTGCTGCTTAGGGTCCCGTAGTGGGGCAGACACTGTGGTGGGGAGCATGTATCATAGCAAAACCATTCATTTCATTATTGGGAGATGGACAGGAAGGGGGAAGAGGAGGAGGAAGAGGAGGAGGAAGAGGAGGAAGAGGAACTGAATTCCTGCCAGGTCCATGGAAGGCATGGATCCAACGACCTAAGAGACCCCCACTCCCCACTATCTCCCCATCTGTGGAAAATTTCACTTCCTCCCAATGGATGCAAACTAAAAGCTAAACCTTGAACACAAGTGCCTCTGAGGGATAGTTTACACCCAAAGAGCAACAGAAACAGGCTACAGACAGGGCTCTGATATCCTTGTGGTCTGGAGCTGCTGCCCGGGGCCCATGAGAAAATGACTAGAACCAACACGGATTTAAACTAGAGCTGGAGTCTGGGAAGACAGCCTTTCCCCTGAATCCATAGACCTGACACTGACGGTAACTGGAGTAGGAATCCAGGTACAGGGGTCAGAACATGCGCTGTTCATCAGTGTGTGAGAAGATGGAAGCAGAAAATCGTAATAGCAGTGGCCACTCATCGTGTGCCTACTGTGTACCACCAGTATGCCTAGTACTTCCTGTTTAAGTCTCACAGCCTTACAGGGTGGATGCCACTGCCCTCAATGTGTGGCTGTGTTTACAGAGTTGGGCATTTAACAGGTGAAAATGAAATCGTTCCCTACTCAGATAGCTAGTGAGAAAGGCATTCTACAGCTTTGTTGTTTGGGTCCGGGTGGGTATGGATGTGTGCAAGTCACAGCACAAGGGTAGAGGTCACAGAACAACTCCCACCATGTTTGTTCCAGGGATTGAACTCAGGTCTTGTCTGGTTTGACAGCAAGCCCCTTTGCTCCTTGAGCCATCTTACTAGCCCTATTTATTTTTGAGACAGGATCTTGTGTATTCCGTGTTGGCCTCCAGCCCTCTATGTAGCTGAGAAGAATTTCCTTAAACTGATTCTCCTACCTCCATCTTCCTCATGCTGCTGGGTATGGTGTCTGTAATTCCAGAACTGAAGAAGGGTGGAGACAGGTTCCGGAAGCTTGCTGGAAAGCCTCTCTACCTGAATCAGCAAGCTCCAGGTTAAGTGAGAGACCCCATGTCAACAAATGAGGTGGAGGGCAACTGAAGAAAACCTCTGACCTACATACCCATGAGCACCTGCCTACACATATGCACACATGCATATGAGGATTTATACACTCTCTCACACACACTCTCTCTCTTTTTTATTTATTTTTTTAAAGATTTATTTATTTATTATTATATGTAAGTACACCGTAGCTGTCTTCAGCTGCACCAGAAGAGGGCATCAGATCTCATCACGGGTGTTTGTGAGCCACCATGTGGTTGCTGGGAATTGAACTCAGGACCTTCGGAAGAGCAGTCAGTGCTCTTACCCGCTGAGCCACCTCTCCAGCCCCACACACTCTCTCTCTTGCACACACTTTCACATATACACACATACTCACAGGCAAAAGAACAATAGGAAGAGTGTCCTCAGAGGGATCTAAGTCTTCCCCACTTAGCTGGAAATCTGCCTCCCTGAGATCTCACTCAATATATTTGAAAAAAAAGTCTTGATTTATCATTTTTCTCTGTGCTGTTCCTATAAAAACTTGATGTAACTATTACTGTGCTGGAATATGGCTTTCAGCTGATCTGACCCTGTGTCCCTGGGTCATGCCCACTCATACGTGGCATCACAATAAATGATCTCTTACTCCCTTTGAAGTGAGACCTGTGCTTTCACATAGACAGAAGGCTGTTCTGAGCAGCCAGGACAGCTGTGTCCTATCTGTCTCAACCAGAGCTGGCCTGGTTTTGTCTGGTTTAATTTTTTTCTTCAAGATTTATTTTCATTTTTGCTGGGTGGTGGTGGCACACATCTTTAATCCCAGCATTTGGGAGGCAGAGGCAGGTGGATCTCTATGAGTTTGAGTTCAAGGCCAGCCTTGTCTATTTAGTGAGTTCCAGGTCAGTGAGGGCTACACAAAGAAAACCTATCTCAAAAAAAAAAGTCGTATTTTGATTTATTTTTATTTTTAGTTATGTGGTGTGTGTATGCCTGTGTGTGGGATACATGCATGTGAGTGCAGTTGCATATGGCAGCCAGAAGGGGGCAGAAGTTGCAAGTCATCAGACATGGATGCTCAAACTGAATTTGGGTCCTCTGCAAACGCAGTTCTTGTTCTTAACTCCTGAGCCATCTCTCTTGCCCCCTTGAATGGTTTTTCTGGTTTGGTTGGTTTGGTTTTTGAGACAGAGAATCACTGTGTAGCCCTGGCTGTCTGCTATGTAGACCAGGCTGGCCTTAAAACTCACATAGCTCTGCCTGCCTCTGCCTTTTGTGTGCTGGGATTAAAGGTGTGACACCACACCCAGATTCCTGTCTACCCTGTTCCCTTTCTGCAATGTATGTCACTGACCGTGGAGCTTGACCTTTGGCTACTTTGGGGTCCTCCTGCCTCTGCCCTCCACCGTTTCCATATTTTATACATTGAGCTTCTCCCTCAGGAGACTGGTTTCACGGTAAAACAAGTAATAATCAAATGACAACACAATACAGTAAAATAGAATTAAACAAGAATCCACAGACACCGCAATCGGACAGAATGTCTATATCCCGTCACACTGGCGATCCCTTTCCCTCGCAGCTGCCCTCAATGCTAATTACGCCATTAGGCCTTGTCTCCAACTTCTGGTTGGGCACTGAAGAGAATCTCTGTTTAGGACCATGCCAGCATCTGGCTCTGAGGAAATCCTTTGACCTGGAGGAAGGAATTGTACTAACCGTGTACAATTTCCTGGCTCACCTAGGAGGTTAAGGCATGGAGAGACCTGGGGGCGGGGCCACACTGGCGTAAGCTGCTTCCTGGGTCTTGACGCCTCTCCAACGGTAAGAATAAGAATCGATTTCCTGTTCATTATATTTACCTGTAAGGTAACACAGGTTTTGCTTTTGGAAGCCTCCTAATTGCAGCTTTATAAAGAGGCTCTGCGGGCAGAGTAGGGGGAAATTAATTGGTCTTCCAGGGAGCAGCTGAACGAAGTCTGGTAATTGAATTTCACAATGAATGCCTCCCTCTGGGTGGCCCGGAGTGTGATCGGGAATGGATATCTGAGGTTTCCTCTGTTTAAACGGCTCAGGCTCCTCCACGTTGATATTTTTTTGGTGGGCATCACTCATTCACACTTTCATCAAGAAAAGAGAATTTTACATTCCTTACAAACTCTAAAATGACAGAAAGGAAAGAAAAGGGGTATGGGGCTGGCCTCATCTGGAGATGCAATTTGGCAGGCCCTTTGCAGAGACTGGGGAAGAGCCAACTCAGAGAATAAATTACTGCTTGAAAACAGGCTGTGGCGGAGTGGAGCTGCAGACCCAGCTGCTAGGTATCAGGGCCTCAGGGCTCCGTGCCAAATTGAGTTATGTTTGGTGAGGTTGGGAGGAGGTAGGAATGCAGGGGGTCATGACGTCAATCAATACGTTGAACTGGTGGGTACAGACTTAACCATCCTCCTTGAGATTTAACTTGCCCAGCAAACCAGCAACCTGTGAGTTTCCGTCTTTATAGAATAGTTACTAATAAGTCACCCTCCCCTTGGGATGGGCATCTAAGACATACAACCATCAACCCTGTGTAGCACCAGGACAGGCACCAGACCTTTTCAGCTCCTGAAAACCAGGTTAAGACCAGCAATACAAAATACAGTCAGCTGCCTGGATCTGTGGGTTCAGTAGCTATGGATTCAACCAACTAGGAATATAAAATATTTCATTAGCCTCACCATGTTTATATTGAACATGTATAGACTTTTTTTTTCTTCTCATGATTCCCTAAACAATAGTCTCAAAAATATTTACATAGCATTTACACAGTATGAGGCAGTGGGAGCCACCTAATGTTCTTAAGCTGTGTGAGTGTATGAGAGGATGTGTGTGGGTAATATACAAAACCTGCAGCAGTTTTTCATTTTTTATGCTGAGCATAGATCCCAGGGCCTTGCACATACCAGGCAAGCTGGAAACTCCTGAGCTACATCCCTAGCCTATTGTTTTATGTATAGGACTTGAAAATCTTTTGATTTTAGAATCTGACAGGTGTACACATATATGTGTGCATGTCCTGGAACCAAGCCTCTGCATATATCAATGGCTAATTATATATTACTAGCAATATATAGAATAAATAGGAATATGAAATGAACTACAAATTCAAGTCACATATATAACTTAAAATTCTTTAGGGGCTGAAGAGGTGGCTCGGTGGCTAAGAGCAGTTACTGTTCTTCCAGAGGGCCAACACTCATGCCATGATAACATGATCACTGGAGTTTGTTGGCCACCAATCTAGTGGTGAGAGACCTTGTCTCAAAGGAGTAGTTAGGTCCAAAGCCCCACATAGCACTGCTGATGACATTGTCCTAAATAGAAGGACTTGGGTGCAGAAAACAGAAGGCTTGCCACTAGGTTTCTGTTTGCCAGAAAGGCAGATTTGTTAGAGTGGGTTCCTGATTTCTAGGAACCTCTGTTAACCTTCCCCCAAAGATCACCTACTTTGGAGAAGGGCACCTACTTCCAGCTCAGTCCCAACAGCCTGTGTTGACTCAGTGTGTCCACTGTGTCCCCTGATGAACATCATATAAAATCTACTTGCTTTTCTGCCACCTCCCCCTCCAGAGATGGCCTTGGCAGTTTGGTCTCCAGTAACCCTTTCCTTCTACCCACAGGTAGTCTAGTTTGATAGTTCCTCTGCACCATCGCTAAGTACAATGTAGAGTAATAGAATAGGATGCCCTTCATCCTGGCTGCTGTACATCTGCCTGAGTGTGCACATCTGCATGAGTGTGAACACCTTCATGAGTGTGAACATCTGCCTGAGTGTGAACATCTGCCCGAGTGTGAACACCTGCATGAGTGTGCACATCTGCATGAGTGTGAACATCTGCATGAGTGTGAACATCTGCATGAGTGTGAACACCTGCATGAGTGTGCACAGCCTCTGGCATTTGCCTATAACAATAACAAACAAAGCACAGATAAAATAAATATGGAGGGCCAGTGAGATTGCTAAGTAGGTAAAGTTACCTGACTTACAAGCCTGAAGACATGAGTTTGATCCCCAGAGCCATGTAAAGCGGATCCTAAGTCTGTGGCCTGCTGGGCACAGTAGCTAACACTTTTAATATTAGCACTATAGAGGCAGAGGCAGATGGATCTCTGTGAGTTCCAGGCCAGCTTGGTCTAAATAGTGAGTTTCAGACCAGCCAAAGCTAGAGTGAGATTCTGTCTCAATAACCAAAAGGCAAACATATAATAGTAACAACAACAACAACAATAATAATAGTAGCAGTAAAGTTTGAGGCTACAGATGCCTAGGCTAGATGATGAGACTCTGTTCCCAAAAGAAAAGCAAGAAAGAACTCATTACTGAGGTGAATCCATGAAGGAAAGTGAACAATATTGTCGTACCTTGCTGATGGAACTGAAAGTTCCAGGAAAGCAAACATGAAATCATTCAAAGACCAAAGCTGTCCACCCCACAGAAATAAAACACACAGCTGCCTGGGGAGGAAACCTTGGACCAGAACACTGAGCAGAGCCGAGGAGAGAGAGCAGAGGCTGGGTTCACTGAGAAAGCCAGGACTCAGCTGCCACGGAGCTTGGCCCCGCCCACATAATGTCCTTGAATTGACAAAGGGAAGAAAAGACACCCAAGGCAACTCTTTCACTTCTGTTCCAAGGGGGGAAGCAAACTGATCTCAATTACCGAGGGATAGGGGTTCCGGGTGATGCGGAGAAAATGGAATATATAAAGTCATGAACACGTGAGCAAGGGACAAAAAGTTAGCATACTCTCTTGTTCCTTCAGTGTGTGTGCACACGTGTGTGCAAATGTGGCTGTTGCTCTGGTCTCATTCAGTTGCTGGGACAAATATTATGGAAAGCAACTTAGGTCACAGAAGGCTTACTTCAGCTCACAGGCTACAGTTCATCATTGATGAAAGTCAGGGCAGGGCCTTGAAGCAGAAACCACAGAGGAACATTGCTTGTCGACTCACAGGTTCATGCTCAGCTAGCTTTCTTCTAGGACCATCTTCCCAGGGAAGGGAGATGCCTGTAGTGGGCTGGGTACTCCAAGGTAATCCCCGACTGACAAGTCCATAGGCCAATCTTATCTAGGTAGTTCTTCAATTGAGACTCCCTTCTCAGGTGACTCTAGGCTGTGTCAAGTTTACTAGAACACCCACTCCCACACACTCACGCAATCAGAAGTGGTACAACCACAGACCTTATGTGGGAAGAAAACATAATTAATTAAAAAGACAGATGGAAATTGCTTTTACATTTCAAAAACATGATAAAAGTATAATGAAGTCTAATTAAGTAATTTTTTTTTTCAGGGTTAGGCATTAAACCAAGGACAGCACACATTCAAGGCACCACTACTAGGCTGTCTCTCCAGTCCCTTCATTTTATTTTTCAAAAAAAAAAAAAAAAGCCCATATGGTAAGATGACAAAATCAGTTAGATAGGACCCTAGGAGGCCAATTGAAAGCCCAAATTGCTAATTATGCTTGTTATGACTAATAAATTAAGACCACAGAGGACACACTTCTGAAAAACAGAAATACTAACACAAAGGAAGGACTCTCTAGGAAGGACTCAAATGAAGGACTGTGGTGAGCTCAGAGGGAAGGAAAATGAGCTAAGAACCAGAGAGGCTGTCTGAAGGCTCAGTCCCTGAAGGTGCCTGCTACCAAGCCTGCCTCCACCCAAGTGTGATGCTGTGGTCCATGGCAGAAAGAGAAAACTGACTCCTGTAAATTGTTCACACACACACATGATACACACACATGATACATTTGGTTGGGGGGAAAAGCATAGCTGGTCATGGTGATGGTGGCGCACGCCTTTAATCCTAGCACTCAGGAGGCAGAGACAGGCAGATCTCTGTAAGTTCAAGGCTAGCCTGGTCTACATGGTGAGTTCCAGGACAGCCAGGGCTACACAGAGAGACCCTGACTCAAAACAACAACAACAACATCATCAGCCTAACAAGCACGGGAAGCAGAGATTCAATGTAAAGACAATTGACACCGGGGAATCAGAGACTACAACAAGGGAAGACATATCAAAATGATAAAGCAAGGAGAGTTCTCTGAATAAAACAAAGTACAAACCCAAATATAGATAAACATGGTATTCCTGGAGACTTTAACTAAAAATATCTCACACTGAGACATAATCTACCATGAGAATGCCAGAACATTCCATGAGAGAAGAACAATTTCAGCAGTGTCTAGAGAGCGGGCAAAGAAACGGAGTTTATCCCACCATGTCTATTAAAATCAACTTAAGGTGGAGCAAGCTCTTAGAGATAAGACTTAAAACTGTTACATTCTTAGAAGAAGAAAAAAAAAACAGGTGAAAAATCTCTGTGTTAGGCAAGTCTTGTAAGTGTAACATTACCAATTGTCTCCAGGAACAGGACCTCACTAAAGTGAAAATGTATATGCTGCCTATGCTGCCGCAGGAAGAGCCTGCAAAAGGGGAGAGAGGTGTGTAAATATATACCTGTAAGAATCTATTTCAACGTGGTAGGGCATGCCTTTCATCCCAGCACTCAGGAGGCAGAGGCAGTGGATTTCTGAGTTTGAGGCCAGCCTGGTCTACAAAGTGAGTTCCAGGACAGCCAGAGCTATACAGAGAAACTCTCTCAGAAAACCAAAGAGAGAGCGCAAGAGAATACATGAACAGAAAATTGGGTGATAAAAGGAGAGGGAAGTCTACTGTTGTGGTTTCTAAATGAGCAGACCAAAGTGTAACATAAAAACTAACCACAAGGTCAATGGCACTGCCACCTCAATTCACAAATGTAAGATAGCTACTATAAAAAACTGTCTTTTGAAGTATGCAACTATTTATTTGAATTTCAACTTAGTTTCCTCAGTTCCCTTTTTTCCTAGTAAATGATAACAAAATATGCAAACCCCAAACTTTCCATTAAGATTATAATATACCACCTTGATCAAGTGTTCTGCTAGCTTTCTATTGGCATAGAGCCGTGTTCACCATGCTGGTTCTTTGTTATGAGGTCTGGATCCTGGTGTCTGGTGTGATCTCTTCCCCCACCCTCCTCTTCTCTACATTACAGGATCCTTCATAAAAGGGTGCTATCTCTTTGCCCACATAATAGCATTCGTTTTCTAAATACCTGAAGAAAACATGCCAAGATTTGACAGGATAAAATATATTTTGTTGTTTCATACTTTATATTTTTCTTTAATTCTAAAACATCTATCCCTGTCTCTTGCCATGACCTACATAGTTGGGTCCTTGCAACCTGACTGGGGTGGTTAGGGTGTGAAGGACAGACACACAGACAGAGAAAAGCTGGGATTGAGTGGACCATGCACTTAAAAAATATTTATTTATTTATCATGTATATAGTATTCTGTCTGCAGGTATGCCTGCACATCAGAACAGGGCATCAGATCTCATAGATGGGTGTGAGTTGCCAGGTGGGTGGTGGGAATTGAACTCAGGACCTCTAGAAAAGCAGCTTGTGCTTCTAACCTCTGGAACCACCTCCCCACCCTGGGCCACACCCTCTGATGGCGATACATCAGCAGCTGGGAAACTCAGCACATATATTACATGCAGCTGAGAGTAGGTGGGTTTATTGTATACAGCTGCACACGGAGGCAGATTTAGCTGATCTGTGTAGGTAGTTTCTGTAAGGGAGCTGTCTCAGGCTGTAATCATCTAAGGAGAAACCTGCCAGGTAGGCAGACACTTTCTGTCAACATCCTCACACTGACCATGGGAAGAAGTTACCATTCTCATGGTCTGAGGCACTGAGCCCCCTGACGTGTGTGTGCCTATGTCAATAAGACACTGTCACTCAGGACTTCATCCATTCCCACAATCCCTTCTGAAGGAAACCGACCCAACTTTTAGTCTAGAAAGGGATTAAAAAGAACTGGGCATGGGGGGGGGGGGGTTGCGGGAGAAGGGCAGAGAGCCGGATGCAAAGTGAATAAATACAGAGCAAGCAACCAATCAAAAGCACTGTGGTGTATAGCTGGCCCTGGGAACACACACCCATCATCCAGAGGTTAAGACTTGAGGGTCACTGTGAGTTTGAAGCCAGCCTGGGTTGGTTGATGAATCCCAGGTTGTAGGAAGATAGTGAGGCCTTGTCTCAGAACAGCGAACAAATACCCCATCACCTAAACGAGAAGAAAGAAAAGAAATAAAGGATGGTAGATTCTTTTGTTTTTGTTTCTTTTAGTAGATAAAAGATGTTTAAATAGATTCTGCTTAAGTCTTTACCCATCTATACTATTAGTGAAGAAGGCAAGGTACAAGTGTCACGACAAGGGTGTGGTGGAAACGTGGCCCCAGAACTTCGAAAGAGACTCCCTTCAAAGATTCTCACAGTACAAGCTGAAACCTGGGACTAAAAAGATGTGGCCACAGCCTACACCAGCTCCACTCAAAGACCATTGGAGCTACAAAATGATAGCGCCCTCTCCTGGAGAAGAAGAGCAACAACAAGAGTCACCATCTTGGCACCTCTGTTGTTCTTATCACTTTTGGATTTATATAAATATAAGAGCTGAGTGTAGTGGCGTACACCTTTAATCCCAGCTCTTGGGAGGCGGAGGCAGGTGGATCTCTGAGTTTGAGCCAGCCTTGTCTACAGAATGAGATCCAGGACAGCCAGGGCTACTCAGAGAAAAATAAAAGTGTCTAACAGTTATGCCTGAGAGCTGCAGGATAGCTCAGCACTGTTCCTATAGCTCAGCACTGTTCCTATAGAGCCTTACGTGTCGCAAGTTGGCTGTCTGTGTTTTTTTTTTTAAGATTTATTTATTTATTATATGTAAGTACACTGTAGCTGTCTTCAGACACTCCAGAAGAGGGAGTCAGATCATGTTACAGATGGTTGTGAGCCACCATGTGGTTGCTGGGATTTGAACTTCGGACCTTCGGAAGAGCAGTCGGGTGCTCTTACCCACTGAGCCATCTCACCAGCCCCCAGCTGTCTGTGTTTTATGTTAGTGTGTGTGTGTCTGTGTGTGTGTGGCGGGGGGGGGGGGGAGAGGATGCATAGGGAGCCCAGAGGACAACCTGGTGTCATTCCTCAGGAGCTGTCCACTTGGCTTTTGGAGGCTCTGGTTTCTGAGTCTCAATAACTAGGCTGGATAGACTGGCTGGCCAGAGGAGCTGTCTGTCAATACCTCCCCAGCACTGGTGATTGTGATCATGACTACAAGGACACTCCACCATGCCTGGCTTTTTATGTGGGTGCTGGGGATCAAACTCGGGTCCTTGTGCTTGACTCTAGTAGGGACTTTACCGTGATGGCTTTAATGGTCAACTTCACATAATCTAGAATCACTTGAACAGTGTGTCCCAGTGAGGAATGGCCTACACCAGGCTGGCCGGTGGTGTATCCATCAGGGGTTGTCTTGATTACCTTAAGTTAATTAATGTGAGAAGACCCAGACCAGTGTGGGTGGCATCATTCCCTACGCTGGAGGCTTTTGGAGAGAAACTCAACAAGAGAGAACCCAGGGGATTTCAAATCAGGTGCACAGAGTGGAACCTGTTGAGAACAATGATCTTGCTTGGTGTGAATTTTCTCCATTCCTAATGTACCCCAAACTTCTTTTCTTAGTGCTGTTTTTTAAATTTGTTTTTGTTTGATTGGTTTTTTTTTTTTATTGTCTTTAAAAAAAAAATAGGGTCTTGCTATATAGCCCAGGCTAGCCTGGAACTCACCATTCTTCTGCCTGTCTCCCCTGCACTAGAATTATAGGTATGTGCCATCACAGCAGACTTAGGGCTGATTTAAAATTTTTCTTTTTCTTGTGCTCTTTCACTCCCTCTGTATGCCTGTATTTTGAGACAGTGTCTAAAGCCAATTAGGCTGGCCTTAAAATGGCTACGTAGCTAAAGATGACCTTGAACTTCTGATCCTCTGGCCTTCACCTCTCAAAAGCTGAGGCCTATACCACTAAGCCAGGTTTGTGCTTGAGATGGCATCCATGGCATTGTGCACGCCAGGCAAGCACTTTACCCACAGAGCTACATCCTCCGCCCGCGAAATCTGCCTCTTACCAACAAATGTTCATTTCCAGACAGGTTCTTTGAAATATGTGGGATTAAGGCCCATTTAGAGAAAACCATCTACGTCAAGCCTGATCACGCACCCAGGAAACTCAGCAAGTAGAACGGCAGTTGATTTTTTTTCTCTACCAGTCACTTTATGAGACCAGCTCAGTGCAGTGTTGTTGCCTGATGCAATTACACATGTAACCCAGATGTCCCCCATCTGGTGGCTCTTGTCAGATAGGCTCAGGTTGAGAGACTTGGCCTATAGGTCCACAGGTCCTTCCTCAGGTGCTGGGAGCCCCCAGGGGACTCCTGCTCTGTAAAATGTGCCTCCCAGGGCCCTGGTTCTGTTATGAATGTCAGTGACACAGATGTGAAACTCAGCCACACATAGAGTCAGTTTCGAATCACAAAACGCGCTCATGGGTATAATTAGATTTTTTTTTTCTCAGTTGGTAAAAGTTTTAAATACAGACGAGAACAGAGAATAATCTAATAAATGTCTGTGCCCTCTACACTTGGTGTTACCATTTTACAATGTTTTCTTCTGATTAAAAACAATATCTGATAGGATATAAAGTGAAATCTCTTGTACATACCCACCTCCATAGAGAAACCCACAGGAATTTGGTATCTACCTTTCTTTTCACACATGTAATGTATCATATATGCCTGTCTTGCATGGCTTTAAGATGCACATAATAGAATCGTATTTTATTTTCTACAACAGGCTTTTAATGCAATAATGTGTACTTGAGAGCTATTTTGATGATATATGTAGACACAGATATATACAGTTCATTCATATTAACTGTTATGTAGCAGTTCATCACATGAATATTTATAAATTTGTCTATGCAAAGCTCGTTTGTAGACAGTTAATGCTTTTTACAAATTTTCCTCTGTGACAGACAATGCAGCAAAAAGCAAATATTCTTGTATGTATTTTCTGGACACACATGCAAGAGTTTCCTTTCTAAATTTCTAGAAGCGGAATTACTGGGACTTTCATGCTCTGCAGACTAGCCTGGGCTTGCTTTCTAGTTAGCAGCAGGGCTCTAAGATCAGAATCATGCAGAGCTTCTGGTGGCTCAGGCACAGACTGGCAGAGTAGTGGCTTCTGCCTCCTTCTGGTGGCCAGATCAAGTCTCAAGGCCAGTTTAGACTCAAGGAATAGTATGATGAGCTGGAGAGATGGCTCAGCAGTTAAGAGCACTGCTATTCTTCCAGAAGACTGGGGCTCAAACCTACATGGTGGCTCACAAGCATTCATAACTCCAGTTGTAGAGGATCTTCGGATCTCTATGGGCACTGGACATACATGTTGTGTGCACGCACACACACAAGCCAGCAAAACGCTCATTCACACAAAATAGCAAATACACATAAGATAAAACAAATATTCTTAAAAAAAAAAAAAAGAGCTTGTTGCTTTTTTCAGAAGACCCAAGTTCTGTTCCCAGTGCCCATGTCTATTGCTTCACAGCTCCAGGGTATCTGGTCCCCTCCTCCGAGCTCCTTACACCTCTTCTCACATGGGCATATGATCCTCCCCAGCCATACAGCATAATTTAAAGCAACAGAGCTAGGCAGCAGAGTGGTGCATGCCTTTAATCTCAGCACTTGGGAGCAGAAGCTCCTAAATGGATGGATCTCTGTGAGTTCGAGGCCAGCCTGGTCTACATAGAAAGTTCCAGGACATCAGAAGCTACACAGAGAAACCCATAATTCTGACCTTAACTTAAACATTACATTCACTTCAGGGCCCTGAAAATGAATTCTTTTGGGATCATTGGATCTCTTTGTCCCTCTTCCTTTTGTGGCTCCATGAAATACATCTCTCTTCCCACCCCCAAGCTTTACTGTTAATGTGATATTGTTTGTTTTGTTGAGGATGGGTTGTAGGCCTTGGTTTGCTGGGACACAGTCTGTGGTACTCTGAACTCTGTCATCACGATTCCATTGCTCTTTTTTTTTTTTTCCAGAATCACTTAGACCTTTAAAGGATGAGGATCAGCTCTGCTTCTCCCATGTGGGACCTAGACAACAAGAGGCAAGAATAGTTTCAAGCCAGGTTAAGAAGTCATAGAGAGCCGGGTGTGGTGGCGCACGCGCTTTAATCCCAGCACTCGGGAGGCAGAGGTAGGTGGATTTCTGAGTTCGAGGCCAGCCTGGTCTACAAAGTGAGTTCCAGGACAGCCAGGGCTATCCAGAGAAACCCTGTCTCAAAAAAAAAAAAAAAAAAAATCAAGATTGGGGCCAGGCTCACCCCACAGGGCCTGGGGCAAGCTGGTAAGGAGTTTGACTGACAGATTAGCCTGTGAGAGGGCAAATAGACCAACCTGTGAGAGAGACAAATATTCCAAAAACACGGAATCCTTGTGAACATAGAAAAGGCCCAGCGCTTTGGAAAGACCAGGCTTTGAACTTCACATGGAGTCTGTCAGAGGGTCAAACTGTGAGGGCAAGACAAAGAGGTGATTTCAGGAGAAGGAGCCAGTGAGGGGTTTAACTGTCAACTTGACACGGCCCAGAGTCATCTGAGAGGGGGCTCTCCATTGAAGAATGGCCTAGCTCAGACTAGCCTATGGGCATGTCTATGGGGGAATGTCTTGACTGTTGGTTGATGTAGTAGAGTCCAGCCTGATGTCGGGTCCCCTCCACAGGTGGGACTGGGCTATATGAACAGAAGCTGGTTAAACACGAGCCTGGGAGTAAGCCAAGGAGCAAAGCTCCGCCAGGTTTCCTTACTCCAAAGGCTTGGGGCTTTGTTCTGACTGCCCTTCACAGTAACAGACTGTGACCCAAAACTGTAAGACAAATTTGTAAGACAAATAAGCCCTTTCCCCTCTAAGTTGATTTTGCTCGAAGCATCTTATCAGAGCAACAGAAGGAAGCTAGGACAGTGGTGTGGGGGTGATCAAGAGAACTCACATGCCTGGGCCAGGAACAACTCGGACAATCCCATCTGGAGTGCTTGAGTGATTAGATCCTACCCATCTGCTTAGCTCTTGATCACTGCTCTCAGCCTCTGCACCAGGTAGCACCATGCCCAGGGACTTACCTTTATGGGAGATGTCACTAGGATTCTTGCTCTCTGACTTTTTGTTGTCCTGAGGAAGACTTGTGGGGTCTAAGAAGGAGTGAAATGGAGAAATGAGGTTTATTTCCTGGAAGAGGCTCTTCTTCCTTGTCAGTTATTTTCATAGCTCCATAAGCATCATTTTGTCTTGGCCCTGTAGTCTTCCTCCTTCCCTCAAATGTTGCAACCTCTTGGGTGGCTTCACAGCACTGATGGATTCCCTAAATCCTTCCTCCACCTTAACATGTGCCTTGATGGCTCCATTCCAGCATCATCTCCTTCCTGAGGAGACTCAGTAGCAACCACGTGAGCCAGTGTCTTGAAAAGGGCACCTGTGAATTTTCAGGGATTATTGTTCCTCCTTGATACACACCTTTCGATTCTCATCCTCTTGTCTGGAGACATTCCTCCCAGTCTTGGTGGAAATTAGAGCTTGCTCCCATGTAGAATGTGTATGTGCTGGCCTCCCTTGCAGCTAGGTTTTGGATATATGACCCAAGCTCTGTCAACCAGAGGCACTAACTAGACTTAGAATCAGAGACACAAAGACACAGGGATATTGAGGAGGTGGTCCCTGTCTCTAGGGATAAGCCAGGCAGTAGGAACAGTGACTGTTCCTTAAGATCAGCTCTGAGGAACCCTTACAGAGGCCTGATGAGGATTCTAGCATCCTAGGTCACGGGTCCCTGTGTTTCTGCCATCAGTATCCAGGCTCAAATTCCTTTGCCTCCTAGCAGGTTCAAACTCTGTAGTTTCCTATTCTGCTTAGATTCAAGTCAGCTTATCACTTGCATTTATGAGTCCCAGCTGGAGGAGGTTTCCTACCCTAGATGTGTACTATAGTCAGGCTTCATCCCTGCCTCCCTCTCTGGTCCTTCCTCAGTTTTCCCTCTGTACCTGTCTCCTCTATGTACCTGTACTGTTATTTTCCAGCTGTGCATTGGGGACAGGGTCTCATTTACCCCAGGCTGAATGCCCCCTGAGTCCACCATCCTGCATGTCTGCTCCACCTGAACAGATAAGTCTTTATTCACAGGAAGGCTGTGCACACTGAATTAGGAGGCATCCACTCTAATGGATCTAAATCCCGTCTGAAAAGCTTTCTAACTGTGAAGTTGGAATTCAAGTTACTGCACCTCAGTGAACTCTCATCTCCTTATTTGTCCAGTGGGAGAGATCTTGTTTTGAGGACTGGGTAAGGAAACTTGTGGGTGGAGCCCTCACTAAGCAGCCTGGCTCCTCGTAACCATCAATAACAGCTTCTATTATCTTTATACACACCATTATCATCACCATCATCATGATTCAAAGGCCTTATGGAGCCTACTTAGAACAGGCAACATCAACTCAAATACCAGCAGGAGTCAGGCAAGCATCAGGGACAAGTGCTGGCGAGCCGTGTACACAAACACACTGGCACAAGGTGGGAGCTAGAGAGAGTGTGAGAGCCACATCTGTCTCATGGGGGAAGCCACTGCTCAGCAACATCCATTTACTGCCAAGTGGACTGTGATCTCAGTGATGCCAGGCTTCGTACACTATTTCAAGCAAAGCCAGAAACTCGGATCTTTATAGAAAGCTTTACAAAAAGCTATGCACACACCATACTGAAGTCAGAACAGGCTGCAGAGGTCAGTTTGTGTTTCTTCATGTGGGTCTCTAGGTTCACTTTAAATTGTCAGGCAACAGCCTGGTTAGGTTGGGTCCATTTCATCAGCACAGGAAGCGATAGCCACGCCCCCTGCCTAGCCAGCATAGAGTGTGGTAGACATTCCCCAACTCAGGAGTGTGGTCCAAGGCATACTGCAGAGAAGAGAGGTAAGAACTGCGGTCATGCCCCAACAGTTGCTTCTCTGTGAATGCCAGGTGCACTGGGAGCAAGGCTTCAGGATGTCAATGAGCCCCAGTAACTGCCAGCTTAAGAGGGGCTTAGATGCCAGGCAGTGGTGGTGCATGCCTTTAATCCCAGCACTTGGGAGGCAGAGGCAGGCGGATTTCTGCGTTCGAGGCCAGCCTGGTCTACAGAGTGAGTTCCAGGAGAGCCAGGGTTACACAGAGAAACCCTGCCTCGAAAAAAAAAATAAAAAAGCAAAGAGAGGGCTCAGACTCATCTTACTTCTGCATGTCCAGAGGTATGAAGACCAGGGTTTGGACACAGATTAAGTTTATCTACAGGATCTCAGGCTTCCCTCGTCTTTTCTTAACATGGAAGACTTTGCCTTATTGGTTGCAGGATAGCTACAACTATGACCATCATGATTATGTTCTAGACAGGGAGAAAAGAATGTGGTAAGACGTGATTCTGACGCGAAGGTTTCCCAGAAATTCCAGCATATTTCTTTTTCCATCTCACCGGCCAGAGCTGCTTCCCACATCAATACCTAGTCACAAAGGAAATGAGAATGGGATCTCTTTAGATCGTTACATGACAGACCCAAACAGTATCAGGTTTCTGTTAATTGGAGACAAAGAGAGAATGGCGTCAGAATAGGCCACCATTAGCCTCTGAGGCCCCCTATGAATGCAGACTTCCGAGCCTGACCCTAGCCAAGTACTGAAGACCTCAGCCTGCACTGGATTGGAGCCACAGGACAAGAAGTGATTGGATCTCAGTTTGAAACCTATGGCTTGTGCAGCAGAAAAAAAATATGGGAGTGGTTTTGGAACGCAACCAAGCTGGCCTGATCCAAGGCTGGCACACCAGCTTTGGGCCCACCACTGTTCTCCTTCTCCTGTAACACTCTCTAGCACTCCTGTTATCTGGGCTGCCCCACCCAGGCCTAAGCAGGGTGGGGAGACCCTGTGATTAACACCACTAGCAGGTCTAGGAGGCACCCGAGAGAGACATTCTGAGAGAAATATGTCAGCAGCACAACTGGTTTATAATGTGTATTAATCCCTGACATGTAATTTGAGTAATATATGTAAAGCAGAAAGTTCAGGCGCTGATTTAGGGGCCTTATTATTACCCTGTCAGCAGAATTCATGTTCTATTTGCACAGAGCTCTGGGTCCAGAATCTCATCCAGGGTGACGGGGAGGAGGAGGTTTTCTGATGGATGCCAGCTGATAGCAGGGTAGAAGTGGATGCTGTTGGGGACACCATGTCTGTCAGTCAAGTGCTCCGAGCTCCCAGCAGGGTTTCCAGGTATCCGCCTGGCCCAGGGAGCTATGGAACAAAACCAAGTTCCTTTTCCTGGGCCTTGGAGCAGACCCATGCTCATCCCTCAAGTCGTCTACAAAGTCATGGGGTTTGGAATTCAAAGCCAACTTGGCCACTTTATTATTGTGTGACTTTGGCTACGTTTTTCCAGCTTTCTGATTTCAGTTTGCATCTCTGCAAGTGAGGATCATAATAGCATCCATCTAACTGAGGGCTTAAATAAAAACACTTACTGAGGACAAGGTGGAATTCTAAGTGTTTTGACATGTATTCTCATTGAATCCCCATAGCAACCTGATAAGATGGATGTATGATTGTCCTTGAAGGCATAAGAGAAGCGAAGTAACTAGTTCAAGGTCACAGAGCAAATGACTGATGGAGCTTAAAGTTACCCTCTGTAATGCTTCAACGGACTATGTATCTCCTAACAAGGAGGCAGTAAGGGTTATTCGTTAGTCCAGTGATATCCAATAGGACTTTCTGTGCTAACGGAAATATTTTATAATTCTATGCTGTCCAGTATAAGAGCCCTTCTTGCCACAAGGGGCTAGTGAATATTTGAATATGGCTAGCTTGATAGAAGACCCTGAGTTTTTATTTAATTGTAGTTTCTTTAGACATAGTGATTGGTGGACATGCAACTCCAGATTCTCCCATGGTCTCGGACCACACTAATGGGGCTTAGCTCTGACAACTGTTGGCTTAGACTCCCAGAGCTCCCGGTCTATATTAGCAAGACTTCTGTAGAAAAGGCCACACACAGCCAGGCATGGTGGCCCACACTTGTAATCTCAGCTCTCAGGAGGATTGCCACAAGTTTGATGCCAATCTGATTTATATGGTAAGTTTACATGGCAAAACTTCATCTAAAACAAAACAAAACAAAACAAAACAAAAAAACAAACAAACAAAAAAATCAATGAAATCAAACCAAACCAAAAGACCACCAAGAACAGGGCTGGGGGTGGGGATGGCTCAACTGGTTAAAGCATTTGTCTTGCAAGCACAAGGTCATGAATTGGATTCTCAGAGTCCATGCTTAAAACAAAACAAAAATCAAAACAAAACCCCGGTTCTGGGGAAGGAAGTGAGGACAGCTGGATTGCTGGGGCCTTCCAGAGGTCCCACTTAAAAAGCTTGAGTGAGCAGGCTCATCCTCTCTATCTTGTCTGCCCTGTAAGGGCTCAAGAGTGCCTCTTCCAAGTGTCCCTCCAGGTGGCAGCAACAAGGTGCTGTCCTGGAAGGACAAAACAGCCTTCCTCAGACACCCATTCTGTCAGCGCCTTCATTTCAATTTCCCAGCTTTGGGAGCTGTGAGTCAATTGGTTTCTGCCCAGGACGAACACTCTGAGCTATTGGGTGCTCAGGGTCCCTGGCTGGGGCTGGAGAGAAGCTTTGTTTGGTAGAGGGCCAGCCATGTACGCATAAGGACTAACTCCCATCCAAAAAGCTGGGCATGGTGATATGTTTGTAACCCCAGCACTGAGGAGGTGGAGACAGGAGGATTCCTGGAACTCACTGCCTGCCCAGCCTAGATAATGATGAGTCCCAGGTTCTAGTGAAAGAACATTTCAAAAACAAGGTGAAGAGCCCCTGAGGAAGGATACCCAAGGTTAACCTTTGACCTGCGCGCGCGCGCACACACACACACACACACACACACACACACACCCTCCCCCTCCCCCCTCACACACACACTCACACACACACACACACACACACTTCCCAGGTTCTTTAGAGAGTCCTGGGAACCTAGCTACTGTCTCTGCCAATGAGCTTATATGACAGACACAGGCTCTGACCTTTCACTCTTGGACCTGGCAGGCTAGTGGGGAAGATGATGTTATACAAATGGCCACTCAGCTAATTCCAGAGGACTGGTGATTCTTTGACTTTACGACGGGTTTGTTGGGTCACAACCCCATCATAAATGGAGTAGCATGTATATTTATAACAGTTAATTAAAGGATCATCTGAGTGTGTGCCAACACTGCAAGTCATCAAATGGGAGTTAGAGGAAGTGCTTGGGGAAGCCTGACCCAGCAGCTGTGCCGGCCTCCAGGGAAGGGACCGCTTCAGACGCTCTCAGAAAAGAGAAGGAACTTGAATTTAGGTGTAGAGAGTTAGAAGCTGCAGCCAGCCGTGGTGGGCCGTGCCTGTGAGCGCACCTACTCCAGAGGCCAAGGCTGCTGCCCAGCTTGGATAACATGAACTACTGACTCAGGAAAGTGGGGTCGGGACTAGGGAGATGTGTTATTGATGTGCCACCCTGAATACTGGAGTTAAATATCCAAACCCATGTGGAAGGAGAGAAGAGAACTGGCTCACCCACTTGTCGCCTTCTTCTTCTTCTTCTTCTTCTTCTTCTTCTTCTTCTTCTTCTTCTTCTTCTTCTTCTTCTTCTTCTTTTTCTTCTTCTTCTCTTACTTCTCCTCCTCCTCCTCCTTCTCCTCCTCCTCCTCCTTGTCCTTCTTCTTCTAATAAATCTTTTTTAAAGATTTATTTATTTATTATATGTATATGAGTACACTGTCACTATTTTCAGCCACACCAGAAGAGGGCATCGGATCTCATTACAGATGGTTGTGAGCCACCATGTGGTTGCTGGGAATTGAACTCAGGACATCTGGAAGAGCAGTCAGTGCTCTTAACCACTGAGCCATCTCTTCAGCCCTCCATTTTTGTTTTTTTGTTTTTGTTGTTGGTGGTGGGTTTTTAATTTTTTGTTTGTTTTTTAGACAGGGTTTCTCTGTGTAGCCCTGGATGTCCTGGAACTCACTCTGTAGACCAGGCTGGCCTCGAACTCAGAAATCTGCCTGCCTCTGCCTCCGGAGTGCTGGGATTAAAGGCGTGTGCCACCACGCCCGGCTCAGCCCTCCATTTTTTACTGTTGTGGTTTTTGTTTTCTTAAGATAGGGTCTCCTGGGGCTGGTGAGATGGCTCAGTGGGTTAGAGCACCCGACTGCTCTTCCGAAGGTCTAGAGTTCAAATCCCAGCGACCACATGGTGGCTCACAACCATCTGTAACGAGATCTGACTCCCTCTTCTGGAGTGTCTGAAGACAGCTACAGTGTACTTACATATAATAAATAAATAAATCTTTAAAAAAAAAAAAGATAGGGTCTCCTGTAGCCTAGGCTAGCCTGGAACCCACTCTGTAATTGAGATGATCTTCTTGGTTCCTCAAGGTGCTGGGAATCCAGATCAGGGCTTTGCACAGGCTAGCAAGCACTCTACTGACATATCCCCAGCCCCTAGCTCCTCTTCAAGAAATCGCTTGATTGATTGATTGATGATTGATTGACTGATTGTTTGATTGTGGTGTTGGTTTGAATATGATCGGTCCATGGGAAGTGTGGCCTTATTGAAGGAGGTGTGGCCTTGTTAGAGGAAGTGTGTTACTGTGGAGGCCCGTGGAAGCCGAACCTCCTCCTGGCTGCCCTCAGATCGAGATATAGAACTCTCAGCTCCTTCTCTAACACCATGTGTGCCTGCAGGCTGCCATGCTCATGATGATAATGGACTGAACCCCTGCAGCTGTAAGCCAGCCCCAATTAAATATTGTCCTTTATAAGAGTTGTGTTGGTAAGGGCCGGGTGTGGTGGCACATGCCTTTAATCCCAGCACTTGGGAGGCAGAGGCAGGTAGATTTCTGAGTTTGAGGCCAGCCTGTTCTACAGCGTTCCAGGACAGCCAGGGCTATACAGAGAAACCCTGTCTCAAAAAAACAAAAACAAACAAACAAACAAAAGAGTTGTATTGGTCATGTCTCTTCACAGTAATAAGACCCTAACTAAGACAATTTTTTTTTCATTATGTAGCTTTGGTTGTCCTGAAACTCACTATGTAGATCAGGCTGGCCTTGAACTCCTGCCTCTGCCTCCACACTTGGATTAAAGACGTTCAATATTATGTCCAGCAAAAAATTACTTTAATTAGTTTCTTTGTGTTCTCTTAGACTTTTTTTTTTAAGATTTATTTATTATTATATCTAAGTACACTGTAGCTGTCTTCAGATGCACCAGAAGAGGGCGTCAGATCTCATTACGGATGGTTGTGAGCCACCATGTGGTTGCTGGGATTTGAACTCAGGACCTTTGGAAGAACAGTCGGTGCTCTTAACCACTGAGCCATCTCTCCAGCCCTCTCTTAGACTTTTCTGTGCATTCCTTGTATAGAAATACCCCACATTCTTGAAAAAAAATTCCTTCCTCCCTCCTCCTTTTGTTAGCTGTGTGTGTGTGTGTGTGTGTGTGTGTGTGTGTGTAGGTGCTGAAACTTGTACTCAGGGGCTTACACATGCCAGGCATGTGCTCTGTCACTAAAGTACCCCCTCCCCAACCCTCACAAGGATCTCGTGTATTGCCATTTTATGCCAGAGTCAACGTCCTCTCCTCTCTTTCTCCTACCTCCTCTTCCCTTTCGACGACCTGGAAGCTACTGATATGTTCTATATTTCTTTCTTTCTTTTTTGTTTCTTTGAGTTTTTTGTTATTGTTTGTTTATCTGATTTGAGACAGGGTTTCTCCTTGTAACCCTGCCTGTCCTAGAACTGGCTCCATAGACCAGGCTGGCCTTAAACTCAGAGATCCAAGTGCCTCTGCTTCCCAACGAAAGGCATGCACACCACCACTGCCCGGCTTTGCTCTCCCCCTCCCCTCCCCCTCCCTCTCCCCTTCCCTCCATCTCTCTCTTGTTTATTTGCTTTTGGTTTTCAAAGACAGGGTCTCACTATAACACTGGCTAACCTCTAATCCACAGCCCAGGCTGACCTCACACTTGCGAGCCTTCTACCTCTGCCAAGTGCTGAAATGACAGGTGTGTGCCACCTACACCAAGCTCTCTTCCCCAGCCCTGTAATTTTGTCATGTGAACAATATTCTACAGATGGAATAACACAGCAGCACATGATCCTCTGGGATTGACTTCCCCTTTTCATTTATATTTATTTCTTACGTGTGTGGGGGTGGGGTGGATCTATATGCAGGTGCACAGCTATGCACAGCTGTACGCATACACAGGGGTGGCTGGAAGAGGGAGGACATGGGGGTTCCTCCTCCATCATTTCCTGCCTGCTCCTTTCAAACAGGATTTCTCCCTGAGCCCAGTGCTCTCGTTTTCCGGCTAGGCTGGAAACCATCAAGATGCAGCAGTCTCTCTCTGTCTCCTCTGCCCAGTTTTGGATCTGGGGTTCCAGCCAAGCATAGAAATGCCCGGCTTGTTCCTTGGGTGCTGGGATCTGAACTCTAATCCTCACGATGATGCAGCAAATGCCCAGCCCCTGAGCCATCTCTCCAGCCGCTAGGATTGACTTTTTAACTAAGTGGAGTTCTCAGGCAGTTCAGCCAGGTTCTTACATAGTTCTTTTTTCTTTTTCTTTTTTTAATTTTGTAATTATATTTATGTACAGAAAACTTAGTGTACATTTAACCCAGTTTAGTGGCGAGTTCTTTAGCCTTTACCTTCTCCAGCTTGGCAACGCGAGCCACAGACTTAGAACCCAGGACGTTGCCTCCCCAGTGGTGACGGATCTTGTCATATCTGTCATTATAATTGGTCCTAATAGATTCCACCAACTTAGCCAGAGCGCCCTTGTCTTCCGAGTTAACCTGTGTGAAGGCAACAGTGGTGAATGTTTTCCTGTGGACCAGGTGTCCCAGCCTGGCCTTTCCCTTGATGATGCAGTAGGGCACCCCCATCTTTCGACACAGGGCAGGCAGGAAAACCACTGGCTCAGAGGGATCTACATCATGGGCAATCACCACCAGCTGAGCCTTCTTGTTCTCCACCAAGGTGGTGTTGGTATTGACTCCTGCTCGGAGGACAGGTGGTCTCTTAGTTGGGACATCCCCTTTGCCTGCAGCTTTCTTCTCAGCACGGGCCAGTAGCCTTTGCTTCTTCTCTTGCTTATGGGCAAGCTTAAGCAGCTGAGTAGCTGTTTGTCTGTCCAGGGCCTGGGTGAACTGGTTAATGGCAGGAGGTACTCCGAGCTGCTTATACAGGATGGCTCTTTGCTGCTGCAGGTTGATGTAGCAGGGCCATTTGACAAAGTGTGTCAGATCTCTTTTGGGCTGGATGTCCTGCCCAATGCCAAAGTTCTTTTCTCAAACAAAGGATTGACCACCTTTTTGGCCTCCTGTTTCTTGACAATGGTGGGGGCTGGGGCCACCTTCTTCCCCTTGGCCTTCTTTCCTTTGGGCATCTTGCTTGTCTGGTGGAGAGAGCATGCACATTTCTTTTTATGGAGAACTTGTCTGCCATGGTATGGCTATTCTGTAGCTTTTTAAATTAGTCACCCATTGAAGTTTTAGGCTACTGGGCCCTTGAGATGGCTCAGTGGATAAAGGTACTTGCTATCAAATCTGGTGACCTGAATTTGATTTCCTGAACTCATCTTGCCTATTGTCTTCTGACCTCCACACACACCACAGCACACTCTTGTTTATGAAAGCCCTCAATAAACACACACACACACACACACACACACACACACACACACACACACGTAATAACTTTTGAACCGTTGTTAACAAAACTGCATGTGTCCAGATTCTCATATGGATATAGGCATTCATTTCTCCAGGACAAATGCCCAAGTATGCAATGACTGGGTTGTACAGAGTTGCATATTTAGTAGTAGCAAAACACACACAGCAAAATTTACCCCTCCGAGTACTTTCAAATACAGAGTCAATGGCATTAAGCACACTGACATTTTTACAAACCATCCTCATCATCATTTGTCACCAGAACACTTTTATTCTGCAAAACTGAAACTCTGTACCTCTTATTACACAGTAACATCCCCTTTCTCTGTCTCCTATAACCTCACAACCACCTACATATATGCACATCTATATACCTACATGTCATACACATACACACGCATACCTATTTAACTACCAAGCTTTTCCTGGGTAGCCTGACCATTTAATATTCTCAGCGTTGATGTAGGAGTGGCCCAGTTTCCGTGACTCCCATCATCATTTAATGCCCTGGCTTTTTGTTTTAGGACTCTGATGGGTGCAGCAGCATCTCTCTAAGGCTTTGCTTTGCAGCTCCCTGGTGATAAGGCTCTGAACATCTTAGCAGTGCTTGCACACTTTCCGTCTGCAGCCTCTGGTCAAATGTCAGTTTGTTGCTTGCCCTCACTTCCTGAATGCATCATTTTTTGCTGTTGAGTTCTGAGAGTTGTTGACACATCTAGATTCTGGTTCTTTCTAGATGCTCGGGTTGTAAACCTTTTCTCACTTGACAAGGTCTTTCACAGAGAAAATGTTTTCATTATCGTTATTCTATTAATGTGTGTGTATGTATGACGTGTGTGTGATGTGAGTGTGGGCATGTTTGCCATAGCACATGTGTGGAGGTCACAGGATAACTTTGCACAGTTAGTTTTCGCCTTCTATCTTTATGTGGGTCCCGGGAATCAAACTCAGGTCACCAGGTTTGCACAGCAAGCCCCTTTAGCCACAAAGCCATCTCACTGGCTCAGAGAAAATGTTATTAATTTTAATAGAGTCTAAAGTATCAGCTCTATCCTTTATCGACCATACTTCTGCGGGCCAGGACTTAGAACGATTTGACAATCTGATTTTGAGTGAATATCTTTATAATGTGTAAGGTTAGGGGCTGTTATTTCCCTTTCCCTCGCTTCTCTTCCCGTCTTCCCCTCAGCACTCTCTTCTTTATTTCCCCCGTGCATAATCATTCATTGCTGCTCCAGCACCATTTGTCTAAAAAAAAAAAGAACATCCTTCAAAAGCAGGCCTGGTGGCACACGCATGAAATCCCAGCGCTTGGGAGGTGCAGGCAGGAGGATCAGAAGCCGAAGGACACCCTCGACTTCTGTCTTTAAAAAAAAGGAGTTGCGGGGCCGTCCTCCTTCCACTGAATTATTTTGCACCTGTTCCAAGAAAAACCAGTGTGGTATATTTGTGCTAGTTTATCTTTGGATTCTTCATTCTGTGTTACCGATCTCTGTGCCAAGCCTCTATCCTGTGATTACCATGCCATCATAGTAGGCTTTATATCATGTAGAGTAAGTCCTCCCATTTTTCCTGCTTCTCAGTACTGATTTAGATCTCTTTCACTTGACTACGTTAAAAAAAAAAATGCCTTGCTAGGAATTTGACAGTACTTGCATAAAAGCTATAGATTTGAGAGGATTAACATTTTTGCTATACCAAGTCTTCCAGTTAAGGGAATAATATAACTACTGGAGTAGTAGCTCAGTGGTAGAATGGTTCACCAGCCTCTATGAGGTCCTGGGTTCAATCCCTGGTAATAGGAAAAAAAAAAAATCCTGCAACCATCAAGTTGAGATACTGTATGGGCCAGCCAGGCTTAAGTAGCAAGATCCTTCCTCAACAGATAAGCAAAGAAAAAAACAAAAGCACGAAGTGATGCCAGGCACAGTGCACACCTGAGATTCCAGCTGTGACCACAGCTATAGGCCCTGCTCACATTATAATTTTTGTTTTATTTTATCTTTCTAAGTACTAAAAAGTACTATAGACCCCAGGTCTTATGTATTCTAGACAAGTGTTCTAACACAGTTATACCCCTAGTCCCACATTGCAGTTTTTAAAGTCACAGAAGTGTCTAACACCTCAACTGTGTGCCGTGATGTTCAAAGTACTATTTAATTGACATGTATTTGGGGAAAAAAAGCAGAAGGATCAAGAAATAAGAATAAGAAGTATTTATTTATTTATTTATTTATTTATTTATTTATTTATTTATTAAAAGATTTTATTTATTATATCTAAATTCACTGTAGCTGTCTTCAGATACACCAGAAGAGGGCGTCAGATCTCATTACAGATGGTTGTGAGCTACCATGTGGTTGCTGGGATTTGAACTCAGGGCCTTTGGAAGAGCAGCCAGTGCTCTTAACCTCTGAGCCATCTCTCCAGCCCCCAAGAAGTTTGTTTTTTAAAAAAATGGTTTAGTTATTGTTAGTGTCAGACTGTATCTTAAGTATAGAAATCTCTTGGTTTTGGTTTTGGTTTTAGTGTGTGTGTGCTTGTGTGTGCATTCGCCTGACAGGTTTAAAATTACAGTCTTTGATCTAGTTTATACAGTTGAGAATTTCTTACTTTTTTTTTGCCTCTGGTTGCCTCCATGTTTCCCCAGAAACCTTTCTCTGAAGAAGTCTGCAAACTTCATTCCTGATTGACGGGTGAGACAGTTAACATTCGTGGAGGTGATCCTACATGCAGGTTTATCAGAGAGACTGTTACAGACACTGCCAAAATAGCTTCCTAGCCCAGTCACAAGGAACTGCATTCTTCCTAGAGAAGATGGATGCAGAACCACAAGTTCACAGGGGTTTTCCATGTTGCCCAAGTCCTTTGGAGACAATGGAGGTGGCCTGTGCACAGAATAAGTAGCAGGGGAGGAAAACAGAGTCTGGGGAATTACTTCTTTCACAATCGCACTATCAAGCCTGGTCTTTGTTCCTCAATGTTGCTTACTTGAGAAGTGGCCTGGGAAAAGGTCAGTCATAGCCTGACATTCTCGGTTCATCGAGCAGGAACGGAGAGGGATGCTCACAGTCCACGTACACCCACCGCACAAGTCCCACAACCAGGTCCAGCCTAGGCGGCCTGTGGGCTTCCAGACTTGAAACTGCATTATCCACTTCTCTACTCTGAAAGCAACTGGTTAGTAATGCTGGGGCATTACTGGGTTCATCTTGACTTCATTTTAATTGACAATAACAGAAGCTGAGGGCTAGAGATATGATCAGTGGTTAAGAGTGCTGGCTGCTCTTCCAGAGGACCCAAATTTGGTTCTCACCATAAAAGTTGTAACTTTAGTTCCAAGGGATGTGATGCCCTCTTCTAGGTTCTGCAGGAACCAGGCATACACGTGGTACGCAGACAAACACCAATATCTATAAATAAAATACAAATTAAATTTAAAAGAGTTGAGCAAATGGTTTGCTCAATACTTCAATACTTATTTATTTATTTATTCTGAGACAGGGTAGCCCAGGCTATTCTTACTCTGTAGTCCAGGCTGCCCTGGAGTTCACTATATAGTCCAGGCTGTCCATGGTGATCAATCTGCCTCAGCCTCTTGAATTCTAGGAGTATAGGCATGAGACACTGAGTCCAGGTTCAGTGATTTTAATATTTTTAGCAAAATAACCCACATTTTTCTGGGCCTTTCCAATTTTGGTGGTCAAAGGAAATCTTACAGATAGCTTGTGTCAATGAGTTATTGCTAAAGTAATTTCACTGGACAATTGAAACAAACTCCCTCAGGTCTTGAGAGGTGGCTCAGCAATTAAGAGCATTGGCTGCTCTTGCAAAGGACCCAGGTTTCCATGGCAACTAACAGTGGTCTGTAACACCAGTTTAAGGGCTTCCAATGCCCCCTTCTGGCCTTTGTGGGAACTGCACACATGTGGTGCACAGACAAACACAGACAAAACATCATAAACAAAACACTTTAAAACAAAACAAAACACACTCCACTGGCATATGACTATATCACTGTAGTGTTTGGGGTCTCCTGGTCAGCAGGGTGGCTAGGCTTACTGTATTTCCCATTCTCCTCCCGGGGTCACAGGTTAACCTGAGCTTATTTAAGGATTGGAATTGATGGAATTGCAGAAGAATGTGCCCAGCAGTGCAGCATCTTTTAGATCCCTTTTCCCACATCTGGTGATATTCTACCAACCAAAGCAAGTCTGATGGCCAAGCTCAGGATCAAGACAAGGAAGTTATGGACCATCTAAGGAGGCAGAGGGAAGGCCATGTTCCAGGCATCAGCAGGATCCATCACCTATCATTTATCTTATAACAGTTTTTATTCACATGGGACCTCAAGCCCTCTTTATAAATCTTCCCTATGTTCCCTCCTAGTCTAAAATACCACAATGCAATTAACCCTCAAAATAATGAATATTCACAATAGTTTCCTCTTGAATAGGGCTTTAGAAAAATTCATGCACATTTTTCTAATTAACCAGCATCTCTTCCCAATAATAAAGAAATTAGACATTGCAGCATTGATGCAGAGTTAGGGCCTCCTCCTCTGCCCAGCAGGCTGGGGCTGGCTCTGAGAGGACTCAGCAGTAGCTCAGTGCTTTCTGTTCAGGATTTTCACACACACACAAGAGCTTCTGTTTGGGAGGAATTGTGCATTGTGCAGTTTCTCATAAAGAATGGTTCTGTTCTAGTTTTTATGGTTACAGAAGGTTACAAGACATAACAAATTCATTAATAAATGACCCAAAAAAGGAGAGAGAGCATAAGAGGCTGAACAATACTTAAGACCCTCTTGGTTGAAGAGAACAGATTTAGGGAATGGGATTGACAGGGGAGTTATACAATATGGCAGCTGACCTGGGGAATGCTGCCTCACATTAACACCTTTCCTTGAAGATTTTTTCTTTTATCACTTACATGTGTGGGAGCTGGGTGGGGGGGGGTTATATGTATTCCTAGGAGGTCCATAAAGGATTTTAAGTACTTGAAGACCACCTATTGGCAGCCATCATTAAGAAAGATGCTTCTCTCTAGTCCCACCCACACCAGTGAACAGGTGACCATCTGTTGCCTCGGAGGCCTCCTGGAGGCTTCTCTCCCATTTGGGGGGATATATGCATTGGCCAAGGGTTCTTTGTTGGGATAAACCCAATTGCTATTAGTCTGAGCAAGATGAGGATTTATTGGTCTATATGTGGCCTGTATATTGTTCTATATGAGTGGAGCAGAACAGATCTGAGGAGTACCTGGATCCAGAAATCCAGACTCCTTGAGGTTCTTCTCTTCTCCACAGGGAGAAGAATGTGCACAATGGAGACTCCAGAGTTACAGCCTTTGGGTTCTAGTAACTTCTGGAGGACAAAGAACATATCACTTTAGTAAAGTTTTCACCTTGTGTAAGAAGGAGATGCCATTAACTGGCCTGAATCCCTTTGAATAGCCCTTGCTGATGGGTTGGACCAATCATTAGCAGAATACAGGTGAGGAACACTGGGAAAAAAAATCACAGGAAATCACAAGACCCCATGATCCTCTGAGACCAGAACAGGAAGTGAATGGGAAACTGTCTCAGTTACTTTTTTTTTTCTTTTTGTTTTTTGAGACTGGGTCTCTCTATGTAGTCCTGGATGTCCTAAAACTTACTATGTAGGCCAGGCTGGCCTTGAACTCACAGAGGTTCGCCGGCTTCTGTCTCCAGAGTGCTGAGAACAAAGGCTTGCCCCACCACACCTGTCCCTTACTTTTCTATCTGAGGGGATAAAACACTGCAATCAGGATGACTTATAGAAGGAGTCCATCACTGTCATGGTGGGAAACTATTTCAGTGGGTGGCAGAGATGGTGGGCTGGAGCCATAGCTGGAAGCTCATATCTCTAACAATAACAGGAAACAGAGAGAGCAAACTCAAAATGGTGCAAGTGACACACATCCACCGGGAAGGCTGTATCTCCTAAGCTCCCCCAATCATGACCACCAAGTGGGGACCAGATATTCAAATATGAGAGCCCGGCAGGGGTCACTCTCATTCAAGCCACACACAGACCTGTGCCCAGCCAGCACCTTAGGAGGCTGGTGTGTGTATTGTGTTGGAGGAGGGGGGCTGTGATCTAGAAGTTCTTCCTACACTACTGTGACACTACTGTGACACTGCTGTAAAACAGTACCAATCAAGGAGACTGTCCCATCTCATGCTGTCTTCCATGGCCCTTCAGATTTGGCCTTTGTAGAGCTGTGGGTAGGATTTAACCTTAAATGTTGTCAGGGCGGCTGGACTCTGATAGCGAGGCAGGCAGCAGTTTCCTGGCTCTCGGAGGCAGCACATTTGGAAACATGGGTGCCCGCTGACCTTGAACTCCTGGGAGAACTGATTCCTGGCCAGCCTCACAGTGTCTCTGTTTGTGACTTGGCAAATTCAGCCTTGGATCTGAGGGCTGGGCCAAGTCAGCCCTGAATGCTAATTCTTGATCTGTTTTCCTGGCTCTGCCACACCTCTGATCAAATCTCCTGTCAGCGACTGGATTCCTTTTTCACGCCCCACCGGTCACATCTCTACCCATTCAGATGTCTTAAGGAGCAGTGTGGAACTTTCTTACGATTGGCTAAAGGTGTCAAGATTGTCAAGTAGCCATACTTGAGGCGCTGAGGCAGGGGGATCACTTGAGCCAAGTTTTAGGCCAACTGGATAACATAGGGAACTTTTTCCTCAAAAAATAATCAACCAAAAGATTGGCACATAACTACTCGTATATTTCAAAATAAACTAAAAACATTTAATACATGCTTGATGAATTTACATTTGAAGTGGTTTGTTGAATGACAGGCAATAACTGTCTTGATTCTATCATGTTATTATTATCTGTCTTGATTCTATCATGTTATTATTATCTGTCTATCAGCCCCCAAAAGAAAATATAATCGATCTGATATTTTAAAATACCGGATGATGTCTAAGGGATACTTCGGATGTATACCATAGGACAAGAAGTGGAGTTAAATATAATGTATGGTAATGCATGTGCTTATAGTCTCTTACTTGAGAGGCTGGGGGGGGGGTGTTGCTGAAGACTGGGAGTTCAAAGCTAACCTAGGCAACACAGGGAGACTCTGTCAAAAACAAAGAAACAAAACAAAAGCAAAAAGCCCCAAACTGAAAACAAGTGTTTTATTTGCTGGGATGAATCTGAAGAAACCAGTTTAGTAAGGGATGGGACAGAAAGGAAAATCTGCTAATAAATGGTTATTTCCCCCCCACCCACCCAAAGGCAAACTAGGTTCAGTTCTGCTGGGGGGTGGGGGGCATGGCTCCAGGAGACAGTAAAAAAAAACCTGCCTTAGCTGGGCAATGGTGGCGCACGCCTTTAATCCTAGCACTTGGGAGGCAGAGGCAGGCAGATCTCTGAGTTTGAGGCCAGCCTGGTCTACAGAGTGAGTTCCAGGACAGCCAGGGCTACACAGAGAAACCTGTCTTGAAAAACCAAAACAAACCAAAACAAAAAAACCTGCCTTAGAGTTACCCCATGCACTGGGAAAGGATATGGAGGTCACTACTAATTCACCACCTGTCACTCGATGGTGGATATCTCTGTGATATCCACCATCTCCAGTCCTCTGCTCTGGTTCCCTGAGTATATACCAAGCTTGCTCTTATGACCCGGGATACCCCTCAGCAGAGTCCTACCTGCGGTAATCATCTCTGAAGTGGTCAGTCTGTGCCAAGTGAATTCCACCTCTCTAAACCATGTATTATAGGCTCTTGCTGTTCCAATGAACCAATGGAGAGGGGAGGGTGACTCACATGTGGAAGTCCATATAGCATTCTTTGTCTCTTGGGCTAGCATAAGGATTTCACAAGGAGACTGGCTGACACCCAAACACCAACTTGAGTAGAGGCAGGGATAGGGTACACATAAAGCCTGATGGAGGACTGGCGAGATGGCTCAGTGGGTACAGCCTGAGTTCTAGTCCTGGGACCCTCATGATATAGAAGGAGTGAATCGACTTCAGCAGGTCTCCCTCTGGTCTGCACATGCCTGGCATGAGCCATCACAAACATGTGTGTAAGCACACATACAAACACATCTACTGGGCATAAGTCTTTACTCTTACCACTAGGGAGACGGAGTAGGCAGATCTTCTTGAGTTTGAGGTCATCCTAGTTTGCATAGTGAGTTTCAAGTCAGCCAGAGCTATACTACATAGTGAACCTCTTATTTCAAATAAATAAATAAATAAATAAATAAATAAATAAATAAATAAATGTAATTTAAAAATATTGTCAAAAGGTGATAAGATGTTTGAAGAGATGACTTGGGGGTTAAGCACACTGGCTGCTTTTCCAAAAGACCTGGACCCAGCACACACATAGTAGCTCATACTCATTTGTAACCTCATCTTGTTCTGCCCTCTTGTGACCTCCCACCCACGCACATGCACATGTGCATACGCATTCGTGCACAGACACACACACACACACACACACACACACACACACACACAGAGCCCTGCTCTCCTCAGACTGTTGAATTTGAGACTGGTTGTAAGTTGACAACCTCACTTCTCTGACAGACACTCAGCTTCCTCATCTAACTGGGAGTAATAACAACCTTTTTCTCATGAGTGGCTAGGATTCGGCAGAGTAAGATGTGGGAGGCATTTAGAACTGTGTCAGCTCTGAGTAAATGACTGTTGTTAGGACAACCTATGTCATATTCAACCCACCCTGGGGAGCAGTCTGACTTCCTTCGATTCTAAACTGAGGGCAATAATCTGCATAGCATAGGTGGTTGTGATTATAAAAGGTAGCGCTGGCAAAGCAACACTAGCTAATGTTTACTGAACACTAGAATGAACTAGATATTATGCTGCGTGAGTCAGAAATGTGCTTGACAGAGAGCAGCAAGACTCAAAAAAGCAGGACAACCACAGAACATTTATCTCATGTAACAAGAATTCTAGAGAGCCTTAGCCCTACATTTCTTCTCTGTCAGGATCAACGAGTCAATTCTTGTTCAATATGGTCGCTGTGCCTCAGGGTATCAAATCTGTGTTCCAACTGAAACTCGGAACAAGTGAGTAGAGGGTGAGATGAAGGGAAGATGAGAGAGGGCGTCATGCAAAAGGTTAAAGAGTACCAGTTGAATCTTGCTTAAGAGCCAAAATCAAAGCCAGGCACACATCTTTAATCCCAAAATTCTGGGAGGCAGATCTCGGTGAATTCCAGACCGCTCTAGTCCACATGGTGAAGTTCAGGGTAAACCAATGAGATCCTGCCTCAAAATAAAACAAGCAACCAAACCCAAGCAAAACACTTCTCTGGCAACACCAAACAGTTTCCATTTGTATATCACCAGCTGGACTTCATCTGTACGGCCAACCCCACCTGCTAGAGAGTCTAGGAGATGGAGCCAGATTTTGTCAAGGGAGACGGGATTATTTGGAGGCAGTCAATTTATAGTATGTGTCACCTATGCCTTTCCCTGCTTAATCCTACTAAAGCTTAAGTGATTAGGAACAGAATGTGTTATAGATGAGTGAGCTGAGACTGGGAAAGGGGAGGACTAGCCCAGAGGCACACAGTTTACAATAGCGGCTATGTTTGGGTTGGGACCAGTCACCTTTGTATCAGACTACAGAGTGTTAACTTGTTTCCACTCCTGCCTCTCTCTCCCAGGAGAATGCTACCAGCTGGATGCATCTGAGGGTCTGCATATTTTCCCTACAGTCACAGGGATAGGAGAACTGGAGGTGAGAATCCAGAGAAAGAATGAAGACAACTAAAAAATAAAAAATAAAAAAAATAAAGAAGAATGAAGACAACTATGTCCTGGAGTCTCTAGTAGGCGGGCTTTGTGACCTGGGTGAGGTCACACTGCTGGGACCATTCTCATGTGTGTAGGATAGGGTGGGCTGAGTGGAGATACTCTGATACTGGCATAAATGCTGGCAGGACATTTTGAAATAATTATGGTCAACCAGGTAGTGGTGGCACAGCCTTAATACCAGCACCTAGGAGGTAGAGGCAGGGAAATCTCTTGAGTTCTAGGCCAACTTGGTCTCATAGAGTGAGTTCCAGGACAGCCCAGGCTACACAGAAAAACCCTCTCTCTTAAAACAAACAAACAAAAAATGAAGAAGAAGAAGAAGAAGAAGAAGAAGAAGAAGAAGAAGAAGAAGAAGAAGAAGAAGAAGAAGAGGAGGAGGAGGAGGAGGAGGAGGAGGAGGAGGAGGAGGAGGAGGAGGAAGAGGAGGAGGAAGGTGGCTTTTGAAAATTCAGATGAACTAATAATATTTCAATGTTTGAAAATTTCATGTTGTAAACTAGTAAGTTTTCCAGTTTCTCTAGTGGGAAAAAAAAACTCAAAAAAAAAAAAGATGGGGGTGGGTATGGGGGACTTTTGGGATAGCATTGGAAATGTAAACGAGGAAAATACCTAATTAAAAAAAAACTGGAAAAAAAAGAGAGAGAGAGAGAGTTAACTTGGTCACACTGGTCACATGGGACTCAGATTCCACTTGGTGACCCTTTGCTGGAGCTTATTAGTGACGATGCGTCTTTAGGGATCATGTGATCACCGTAACAGTCCTCAGCCCACCATTTCCCTTGTCTGTGCCAACTGCTCCCTGGCCTGCTGGTCTAGTAGCTTTTGAGTTCACCAGAGCACTGGGAAGTCTGAGACTCTAACAGGAAAGTGATCTGAGTTGTTTATGGTCAGACAGCCACAGAACTGGAGACTAGGTCACGGTGCCTCCCCCAGTGAGCCTCCCCAGTGGCCGTTCCTGAGGGTCTTCATCCGGGTAGACGCTCTCACATCAGAAGGAGCTGGCCTAGAAGCATAGGAATTTGGAAGCTCTGCTCCTGCTTGGCCACAGCTTCCTCACCTCTGAAGCGAAGGTGTTAACAATAGCATTCTTTCAAGAGAGAGAGAAGGTTTTGGATTTAAAAAAAAAAACAACAACAACAACAACAACAACAAAATTTGTTCTTGTGTATATATGTGCAGGTGATCACAGAAGCCAAAAGATGGTGTCAGATCCCCTAAAATTGGAGTTACAGACAGCTGTGAGTGATTGTCACATGGGTGCCAAGAAATGAACCTGGGTCCATCTGCAAACGTAGAAGGTGCTTCTAACCACTGAGCCATCTCTCCAGCCCCAAGTGAGAAGACTGGGAGAGCTGAGGAGCTAGGCAACGTTACTAACATGGCTATTGTTTAAGTGGCTTATTGCTCAGTAACAAAGCATGCTTCCTGCAACTTTGTGGTTTAAAAAGGTACTTGAGGGCTGAAGAGAGGGCTCAGCGGTTAAGAGCACTGACCGTTCCTCCAGGGGTTTTGAGTTCAAATCTCAGCAACCACATGGTGGCTCACAGCCATCTGTAATGAGATCTGATGCCCTCTTCTGCTGTGTCTGAAGACAGCTACAGTGTACTTACAAATAATAATTAAATAAATCTTTAAAAAAAAACCAAAAAACCAAAACAACAAACAAACAAACCAAAATTAAAAAAACTATTGATTGCCTTGTGTGTTTTTAGTCTGGGCTGGGCTCAGATGGGTGGTTTTACAACTGACTTGGCTGATGATCTCTATTTTGGCTGCATTGGTTGAGCATTGGGCTCAACAGGGAAGCTGCTATGAGTCTTCATGTGGTTTAAGGACTCTTCTCTTTGTGTGTTCTCTCCATATGATTCTCCCTCCATCAGGGCATCTAGACATCTTGTACAGTTGTCCAGGGTTCCGAATTCCAAGAGGATGAGCTTCGACGTGCAAACATTTGTTGTGCTTCGGCCTCCCTTCCGCTTGCTGAGGTCCCCCTGGCCCATCCTTAGCAGACCACCTTAGAATGTGAGCACAGGCTGAAGATGCCACACAGTGGTAGAGGTCCTATGTAATGTGTGCAAGGCCCTGGGTGTGAACCTCACATCACAAAATCAACTGTGATACCACAGTAGAGCACTGGAGGCTTACCAGACTGGTAGTCCATCACATCATGCCAGTGGCTAGAGGGAGGGTGCCTTCCCTCAGAAGATGAAATTTGATCGTCTGTCTATGTCTCTCTTCTCAGAACTTTCTTCTCTGAACCTAGTCCAGATTTAAATTTTGCAGCTCTGCCTGGCAGGATCAGGCTGTCAGAGCAGCGGACTAAGTTTTAACTAGTTTTTAATCACTTGGATTGGCATGCCTGTGTGCCTGTGGAAAGGGATTCGCTGTGGGCAGGAGGACAGAATGTTCTGATTGGCAAGGCCTGAGCCAGGCACCATGAGTCCCCTGATTGGATTCAAAACTGAGACGTTTTCAGGCCACCTGGTCAAGAATTGCTGAAGGGCATCAAATAAAACCATCTGGGACCAACATCCAGTCATGAGCTCTTAAAATACTATGGAAAAGCAGGTTTGGGGAAGCAGATGGGGATATGACTAGTGAGGCCTGCAGATAAGCACCTGGAAGGTGGGGGCAGAAACGGAGGTGACTGGAAAGTTTGCTGGTGGCGTATGTGCCTCTCTGAACACTAGCAGTAGGGGCGGGTGAGTAGGGGCGGGTGGGGGCGAATGGGAAACCTATATAGCTGCGATTTCCTGGACACTCAGTCCTTTTTTGAATAAGATGCTTCAGAAATGGGTTTTCTTGTTACTACAAATGCCACAGAACGCCGCGTGTCCTTGTTTATATTCCTTCTAATGTGCTTCTGCTTGAGCAAGCAAGCCCTTAATGTCCGTTTCAATTAACGCAGCTGCCTCTGATCGGGGTGCTGCCACTCTTGGATGCAGTGCAGGGCGAGGGAGGTCACTCGGGTGTGGGAGGCGGTGCAGCTCCTGTTAGGGGGTCTTACAGGCCCTGGCAAAGAAGGGGAGCTGTGGAATGATTTACTGCCTCCTTAATGGAGACCATACTTTAAAGATGCCAGCCTGTCTTCTGTTTGATATGAAATGAACATCGAGCCTACTGGCAAGGCAGAGAGGAGAGCGAAGGCTCTGAGAGCCCAGCCAGTGGGGAATGAAAGACACGCAGCTAGCTTGACATAGGAGAACTTTCCCTATAGCCCTGAGATGCCAGTATCCAGCCCCATTGGTGGAGGCTGTGTGCTGCAAGCCTGTTTGTTATCCTTGGGTGCCCTGATCCTGCCATGTGTACTTTCTTCACGCTCAGCCAAGATGGCTCAGAGCTAGTGGGCTCATACCAGCATGCCTGCCTGTGGCCCACAGTCAGTACGGTGGTGAGTAGGTTGGGATGAGAGAGCAAAGCAAGTTTTAGAGAAAAATAGTTACAACCTGCTGGGCAGTGGTAGTGTACCCCTTTAATCCCAGCACTTGGGAGACAGAGGCCATCCTGGTCTACAGAGTGAGTTCCAGGACAGCCAGGACTACACAGAGAAACCCTGTCTTGGAAAAAAAAAAAGTTGCAACCTCCTCCTCCTCCTCTCCCTCCTCTCCCTCCTCTCCCTCCTCTCCCCCTCCTCCTCTCCCACCTCTTCTTCCTCCTCCTCCTCCCCCTCCTCCTCTCCCACCTCTTCTTCCTCCTCTCCCTCCTCCTCTCCCACCTCTTCTCCCTCCTCCTCCTCCCACCCTCCTTACTGCATTACAGAGGATTTGCTTAGGAAAAGAATATGGATTTATGCTCTCCAAGAGTCAAGCTTCAGGAGCGATTTTCCCTTTAGTAAGTCAGAGCTCTGCTCTTGCCTTTCATCTGATGACAATCATGAGACCTCACCCGAAAGCACCTTCTTTGTGACAGGGGATAATAAACACATTAGTTCTAGTTTTCAAAATAACTTTCTAGGTAAATGTTATATGTATCCACTTTAGCGGGGACAGAGAACGTCAGGAGCTTGGCCCATAAGTGGCCGGATTGGAGGTATAAAGAGGCTCATTTCGATTTCTGGCTCCAGTGTCATCAATTATTGAACAGTAGGGAGGGCCAAGTTCCTGACTAAGGCTTGCTAATGGATGCATCTAAAATGAGAAATGTCTTTAAGTTTTAGACATTCCCAGTGACAAGGATTCAACACAGACTAGCCTGCATTGTCCTAGGGGTCAGTGTGCGAAACCTTTGCCCCGTTCTGCAAGTCTCTTGACAGGCATCTTTCAGTCTGCATGAGCTCTTTCTGTGGACCGCATATCACTGTACAATGGGAAAGCTAGACTAAGTATTCTTAGGGTATTTGGAGTTCCAGTTCAGGTCAATGCAATTTGACAGCATCTTTTGGGGTCATCCTGTGTGACTGTGTTGAAGGACACCAAGAGACACAAGGCCTTGGTCCTGGGTAAGCAAGACACATATGCTCTAGTTGTTGCATATAAAGGCCACAAGAACTGGGGAAGCTCCCCAGGGCATGCCCTTACTGCACACACATTCCTTCAGTGAAGGATTTGCATATCGTCTTTACAGCACCCCTGGGTCGGCAGCGTCATGCCCACCCATGTTTATGTAGTCCTTTCGGTGCTGGATGACCACTGTGATATTCAAATCATGACAAGACCCGGCAGCGTCTGATTTCAATTTAGCCAGTGGCATGCATGTGAGGTGGAAACAGAAGTAGAAGATGATTGGTCCATACATTTATAAGAAACAACAAATCGGGCTAGCACCCACATTCAGCTAACAACCTTCTATAAGTCCAGTCTCAATGAGATCTGAGTCTCTTTTTTGCCCTCCCAGGGCACAGCATGCATGTGGTGAACACACAAACAGGTCAAACACCGATGAACCCATAAAATAAATGTAAAAACAGTAACAAATCACTGTTTTAAGTCACTAAGTTTTGAGGTAGTTTATTTTGCAGCAATAGAAAACTAATACAAACCTCAAAGGTGTCTAGTTACAGACTTTAACCAAACAGTAAGAGATTGTCAGTCTTTAGATCACAACCTACAATTATTAATCTGCAGACATAACTTGTTTGGCTTACGTAGGTTTATTTTAAAAACATGATCTGATACTTAGAAACTGGAAGATCTCATGGGAAAAGAAATCCATATTTAGGGGTTCTCTTGAACAATCTTGTCCTTGTAACAGCTGCCTAGCTGTCACCTATCTCTGTGTGCTCTCTCTAGTACTACAGTACCCTCCTCTCCTTGTTATCCTGCTCCTAACATGCTTTCTGGCCCCTGCAGGCATTTGAATTTTTGATTCATGCTGTTGGCATGGCAATGGGAAGACACTGGAGGCTTCTGAGGAGAGGAGGAAGGAAGAGAGCTGAGCAGTGAGTAATGCACTGGTGGGGTGACTCTGGGGCTCATGTGGTAAAAATCTGGTCTTTAGTCTGTCCAGAGCCGTGGACTTCATCTCAGGGGAAATGCTCCTGCCCTTTCTCTGACTGTAAGCTTCCAATGGAGCCGCCGAGATGTCCCCTTTCACACACAGGAGGATGGGCTGATGGAGGGTCTGCAGATTATGGGAAGAGGAAGGGTCTGAGAGTGTGTCACAGGGCTCAGATGGCTTCGGGTTTAGTCCTGCTTCCCTCCCACCACCTCTAAGACCCTGGCCATGTCACATGTCCTCATCCTTGGAATGGGGGAGAGACTAACTATGAGGGTTGATACGATTTTAAAAAGGCAGTTGAATAAGGTGTATTTTAAATGTTTTCCCAACCTTGACACTTTAAAAACCTTCTCTGTATTCAGTTGAATGTAGAAACCAGTTCCTAGAGATAGTCTACTTTTTATTCTTATTTTCTCAATCCATATGCCACTCTCTGGAGTCCTGTAGCTCTTACATGCCCACCTCCATACTGCATTTTCCTCCTGTGTGGAGAAGGAAGCCTTCTGTAAATGAGACCCTTTAAAAACTGTGGGCTCTGTTGGGCTCTACTCGGCTGTTTTAGTTAGGAAATTACACCGTCAAGTTAGAAAACCCACTGGGAAGATGTCTCTTTGTTCATTTTGTTCATGTCTACGTTGGAAGTGGGCTGAGGAGGTGGCTCAGTCATTTGTGTGCTTGCCCTGCAAGCACAGGGACCTGGGTTTGGCTCTCCCACACCACATAGGAAGATGGGCACAGCAGCATGCATCTGTAATCCCAGTGTTGGGAGGCGGAGTCTGTCTGGGCAAACTGTGAGCTCCAGGTTGAGAAGCTGCATTTGAAGAGATAAGGTGGGGGAGGGGTGGGCGCTGAAGAGATGACTTAGCAGTTAAGAGCACTGGCTACTCTTCCAGAAAATCCTCATTTGCTTTCCAGTACCCTTAAGGTGGCTAATAACCACTACTTCTAAGGGGATTTGATGCCCTCTTCTAGCCTCTGAGGGCACTGCATGCATGTAGCGCACAGACATACAAGCAGGCAAAATACTCACACATGTAAAGTAAAAATAAAATAGAAAGGTAAGTCTTTAAAAGAAGGCTAGTCCTGGAAGATTTACAGTGTAAGTGGTCCAAGGTGACCTGTGAAATGGTCCCCATACTGTCTTAACCAAGAAAACACTACCAAATCCCACATATTGAGCAGTTCAAGCCATCATGCATATGATAAGAACACCCATAAAACTGTCCAAGCAGGTCATCAAGGGTGTGCACATTTGAAAAGCCATCAAGTGTGAAAGGTGTCAAAGTAGCAAAGTGTGCCGTTCTGTGGGTGTAACGGGGATACTGGGAGGAGTGCCAGGGCCAGACACTTTGGCTCGTACCAAGACGCCTGGCTTACCAGGACGGGGCGGCCTGAAAAGGGGCTGCGTTCTTGACACACAAGCTTAATGATTCGGAGTGATGCTGAACGCGAGCATTTGGATGTAGAATCTTTGGTCTTTGAGCATGTCCTGGTGAACAAAGCCCCGATGACACAGCACTGAATTTACAGAGCTCAGGGTCAGATTAGCCCACATTGGCACAAAGTGTTCCTAAGCACAGAAGAAAAAGATATTCTAGATGAAACAAAAACCTTACAGTATGGGAATAAAATAAACAGAGATAAAAGTGTTGTTTTTTTTTTTTAAAGGTGGGGAAAGATCGTGGAAGATACTCATGTAAACTTCTGTACACCCCCCTTTGCCCCAATATCACTAACCCTAAGTAAAAAAAATCCAGAAGTGAGTGAATTTTCTGAACAGTTTCATCAGGTTTCAGACACAGTTTTTCAGATTTAAATTTTTTTTAAAAAGATTTATTTATTTTATGTATATGAGTACACTGTAGCTGTTTTCAGACACACCAGAAGAGGGCATCAGATTCCATTACAGGTGGTTGTGAGCCACCATGTGGTTGCTGGAAATTGAACTCAGGAACTCTAGAAGAGCAGTCAGTGCTCTTAACCACTGAGCCATCTCTCCAGCTCCAAGAAATATTTTCTAAGTTTCATTTTCCTCCAAAACTTCTACAACATCTTGTCTTTTGCTGTTGTCCCTAATGGTAACTAAGGAAAAAACAAACAAACAAACAAACAAAAACAAAGACGATGCCTGGCTTACCCTGGGATTTTAATAATTAGGAAGACTGGAGAGCTGGCTCAGTAGTTAAGCACTTGTTGCTCTTGCAGAGGACCTGAGTTGGTTTTCCAGTACCCGACAAGGTGGCTCACAACCACCTGTAACTCCAGTTCTAGGTGATCTGACGCCCTCTTCTGACCCCATCAGGCAATCAGGCACCAGGATTGCAAAACACCCATACACATAAGTCTTAAAAAATAATTAGGGGCCGGGCGTAGTGGAGTACGCCTTTAATCCCAGCACTCGGGAGGCAGAGGCAGGCAGATTTCTGAGTTCGAGGCCAGCTTGGTCTACAGAGTGAGTTCCAGGACAGCCAGGGCTACACAGAGAAACCCTGTCTTTAAAAAAAAAAAAATTAGAGAAAACGTAGCACAATCATTTAGCATGTAGACTCTAAAATTGGACTTCATCATTTTTCTAGCTGTGTGGTTTTGGGGAATTTAACCTCTTTTGTGACTGTCTCCTCACTTATGGGGATTTTAATAGTACTTATTTCATAAGACTGTTACAGGGGTTAAGCTTGAAGAGCAGTCAGTGCACTGCCTGGTAACTAACTAGTTAGTGCTGCATAACTGTTAGCTAGTGTTGCCAGCATATTTTCTTAGAAACATCGCCCTTCAAATTCTCATCTTGTGAGACTCTTCTGAGGTGATACTGAGAGTCTTCTTGACATTTCTTTGTTGGATTTGTTATGGTCAACCATAAAACAGACATTAAATGAGGGATCTACTATTTTTATGCATTGAAGACTGAACAAGACAGACAATAGCCTGTCCTTGCACTCATCACACTGTAGTGGAAGTGTGTTTGGCAGAGAGACAATCAGCTAATATACACATTTCAGATGGGACATTGTTCTGGAGAAGAATCTAACAAGAAAGAATACAGTAGTGAAAGGTGGCTATCTAAAATGTGGACAGGTAAGACAATTAATTGATTAATTAATTAAGACGGGGTTTCACTGTATAATCTTGGCTGGCCTGAAAGTTGGTATGTAGACTAGTAGCCTCAAACTCCCAAAGATCTCCCTGTCTCTGCTTCCCATGTGCTGGACTATTACTCCTGACCATGTAAGAGTTCTTTTTAGAAAGCCTGAAGATGGCTGGTCATAGTGGTACACACCTTTATTTTTTTCCTCATAGATTTATTTGTTTATTATATGTAAGTACACTGTAGCTGTCTTCAGACACTCCAGAATAGGGCATCAGATTTCAATACAGATGGTTGTAAGCTACCATGTGGTTGCTGGGATTTGAACTCAGGAGCTCCTGAAGGGCAATCGGTGATTTTAACCGCTGAGCCATCTCTCCAGCCCCTGGTATACACCTTTAATCCCAACATTTAGGAGACTGATGCAGGCAAATCTATGGTTGTTTGAGGACAGCCTGGTCTACATAGTGAGTTCTAGGATAGCTAGAGTGAGACTCTGTCTCAAACAAACAAAAACATTAAACAAACCAACAAACCCAAAACCTAAAACTTAAAAGAAAAAAAAAAGCTAAAGAAAAAAAGCACAAAAGAAACTGTTTAAATGGCAAGGAGCAAGCCATAGCAATATCTAGGAGAATAACATGAGGGCAAAAGCAAAGGCCCACAAGAAGCAGTATACCTGGCATTTTAGAAGACCAGGAAAAAAGCCAAGAAGTAACTGGAGCAAAATAGCAGACTAAAGCTTACAGTGTCAGGAGGGTGGCAGCGGGTGATAAGGTATTCAGGACCTTGTAGAATGTGCACAGAATTCCCAGTGGCAGCAGACTATCATCTGCAATCTTTTCTAATGGAAGCCACGACCGGAGCAGGGCACCAGTGGCAGCTTGCCTGACAGTGGGGCTGCAAGTTCAGAGAATGCTTCTCAGAGGAGGAGGCTCCTCCTGAATATGGGATGAGTGAAAAGGCTGCCTGAGGTGTTAGTTAATAGATTGCTATATCCAAAGTCTAGCGGTGGTGGCACATGAGGTGGAGGCCAGCCTGGTTTACAGAGTGAATTCCAGGAAAGCCAAGGCTACCCCGAGAAACCCTGTCTTGAAAAAACAAACGGACAAGGAAACCCAACAAAGAATAGATGGTATATTTGAGCAAATATAGGAAGACTGTTACACAGAGAGGGAAGTGAGGAGCTGGATAAAACCAGAAAAAGCAGAGGAGGTTGGTAGGGGCTGGACTGATTGATGGAAGTGTTTATTGATCACCATAGTAGGTCTGGAAACACAGTAATGTACAAAAACCAGTAAAGAATTCCTGGTCTTGGCGCTGGGGAGATGGTTTAGTGAGTAAGACTGATTGCTCTTCAAGGCTGAGAACCTGTTTGAATCACCCATTCCCGAACTCAAGAGGCCTGGCCTCGCTGTGATGCCAGCAGTTGGAAGGCAGAAGCAGGGAGGATTAGGAGTTCAAGATTATTCTCGGCTACAGAGCAAGTACAAAGCTGGCCCGGGCTACAGAGACCCTGCCTCAAACTCTGTCCTAATTCCCAACAGGTAATGAAATCACAGGTCTGAAGGGAATGGGGAATACAAATAAGTACGTCTCCAGCTTTCTGGGAGATTTGTGACTATAGCTGACAATGGTCCTCTTTGCTCTCAGAAGACCCCCTGATGGTCTGGAGAGGCAAATTGGGGATGTAAGTGGGAGAGACAGGAGACTGAAAAACTGATTCAAATGGGAGATCCTGACATGATAAATATTTAGGAGGAAGAACCAACACCCAGATTAAGTAAGAAAACATTTCATCCCATAAGGGCAAAACTACTTAATCAGGCTTTTTTTTTTTCCACCTTTGACGAGAGACCCCAGACATCGAAGCGTCTCCGCCCAACCCCAAGCCTTCCCAGCGAATGGTAGCATTCTAATTCCTAGAAAGTGAAATAACCGCTCCAATTGCTTCTGGCCCCTGCCGCACCGCCTCCAGCTAACAGAGAGGGCTCCATCTCCAGGCCTCGCCCAATCAAGCGCCACCCCCGCGCCGCGCTCCTCCCTTAGGATCTTCCTCCTTCCGGCTCCCGCCCAGGGTCTACCTCCGACTGTCCTGCCCGCGGTGTTACCAAGGCCCACCTCCTGCAGACCGGCGGCAACCTCTTAGCACCGCCTCCGCTTCCGTAGGCCCAAGCTCCGCCCCTCAGACTCCTCCCCTGGGCACGCTCTTCCCCCCCACCCCGGCTCCGCCCTCAGCCTGCTGCTCCTCCCTCGTGTCCTCCCGCCCGTCAGCCCTCGGGACCCCCTCCGCCCCGCCTTCAGCACCCGGCTGGTGGAAGCCACAAACTCCTTTCCCTCAGCCCCGCCTGCCTCCTCCGTCCCCCCACCCCACGCTAGACCCCGCCCCGGCCCCGCCCTCCTCCTCTGCGCGCCGAAGCTCTGGACCTTTCCAAAGCCCGGCGCGAGGGGTGTGCAGGGAGCCCACGCGTTTGGAGAGCCCGGCCCGTGCAGGGCGGCGCTGGGGACTGAGTGCTCGGGTGGCAGGATCCTATTCGGAGGACCGAGAGGAGAACCGGGTAGGAGCCGGGGCGGCGGGCAGGCCGAGTGCAGACGCCTGTCCAGCACTCCCCCTCCCCGCGCTCGCCCCATTGGTGGCGGCCGAGCGAAGGACTCGCGGCTGCGGGGCTCGCGCCTCTGTCAGTGCGGCGGGGCGCGCGAGCGGCGCGGGGTGCGGAGCCGAGGGAAGCCGAGGGGGCGGAAGCGGTCGCGACTCTCGCGCGTGTGCTCGGGCTCCTCACGCGGCGGCCAGGGCCGCCTCTTCCCTCCCGCCCTCCGAGAGCAGACGCGCCGTCGCCCTTCGGTGCCGCGCGGCTTCCTCCAGACCTCGGCGCGGGTGAGTGGGGGCCGCGGGCCGCTCCTGAGGAGTGCGGGCGGGCTGTTCCGTGTGCCTTTTTCGTTCCTCACCTCCTCGGGCGGGCCGGTGCCTATTTTTAGAAACTCTTTCTCTCCGCGGTCCCGGGAGTCCTGGGAGCCGGAGTAACTCTCGGCCCCCTCCCTCTGTGCTCCCTCCCGGGCCCGCCGCCCCGGGTCGCCTGCCCCGGGGCCACGCGCGCCCGCCCCTGGACGCCTGGTATTCGCAGCTCGCCTCCGGTCGGTCGGCCGGGCGCGGGCCGGGAGTTGGGGGTGGGCCGGTGCCCGCTCGGAAGTTGGAGTCTTTTGTGCTGCGCCCCGCCCCGACCGGCGAGGGGAGGAGGGGAGGGAGCGGAGGTTGCGCCGGGGAGGCCTCGGGCGGGCTGGGGCCTGGCTCTGGCCTGGATTGGGGCCCCGGGTTTCTTCCGGCTTTCCAGTCGGTCCAGCTCTTTGAGGTTCCCTTAGGCGCGCAAAACTGGTCCTTTCTTTTCCCTCACGGGTCTGTCTGAGCGCCTTTCTCGCTACCCTTGCCTAGCCTTTGCTCGGTGTCTTGTGGAGCGCGGAAGGGAACGGCCAGCCCTCGAACTGGGGGGCCGCGTCCCCCACTTTGCTCCAGCCCGAGCCTCAGTTTTCACCTGGGTGAAATGGGGTCAAGGAGGAACGCAGCCTCTCCGGGTGTTAGTGAATTCAGGGAGGGAGTTAGTACAGGGCAGAAGCGTTAAATGCCAACAGGTAACGTTTAACGAGACTGACCCAGGAACTTCGTGAATGTATCGCCTCATGTCCACACCGGTCTTCCAGAGCTGTCCCTGCTCACAGGAGCAGAAATCAAGGTTCAGAGACATGAAACCGCCGTAGAAGTACAAAGCTGTTAGTAACCGTTACTTATTTCCTGATAGGAAATCTCTTTGTGCAGAGGGCATTTTGATTTACCGTTAGTCTTAACACCGTATAGGTAAGAAAGGTAGGCTCCTCTCTGAGACATTGACTGAGAGACAGGGACTGATCTGCCATAGATAAAATCTCCTTTTGTTGCTATCAGAACTCTGAGGGAAAGTGGTTAGGAGGAAATGTTTTTGCTGGTGTTGTGCTTAGACTGGTCCAGAGATCTTAAGTCTCAAACATAGTTCTGAGGTGTTTAGCTTCAGGACCTCACGGAAGTCCACCCTTTACTTTGTTTATTGCATGTCTCCATCATCCCCCCACCTCAGTCCTAGCGATCAGTCAGTCAGAAATGTAGGCAGCTCCAGTCATCTTTAACTCCCTGCCTTCAGATAGTGTTATTTTTCTTTTGTCTTCCAACATGGCCTAGAGGGATTAAAGAGAGCTAAACTTAACTTTGGCACCTGTTTTCCTTTTGCAGTGTGTTTGCAGTGAGTTTGATACTGGCTGCTGGGATCTGGTTCTTGAGAAGGTTCACAGGTTTGCATTAGTTCCTTGGACCTGTAGGTCTACTGTGTTTCCTCCATCCCTTCAGAGTCTAGGATACAGTAATGGTGGAACATAGGAGGTTGATGGCTCGATAAACCACCCCTTCTTTCCGTTTTTTCTGACCCTTGGAAAGGGGGATGTCATCTGAATGGACTACCTTGGTGATTACTAGATTCCTAGTAGCCTTTCTTTGAGTCTGTTTTGTTGTTACACCTCCTGTACATTGCCATTTCCTGAGTATGAGCTACCTTTTCAGGCCTTAAGATCATGAGTCTCAGGTAATTGGACATCTCAGAAGATCCTGTGTAAATTCAGCTGCTGTTTCTGCCTCAATGTTTAAAAGGCAGTGTCTGTATTTTCTTGTTACCAATTTTGTTTTAGTTTCCGAATGGTTTAGGTACTCTGCTGTAACCATTATCTGATTTCTAATCTAGTGTGAAGTCGTTTGCAGGGCTTTATTTATGCCTTTGTAGTGTCAGGCAGTGGAGACAAGATTGGAACATTTGCCTTTAGGATCACAGGATTTAGCTGGTGTTGTTCAAAGAGCTGAGCCACTTCTTGGGGTCCTTTGAGTCTGTTTCCTTATGTGTAAAGTCTCAAGGTACAGGTACTATGGAGACTACAAGGAAATAATTGTGAGAATGCTTGTTATCACTAATAGTAGCTAACCTTTATTAGTTATAGGTCTGAAGAGTTTTAGTGGAACGTGTCATTTAATCCTTGGAGCAGTCTATGAACTAGATATTTATTGTCCCTACTTTACAGATGAAACAGGCTTAGAGAAAGGTTCCGTTGACTTGTTCAGAGCCAAGCTGGATTCACTCTGCAGACAGTAACATTGAAAGTCAGATGCTTTAAAAAATTGTGGTATCAGATATATATGTCAAATTTTAAACAGTTGGCATTGTAATAGTTTTACAGTGTGCAATTATGTGGGATTAAGTATAGTCAAATTGTTCTACAGCTGACATTGCCAAATTATCATACCTTTTCCCAACTGAAATTCTCCTGGTCATACACTACTTGTTGAAGACTTCTGGCAAACACCATTTTGTGTTCTGGTGTAAATTTGATTACCCTAGGACTTTCACAGTGAAGTGAAATAATTCAATCTTTGTCCTTTTGTGATTGCCACAGCTAGCATTTCCTTCATTTCACAGTGTTCGGTAAATGCAGGATGATTTACTAGTTCCCATCTGCAGTAGAGTGACATCCCCAGAGCAGGAATGCAGGCCTGGTGTGCCTCTGGCAAAACCCCCTTTTCCCCTCTGTAGTTCAAGCTTTATTGCTGAAGCGAGTTATGGATTATATCAGCCCCTGTATTTTCAGATGAGATCTTCTATTCTTGAACTTGAACCCAGACATATTCTTTGATTGTTTGTCCATGTTTATTTGCCATTAGGGTTTGGGCATCCGGAGCTGTCGTGATCAGGAGCTGTGACAGCAGCTAGGATCAAAACTTGTCAGCTGAGTAAGTGGATTATCTCAGTGACAAGCACCCCCCTTGTGTTCTTCTCTCTCCATAAAGGCACACAAAAGGGACTGTTTGGAGTCTGGAGTCTTAGAAATTCTTATGGATCCTCACTGCTGTGGTTAGGGTGGGGTTAGGTGTCACATTTAGTCTTTCAAAATTCACTTTGGTTCATCTGTTTCTGTGTTTTGTGAGATTTTTTATATTTACAAAAGTAGCTGGAATTTTGTTCTGATGGTAATGTGGCTTTGGAGTAGGTAGTATTCCAGAAGTGAGGAGTAGGACAAGAAAACAAACATAAAAGTCTGATAGCTGACTTGGCCTGTATTCTAAGGTCAGAGTTCATTGACTAGTAGGTTTGATAAAGTGCCATTTTTTTCTCTTTCTTTTGTGGTGCTTGAGAATGAACCTGGAGTTCATACGTAGGAGATGTCAAGCACTGAGCTAGGTCTCCAGCTTAGAATAGAAGCTTACGTTTTTATTCTATTTTATGTGTATCGGTGTTTTATCAGCATATATGTCTGTGCACTGTGTGTGCAGTGCCCAAGAAGGCCAAAAGATGATGTCATATTTTTTAGAACTGGAGTTGCAGGTAGTTATGAGCTGCCAATGGGTGGTGGGAATTGAACCCAGATATTCTGAAGAACAGCCAGTGCTCTTAACCATTGAGTAATCTCCAGCCCTTGGATAGAGGTTTATAGTTGATAGGGCTGGATGGCTATTTAGACCAGACTTCTAACATTCCAGATGACTACTTCTGTCAATGGGCACATTATTATTGGAAAGTTTTTTTCATTTACTGAATTAAAATTTTTTTTGAGACAGGAATTTACTATGTAGCTAAGACTAGCTTGGAACTTGGGATGTATCTGCCTCAATGTGGAGTTAAAAGAGTTTTCACAGTTGATGCCTGCTTTCATAGCCCAGTTTTGAGGCATTTACTAAGCATGGTACGAAGCTCGAGGATTTGGGCACACATAGTCAGGCAAAAGAAATAGTAAGCACATGAGAAGTGTTGTGACAAGGACAGGACCCTGAACACTAGAAGGATGGCATTTAACCCAGCATTGGTGGGTCAGGAGGGCATTCTTGGAGAATCTGGCTTTGCTTAAACATAAAGCCTGGGAAATGAAATTTGGAGGAGCCAGGGGAGAGGTGGGAAGAACTGTAATTCTAGATATGGTCATGATGTTAGGTGAGACTTCTGCTTATTTACTGTATCAAGTATGATTGTAGGCAGTTAACATTTGTTAACCTCTTCCCTGAGAGGAAAGTAAAATTATTACTAATCTCTTATAGATAAGAGTTTTCAATCAGAGCTGGGGCCGGTGGTGAAGGGAGGTGGGGGGTTAGTGATTTCAGAAGCTAATATTTTGGCTAAACCAATGGTTTTCAACCTGTAGATAGTGACCATCAGAAAACATTTCTGACAGTCTTAGAGACTGATATAGTGCTTAGTAGCAAAATACAGTTATGAGGTAGCAACAAAAATAATTTTATGGTGTGTGTGTGTGGTGGGGGAGGTCACCACAACATGAAGAACTGTGATAAAGGGTCCCAGTGTTAGGAAGGTTGGGAACCCCTGGGCTGAAGTGAGTGATGCAAACACTAGTTTTAGAAAAGGGAAATACTAGTTCCTAGGCATCTAGATCCTGTACAGCTGCAAAGACTGCTTTTGTTAAGCTAGGATAATCTTATATTTTCTCTAGGCAGCATCTTGTAACACTCTGTGCTGCTCTGTAAGTAGTGTCATCTAAGCTAGGCAACAGAAAAGCAAAGCAAGTGAAAGAGCACAAGGAACTCCCTTTCTAGAAGAGCCCCAGATCTTAGTGGCTTTGGCATAGCAGTGGCGTGGGACAGGAGAGGATGGGACGGGATGGGACTGTATCAAGGACTTCTAAAATTATGGATAGGGTCTGGAGACCGGTTTTCCAGACTTTTTATCAGGTTGCAAATGTTTAGGTTTGTTCATCTGGATAACTAAGTTCTCTTCTAGCAGTCATATTTTGTGACTAGATAATTTAGACACTCTATCTCCCTTTTTTTGTTTTGTTTTTGTTTTTGTTTTACGAGACAGGGTTTCTCTGTATAGGCCTGGCAGTCCTGGAACTCACTCTGTAGACCAGGTTGGCCTTGACTCGAAATTCTCCTGCCTCTGCCTCTCAAGTGCTGGGATTAAAGGCATGCGCCACCACTGCCTGGACACTCTGTCTCCTAAGATGTCTTCTAGACAGCTTGTGACGTATTAGGGGGTTGGATAGGGAGGAGATAAGGAGGGCTTTCATGTGCCTGTAAAAACAGGTGCTCAATTTTTAGCATTATGTTAGGGGGAGAAAACAATAGCAGTAATGCCAATTTGCTTTTCTTAGGTAGAAAAGGAAAATTTGAGATCTGTATTCAGGGTGCAGCACACAGATGACTAGGACCAGGGACTCCTAAGTTGGAAGGACTCTCTCTACAGGGAGTCCTAAATTGGAAGTTAGCTGGATTATCTGTTGCTTCTAAGTGTGTTGCCTTGAATGTGGAGGTCTTTCATTCACTGATCTGTTTTCCTCATAAAGTAATCTAGGAGGTTTCTGAAATTCTATAAAGGCCTAAAGATTAGAGATAGGAAGTGGTGACAGAACAAGATCAGAGGTATCTTTCTCATTGTTTCCATGGCACCTTTTTTCCCATGTTAACTGTCATTTCATAATTGCTTTTATAGTAATACATGTGCTATACCTCTTGGGAGGAAAAAGAGGAAAGTGAGTTGTGGTCCCTTTTTCTAGTTCTCTAGTCTCTAGGAGAGCGCTTTGAGCTGTCTGCTGTGTCCTGCTCTGGATGGGGTAAGGGATCGGGGTTGTGACTGAATACATGGGTTTCCTAGAGGGCATATGTACTGGGAATGCTGAGAGTTGATGAAAGTGCAAATCTCACAGTCCTCTTACCCTGTGTAGTGAGAGAGCAAGCATTAGGGTTAAAATAACACTTGGTGGCTTTGATGCTGCTGGACTCATCTAAGTCACAGTCACCTAAGACTGTGAAACAAGTGATAGGACTAGATAATCTCTTAATTTTATTACTCATTATTGTACGCATGATGCATTTGTGTTAATGGGAATGTGTGGGCTGCCTCTCAAGTGTGGAGGTCTTTTGGAAGTCACTTCTCTCCTTTCATCCTGGGTTCTGATCACGCCATCAGACTCTTCATTGCAACCACTCTGACTTGTGAGCCATCTAGCTGGCCCTGGAATAATTGTGATATTTCTACTACAGTTTTATGGAAGTGGCTTAGGAATTTGTCTCTGGAAGAAGAAAGGGGTTTTACTTAAAAATATTACAGATATTTCAGGGTTAAATTCGGGGATCATCAAATGTATCTTTTACTATATAAACACATGGATATTGTTTTTATAGAGTGGAGAGAGATAGCTGAAAAATTTAAGACTAATTTACCAAATTGTCTGCTGAGTTCCATTATTATCTTAGAGCTGAAGTCCTTTGGGGCAGACTTGGGAGCCTAAGACTGTATAGAACATTACATTTAAATGTAAATGAAAAACTGACTGTGAATTCCATAATAAAAGAAAAATTTAAACACTTAAATATAGCACAACAATAGGTGTGAAAAATAACCCCAAAACATGTTTGTTGTTTTGTGTGTTTTTTTGAGTCAGGGTCCCTGTAGCTCTGATTGTCCTAGAGCTCGCTAGGCAGAGCAAACTGGCCTTGAGATCAACCTGCCTCTCTGCCTCTCCATGATAGGATTAGCGTGTGTGCCTGGCTCCCAAGGAGGCATTTTTGCAGTTTTAGCCTTATGAGATAGGTACCCCTACTGTGGACACCCGGCCCTTGAAATGACATCTAAATGAATAGTTCAGTTTGTCAAGCCAAAATGATTGCTCTACTCCAAATAAATATTCTCTTTTAAAAAGCCAAGTTTAGCAGCTTAATGTTTTTGGCCAGTTTTTCTTCATTCTGGAGGCATTTATCTGGTATTTAGCTATCTCCTGTTTATTAAAGATTTCAGTAAGCCTAGTTAAAGGCAATGTTTGCATGGTTTCTCTTGATCTGTTTGTCTAGTTTGATTTGAAATTCTTTGTGCCAGTGAAAGCAATCCTAGCAGTAGAATTTCTGTAACTCATTTTTGTAAGTCTAGATTTTCTTTGTGTTAGATTTGATCATGCTATACTGAGAAGTCATATGTTGCTGTTCCCACAGACCATTTTCAGGCTTTTGGACTTTGTTCTTCTAAATAGCAGTAAGCTACCCCTAAGAAATGGTGCTGCCAATATAATAATGAGGGCTGTGCATGAATCAGTGGAACATAAGATTAATTTTTCTTAAAACCCTAACGTCTCACCTTAAATTGGCTCTTCACACCAATTGAAATAGCCCTTTCTATAGTTAGGGTCATGAATAGGGGTACTGTGCTATGTTGGTGATGTAATATGATTATGTTTGGAAATTCCAACAGCTTATCTTCTACTCCTAAGCTCATCTAGTCATTGCAGCAATTTTGTGTACCTACTATGTGTTCTCCTAGTAGTTAAGCAAAACATAGCCCCGTGTGGTGGCACACGCCTTTAATCCCAGCACTCGGGAGGCAGAGGCAGGCAGATTTCTGAGTTCGAGGCCATCCTGGTCTACAGAGTGAGTTCCAGGACAGCCAGGGCTACACAGAGAAACCCTATCTCGAAAAACAAAAAAACAAAAAACAAAATTAAGGAAGACATGACCTTATCTGCAGTTATTTTTCCATTCTGAAGGGGTAAGTAAGACAAATCAGGGATGGTTAGATGGCACATGGGGTAAAGAAATTTATTTGCTGCTAAGCCTGACGACCTGGAGTTTGATTCCTGGGAACCACATGTAGAACAGCCAACTCCTACAAGTTGTCCTTTGACCGCTACATGGCCATTATGATGAGAACATTAGGCAAATACTCTATAAATACAACTAAAACAACAGTGACAATTTGTATCCCATTCTTCCCTTTGCTTCTCTGGCCCAGATACCTGAGGTGTAAATTCAGATGGGAAATAGCATAATTGATGGGTAACGTCACTAGATAATGAAGTTTGATTCTCTGATTTCTAGTGTATTGATTTGTTTTTGGTATTTTCCTTTTTCTTTTTTTTCTGCCTATTATCTAGCTAGGTTGCTTACCTTTCATATCCAATGTGTCCATATCTTATGAGCCTAGTCCCTGGCCTGTGAAGTCAAGAACATTAAGATAGGGGAGAACACTGACCTTGTTGAGGGTCCAGATATCTGCCTAGCATCTTCTGTAGTTCTAGTATCAGTTCTTAGCCTGGCTTCCAGAAAGATTTGGTGTTGTCTAGTTTTGATTTAAGAATAAGGAGAAATAAATATCATATTAAATTATTACATTCTTTTGGTATAAAATAGGACTTTTATTTGTAATACAGTTATTTTGAGTTATGTTTTTGTAATTTATTAATTGTGATTAAATTGTGATTCTCAAAGGTCATCATTGTGACTGCCTTCTTTGACTGCTTTGCTGCATGGAGTCTTAGAAAATGGAAGTAGAATTAGAGGAAACATGAAGGTTCTAATGGTGAAGAACTCTTTTTTTTCATTAATTTATTACATCCTGATCACAGCCCTCCCTCTTGGTTCACCCCACAGAGCCGCTCCCCTTTCCTACTCCTCTGAGAAGTGGGGGGCTCTTGGGTATCCCCCTCCTGGGTATCACCCCACCTTGGCATATCAAATCACTCCAGGAGCAGATCCATCCTCTCCCACTGAGGCTAGACAAGGCAGCCCTTTTAGGGGAATGAGATTCACAGCTTCAGAGACAGGGGGACCCACATGAAGACCAAGCTGTGCGCATCTGCTACATATGTGCAGAGGGCTTAAGTCCCATGCTTGCTCTTTGGTTGGAGGTTCAGTCTCTGGGACCCCCCAAGGGTCCAGGTTAGTTGACTCCTTTGGTCTTTCTATGGAGTCCCTGTCCTCTTTGGGTCCATCAATCCTTTTCCCCAGCTCTTCACCCAGCTCTTCCACAAGAGCTTGGCCTTGTTTGGCCTTGGGTCTCTGCATCTGTTTCCATTGGCTGCTGGGTGAAGCTCTCATTCAGAGTATCATTAATATTGTCAGGGATTGGCTCTTACCCATGGGATGGGTCTCAAGTTGGGCCAGTCATTGGCTGGCCATTCTCTCTGTCTCTGCTCCATCTTTGTTCTTTTACGTCTTGTGGGCAGGACACATTTGGGTTAAAGATTTTGTGGGTGGGTTGGTGTCCTATGTGGGAGTCCTACCTGGCTACAGGAGGTGGCCACTTCAGACTCTGTATCCCCCACTGCTAGGATTCTCAGCTAGAGTCTCTGGGGCCTCCCCCAGTCCTAGGTCTCTGGAATGCAAGTCCTAAAGATTGCCCCCCCCCCAATTTTCTTCCTATTTGCTCTCTACACCTGATCCCATTAAAACCCCCCCCTTTTTTTTTCTTTTTTTTTTTTTCTCGAGACAGGGTTTCGCTGTATAGCACTGGCTGTCCTGGAACTCACTTTGTAGACCAGGCTGGCCTCGAACTCAGAAATCTGCCTGCCTCTGCCCCCCCCCCCCAGATTAAAGGCGTGCGCCACCACGCCCTGCTATAACCCCTATCTCTTTTTTCTTTTCTTTTCTTTTTTTTTTTTTTTTTAATATGTAAGTACACTGTAGCTCTCTTCAGACACACCAGAAGAGGGCGTCAGATCTCGTTACGGATGGTTGTGAGCCACCATGTGGTTGCTGGGATTTGAACTCCGGACCTTTGGAAGAGTAGTCGGGTGCTCTTACCCACTGAGCCATCTCGCCAGCCCTAACCCCTATCTCTTAAGGGAGAAAAGTTGCTTAGGTTGGTGGATTATGGCAATGGTTTCTTCCAGCAATTTAGCATTGCCTGAGGGGTCTAAAAGAATAAGTTGGTTCTTGAGATGGCTCAGTGGGTAACTATATAGACCTGGCATCCTGAATGCATCACCATCAAAGGAGAGAACCAGCTCCTAGACCTTACTCCCTCTCCCTCTCCACCTCTCTCATAATTAATGGGACTGGAGAGATGACTCAGTGGTTAAGAACATTTGCTGTTGTTCCAGAGGACTCCAGTTTGATTTTCACCATCTACATGTGGGTCACAGCTGTCTGTAACTCTAGTTTCAGGGAATTCAATGCTCTGTGGGCACCAGGCACAAAAGTGATATAGATTGAAAAACCAAAAAAAAAAAAAAAAAAAGTGGTATAGAAACAAACATGCAGGGGCTGGTGAGATGGCTCAGTGGGTAAGAGCACCCGACTGCTCTTCCAAAGGTCCCGAGTTCAAATCCCAGCAACCACATGGTGGCTCACAACCATCCATAACGAGATCTGACTCCCTCTTCTGGAGTGTCTGAAGACAGCTACAGTGTACTTACATATAATAAATAAATAAATAAATAAATCTTTAAAAAAAAAAAAAGAAACAGAAACAAACATGCAGGTAAAATACTCATACACATAAAATACGATAATAAAATAATTAAAAAATAAATCTTTAAAAATACTTTTTAAAAAATATTAAGAAGGTTGAAGCATGTTTTTAAGGTTAGAGATAATGTTGAAGGCAGTGAATTGGAGACCACCAAGGCATTTTCTGGTTCTAAGTGACCTATAAATGTCTTTGTCTTTGGAGGAGATAAAAATGCTGAGAATGAGGTAGTTTCCTATCTTTGACAACTAAACTTGGGACAAGAAGGTTTACTCTATTTATATGGCACTAATAAACTGGAGAAATAATTTTTCTCACTGAAATTCCATTTTCTCATAAGGTGGGTGTTAATATTCTATAGCTGTTTCCCTTACTGTGTAAGGAAAATGAGGGGGTGCTGGAGAGATGGCTTAGAGGTTAAGAGCACTCACTGACTGCTCTTCTTCCAGAGGTCCTGAGTTCAATTCCCAGCAACCACGTGGTAGCTTACAACCATCTGCAATGGGGCCTGATGTCCTCTTCTGGAGTGTCTGAAGAGAGCAATGGTGTACACATTAAATACATTAAATAAATAAATAAATAAATAAATCTTTTAAAAAAGAAAAAAGTCAGGTAGTGGTGGTGCATGCCTTTAATCCCAGCACTTGGGAGGCAGAGGCAGGGGAATTTCTGAGTTGGAGACCAGACAGACTGTCTACAGAGTGAGTTCCAGGATAGCCAGGGTTACACAGAGAAAAAAAAAAAAAAAAAAAAACCCTGTCTCAAAAAACCAAAACACACCAAAAAAAAAGAAAAGAAAAAAGAAAAAAAAAAAGAGGTAATGTATTAAAATTAAAAGTACAACATAAAGTAAAATGGTAAGTCGATGAGGCATTGTCAGAAGGAATAGGTAAGTGGCAGGGCTTCCATAGGGAGGGATCTCTTTGGGCTGTAGTTATCTGAGACAGCAAGAGTAGTCTGAACTGGTCTAAAATCAGGAGAAATCACTTAAATATCTGAGTTGGGTTGGTCTTGTATAAGGATAGTGAATGTTGTTTGTCTTTGTCCTCATTTCTAATATTCTGTCTATGATTAGAAGTGATTAAATGCCAGTATTTCTGTTTCTGGACTATATTACCCAGACTTATCTAGAAGCAACACTCATACATTTTCTTTGTCAGTTAAAGTAAATTAATCCTTCCCCCTTCTACTTTTCATAGAAGAGAGATAGATGATGGTTTGTATGATGGGAACCTTGAGTAGAGAGACAGATGAATGACCAGAGTAGCATCCATGTTCCTGGTAATGATTAGCAGGAGGGAAGTAGGAGGGATCTGTTAGGTTAGTTAGGTTTCTGGTGCTGTGATAAACCATCATGACCAAAAGCGGCTTGGGGAGGAAAGGGTTTATTTCATTTTACAGTTTCTGGTCCATCATCCAGGGAAGTCAGAGGCCACAGAGGAATTTCCTGGCTTGTACCCATGGCTCACTTGGCCTCCTTTCTTTTCTCTTTTTTTCTTATAAAATAAATAAATTTAGAATTATTTGATGTGTATGAATGTTTTGCCTGCATGTATGTATGTGCACTGTGTGTGTGCATGGAGGTCAAAAGAGAGTGAAGAGTTTCTTGGATGTGGAGTTACAGATGTTTGTGGACCACCAAGTGGGTGCTGGGAACTAAGCCCAGATGTCTGCAAGAGTAACAAGTGCTTTTTTGTTTCTTTTTTAAAGATTTGTTTATTTTATGTGTGAGTATACTGTTCCTGTCTTCAGACACACCAGAAAAAGATCAGATTTCATTGCAGATGGTTATAAGCCACCATGTGGTTGTTGGGAATTGAACTTTGGAAGAGCAGCCTTTAACCGCTGAGCTTTCTCTCCAGTGTCAAACCTGTTTTTTTTTCCCTTTTTTCTTTTTTTAAAGAGTTATTTATTTATTTTATCTATATGAATACACCATAGCTGTCTTCTGACGCACTCAGACGATGGTATTGGATCCCATTACAGGTGGTTGTGAGCCACCATGTGGTTGCTGGGAATTGAACTCAAGACCTGTGGAAGAGCAGCTAGTACTTTTAACTGCTGAGCCATCTCTTCAACCCCCTCAAGCCTGTTTTCTTATCTATCCAGGACCACCTGCACAGGGGTGATATCACTCCTAGTGAGCTAGGTCCTCCTACATCAATCATTGCCTGTAGGTCAGTCTATGGAGCTGTTCTTTTAATTGAGATTTTCTTCCCATGTACCTAGAGAGCTTGTTTGTTTTTTCTTAAAGCAGAAGAGATGGGAAACACCGAGATCCCATCTGTCTTCACCCTATTTTCTTAGGGGAAAGCGACCATTTCTTTGTTAGCTTTTATCCTGCCAGTGGAACCTTGCTGGGCGTTTTTTACCAAAGCACTTTGAAGGCTGCCGTGAACGAAGGCTGCCGTGAACGTAGATCATGTCTTAGAACCTTTTTTCTTTGTTCTATGAGCAAATATTAGAAAATGTACCTTAAATTACCTGGCTGAGAAAAAAGATAGCCCTGGCTGCTCCCTAATGTTAAATAGTACTCAGCTCTTGATTCTGTGTCTGTAGGGCATTTCTAAAGGATCAAGGGGTTTTGGAGTTTCCACTAGAGACATTAACCAGAGGGATATTAGGCTCCTGGTCAGTTTGAATATTTGTTAAAAAAAAAAAAATCTGACCTGGGTACTGAATCTGTCTTCATTTTAATAGCTGCAGTGAATTGTGTGCCCATTTTGTAATGATGCCATACTTAATACCGTGTATTTGTGCTCACAGAGGTGATAAGTTATGGGCTGACCCCTTCAAAATCTCTTTTAGTTCTACCTCAGCCCTATGAAAGTATTTTCTGTTGAGTCCTGTTGAGGTGGTGGTAGTAATGGTATGTTCTGTGATCATAAATATAGTTGGGAGACTTCTTAAATAAAAACCAAATGTTTTTCTAGCAATAAATCTTCCTGGGATTCACTTACTATTTCATGGGTAACTGATTTTTTTCTCTTGTTGGATAGAGGTGTTTTTGCTTTTGTGGAAATATTTTAAAACTCCAGAGGCAGTAGAATAATGGAGTACCATCTTGTTTCATGGGCAGCAAACATTTATGTGGGACTATTCACTCCAGTGTTATCTAATGAAGGCAGTTTTGCTCTTTTGCAAATAAAAGAAAATTTTAGTTGTGAACTTTGGAGATGCAGCCCTTTTAAGAGAAAACAGTTCTTTTTAACATTGGAGACAACCAGATGCTTTCTATTCTAGATCTCTTCAGAGTATTTTATTCTCTAGATCAGAGATTAAAAACTGGCATCCTACTTGTTAGACTCTGAATACATGTTGTCTTTGCTTTTTTTTTTCTTTTCTTGAGTTAGACCCTGAGATAACCCCGGTGTGCATTATAAGAGTGACAAATGTGAACGAAGATTTATTTTTGGTTAGTGTACAAAGTAACAGGTTTCATTAATTCACTTTCATACATATATTGCAGTTTGTTCTTATCCCACTTCCCTACTGCCCTTCTTTATGCTCCCTGCCCTTTTCTTACCGGTCCCACCCTTCCCCTAAAGTCTCCCATTTCTGCTTTCTCCCCTGTTCCTTTCTTCTCCAGTCTCTTACAGAAAGATCTCTCTCTCCCCTGCCACACACACCCTACAATATACATACAAGGTAAAATGTGGTTATTTGAGTCTTGTTTATTTCTCCAAACATAATAGTTTTCAGTTGTAGCCATTTTATTGCAAATGCCATGATTTTACTTTTCTTTGTGGTTGAATAAAATTTCATTGTGTATAAGGAGTACATTTTCTTTATACATTCATCTATCAGTGGCTGGTTCCATTTCCTGGCTATTTTTAGTAGTGCACAATAAACATGGATGTTCAAGTACCTTTGTAGTATGTGACTTAGAGTCCTTTGAGTGTACATCCAGTATATAGGCCACATGATAGTTCTATTTTAGGCCCCCCCCCCTTTTTCTTTCTTGGAACTGCCACACTGTAGTATAAGTGGCTGCACCAGACTACAGTCTCACCAGCAGGAGTTTCTCCCCAGATCCTCCTTCGAGCTTGTACTTTGTTTCTCTGATGGCTAAGAATAGTCACTATTTTTTCAGATATTCACGGGTCATTTGTATTTGAGAACTGTCTAATCAGTTTACTGGGTATGAGGGTGAGTGTACATCCTAGGCCAGGGTGCTGGGGATGCCTCATTTGAAGGCAGGAATTCCAGGTGCTGCTCGACATGACTTTATAAGAGGAAAGGAAGTTTAATTTGACTACTGGGCTACCGGACCTCCTTAGTGGGTGAATGTGAGCGCACAGGGTGATGTGCCGCCAGGGCAGGTGGGGAGAGCAATTGTATTCCTACCAATCTCAGGACAAGATTTTCAGGGCTTGGACATGCCTTGACCCCACTCTTGCTCCAGGCCTCCCACCCCCTCATGGCTCCCTGGCCCTAAACCAGTTACAGGAGTGGGACTAGGCTTGGGCTGTTCTTCAGAAGGGTTCTTCATACTTGAGTGCTCTCTACCAGGGATCCCTCTTTGTCTTACTTTATTTGCCTTTATTGCCTTGCCTATGTATATTTTCACTTGGCTTTTTGGGACCCTGTGACTGTGTTCTGTGGGAAATCTGCAGCATGGAAGGAAGAAACCTTGAGTGTATACAGTCTTCACTTACCTTCATGTTTCCTCTTACTGCTTCTATATGGGTAAGCTCCTTTAGACAGCAACATACTTGTCCTCAAGTTTGTGAGAGCCACACTAATCAACTTTTTTCATTGGTGCCAAGGTGGGAACCAGTTGCTTTTTTGTTTTGTTTTTTCCTTCCACTTTATCTTGGAAACTTGATTTTTGCGACCACCTGTTGAACCCTGAACTTTTGATCTTACCTGTTCTACCTACTAAGTGCTAGGATTTTAGGTATATCTGACTGAACTTGTAACATTAAAGAGACTTCAGCTAGTTATAGTGCTGTTAAATTTCCTGAGTGTAAGTGAGGTCTCTTTATTTTACTTGGAACCTTCCATGCCACTACGTCCTGGTCCTGTGTCCTGGCTTAGTGTAGGACTTAAAACGGACAAACTTAGTAGACTTTGATTTTGTTTAAGTTGACCATGATTTGCTATTCCTAATATTTGTAAACTGGCTGTGCATAGTAAGGGAGGTGGGTCTGATGCCATTACTTCTCATTAAAATAAAACCTGTTTTACTTAGGAGTTACCTGATTCTTTTTCTTGTGGCTGCAATTAGCAGCCACTCCTGTGTGTGAAAAATAGGCCTCTTCTGAGCAAGAAACTTCTGGATGTTATTGTACCATGGTCATTGTAGGATGTAGAGTGCCTGAGAGGATGCCAGTAAGTGTGCAACTCAAAAGGTATTCAAACTAAGCTCTTGTGATGCTATTTTCTCAGATGGAGGCACATGCGTGCATGTGGCAAATATGTAAAATCTCAATACACTCGAAGTGTCAGTGCACTTGATTTCTTTTGCATTTAAGAACTGGCTGTCTTAAAATTCTTTCTTGAGGGGGTGTTGGGGTTTGGTTTATTTTGTATTGTTTTGTTTTTTGAAACAGGCTCTCTACATATCCCTGGCTGTGCTAGAACTTACTGTGTTGATCAGGCTGGCCTTGAACTCACAGAGATCCATTTGTTGGGTGTTGGGATTAACGGCATACCCCACCATGCCCAGCCACAGTTTGCTCTTAATATTACATAGAAAGGAATTTGTGTGTATGTTGCTGAAGATCTAACTTAAGGCCTGATTGTGCTAGGCAAGTACTTGACCACTAAACCAAACCCTACCATGTTTCTAAGTTGTATGGAATGGTTAATAAATTGGCATGCATTTTAAAAATGAGTGTGTTTGTACACTTCTATATTTGGGGGGGGGGTGCAAGCATGCAATAGGGGCAGTGAAAACAGTGTCTTTTACTGTGTACAGAGAGGCTTGGCAACAGACACCTGGTTACTAAGCTGTCACCTGCCCAAGAGACGGATGTGGTGTTTGTTTGTTTAAGGTTAAATGAGAAAATGTCAAAGAATGAAAAGAATGAAAAGCCTTTTGACCTTCCAGTGGATCTAATGTTACTAGATCTTGACAACTATTAGAACAGTAGGAAAAATTTTTTTAAAAGTGATGTTCTATGAGTTGTCTCTTAAATTTAAAATTTAAAGGATGGCTCTAGCTTTGAACTCATAGAGATCTACCACCAGCCTCTGCTTCCTGAGTGCTGAGATTAAAGGTGTTTTATACCACACTGCCTGGAAATCTAAAGTGTTAAGAAGTATGACTTAATTTTGAATGTTGGCAGCTAACCTGGGATTTTGTTAGCCAGATTTGTGTGGATTGATACATGTGAGTGACCTATGAAGTACACTATTGTCTGGAAATGACATGGCTAAATAGGTAATGGGGTCAGAAATGGTAGGCTGTTATTGGAGCCCTTAGCCAGAGGCCTGGCTCTGGGTTTGGCACTTGTTTCCATAAAGAGAAAAATGATATAAAATATATACAAGAAAAACTTACTTATGGTTTTGGCCCAAAACCAGAGACAAAGCCATACTCAATATGTCTCTGTTTTCTCCATTGAAGTGTTAAAATTTATAGAAAAGGTAAAAAAAAGCCATGAAATAGGCTTATGTAGATTCATGTGGTTCTCATTGGGTTGAACTGGGACAGGTGTCAGTCTGAGTTTTAATTCTATTTAGTTTTTGTTTAACCTAGTCAGGGCTTCTGAGCAGAGTGTCTATACTGTCAGCATGCTGTTTCTTATAGGGAGCTGAGGCTGAAAAATCCAGTTAAGATTTTTAAAATTTTGAGTGAGTTCTATTACAGAAAGAATGAAGCTAAGAGACTTGATAGTGTAGGACAGATCATTCTCTTTTTGAAGGCTATACTCCCCTCTGCACAGTCACTGACATGTCTGCCCCAAAATCCCACACTTAATGCAGTAGCATCTACCATATGCTCCTTAGCCAAGGTGTTCTCTTCCTTGAGCTTGTCTGTCTTCCAAGCAAACTTTTTAACATTTAAAAAAATTTCCCCCTGAGACAGTGTCTTATTTGCAGTCATGGCTGGCCTGGATCTAGTAGACATTTTAATTTTAAAAACTATTTTTGAAAAGAAATGCCTGCTGACAGATTAGTAAGTGGATTGTTGGTTGTTTGACCCATTTATGGCAGATCTTTTGGAGATAGAGGAGAAGGTTAGGTTAGACCAGTGGTTCAGGGGCCACCGATCAGAGATTCTGCATTTCAGTTATTTACATCACAGTTCATAACAGCAGGAAAATTACAGTTATGAAGCAATAAAAGTTTTATGGCTGGAGATCACTACAACCATAGGAACTATATTAGGTCACAGTATTAGGAATGTTGAGAACTACTGCACTGTGTAGATCAGGCCAGCTTTAAACTCACATGCCTCTGCTTCCCAAGTGCTGGGATTAAATGCATGTGGCACCAAGTCTGACTGCTTTATAAGGAGTTTAGTTTGGATTTTTTTTCTGTCTCACTGGAATAGTGTGGAATCTTTTACCTCACAAGAATGTCCTATGGACAGGGCATTTCAGGACATTTGGCCAAAGGCCAAAAGAGGCTGTCTAAAAGCCTGACCTGTCAGAAATGTTGCAGTGGTTCCTAATTAGAAATTGATCTATATGGGCTTGTAGCCAGACCTGGGGAGACTCTGATTACCAGGAAATGTATCTAGTTATACTTGTTAGCACAGTAGTTCTGAAAGTGTAGTCCTCTTCTGGGACCAGTAGCAGGCAGTGCTGCTCTGAATACATTGTAAAAAAGGTTGGTGAACTTGTATCTTCCTTGGTTATGTTTTCCTTATTAGTTATAGACCACTTCAGATGGCAAAGTCACATTTAATACTTACTAAATGTTAAATAGTGGGTAAGTTCTTTTTTTTTTCCCCAGACAGGGTTTCTCTGTGTAACCCTGGCTCTCCTGGAACTCACTCTGTAGACCAGGCTGGCTTTGAACTCAGAAATCCACCTGCCTCTGCTTCCCAAGTGCTGGGATTAAAGGTGTGTGTTACCACTGCCCTGCTTGTTTTTATTTTCTTGTTTCCTTTTTAAGGTCTCTAAGGAATGAGCAGGCTCTAATGGAAGTGAAGTCTTTTGAGATCTGTGGTAGGGCCTTCAGAGTGATGGCCTGTTGAAGGAGGAGAAAAGGACTCTTCCTGGATATTTCTAAATGTTGAGAACCTGAAGGCTTAACTTGTTTAGCTGCCTGTGTTGTGTCAGACCCAATTCTTCCTATTGTTGGTCATTTAATAAATATTTGAAGATTGTTGCCTATATATTAGAACTTTTGGTAGTACTAAAAATCCTAGATAACTTCACCATTCAGGGAATGATCCTAACCATAGTAGGTTGTATATACTTTTTTATTTTTTTGTTTGTGGGGGTTGCCTCATGTAGTCCAGGTTGACCTCAAACTCTTAATCCTGTTGCCGTACTTACTGAGTCCCGGGATTACAAGGGTATGCTACCTACCATACTTGGCTCTTCCCTGTATGTATGTTTGTTTGTTTTCTTTTTTTGAACTCTCTGTATACCAGGCTGGCTTTGAACTCACAGAGATCTGCTTGCCTCTGCGTCCTGGATGCTGGAAGGTGTGCACTACAGGCTTTACCTGTGATTTGAAGGAAAAGTAAGAGTTAAAGTAGGGAAAGGCACCCCAGATCAAGGGACCAGCACAGACAAAAGCATAAAGTTGTGTTCAAGAGCCCAGGGTGGGAGTGGACCTTGGAGCAGTTCTTAACATAGAGCAGATCAGATTGAGCCCTTGCCCTTTGCCACATTTCAGTTGTTAGCTATTGATGACAGTGATGTAAGGCATCTCCAGGTAGAGGAACAGTTAGATTTATTAGCAGGCACCAATTGAAATTTCTAGAATTCTGTAGTGGGAAGGAGGAAGGAAAGCTGAAAACCCAGCAGTCTATTGGGCCAAGCCTGCCAGAGGTGCTGAGTTCTTGGCAGTGATTTGAAAATTTAGGCCTGGGCAAATTGATTGTTTTTTTTTCTGGCAGAATTCCGTTCATTCCATATAGTCTGCCCCTCCTCTCTGTTTTTTTTATAAAAGAAATTAATGGAATCTGTTCAAAATACCTCTGAAATGAAATTACATTTTTAACTCTAATTACCCTAATTAAAACTTGACAGCTGTAATCCTGAAATGGCAGATATAGTAAGAACCCCAGGCCTGTGGCAGGCTCAGTTACCCAGATGAAATGTTCTGTTCTGAGCTTAGACAAAATTCTTTTGCTTTTTCTCATCAGCAGCTTAGTCTTTGGTCCCACAGATTTACCAGGCTAGGGTAGCTGCAGTGGTGGGCTGCAGGCTTACCGTGGACATAGCCTCTGGGTGTGTGCCCTGAGATGGTGATCAAGATGATTGTTACCATACATATATATCTGGTTTTTGCTTTTTTTTCTTAAGTTGAAATTGGGCTTAAGCTTTTGAGTGAAATTCTCTGCTTTGAAGACTAAAGAAATGGCACTAGTTAGAAGACTGTTGATCTAGGGTTAGATCTTGCTCTAGGCTAAGTTTATGGCTAGTATGGACGCTGTTTAGCCACCTGTGGTGGTGAGCCTGTGAACCTTACACTTTGGCTGATGGCAAGAAGATCATCAGGAATTCAAAGCTAATCAAGTCCTACTTCAGAACAAACAAAAAAACAATCATAATTTGAGGTTAGTAACAAGAATCTGAAAACAAGTCTCTTCACATAGTTCCAATTTCTCTAACTTTGTATAATATCAATGGGTGTGTAGTCTTAATTAGTTAACCTGTCTAGCCTCAAAAGGTGAGGCTCATTTTAGGGCGAGTATGAGGTCTAAACCTATTAAGCCAACTAAAGAAACAATTGATACTACTGAGTCAGGAAGTCTAGAATCAGAGAAGCCTGTTAAATAGACACTGGCTGCTACTTTTTATGCTAATAGTTAGAGATACAGTTGAATGAGATATAGTTCCTGTTCCTGAGAACAGTGAAATTGTGGTGAGGCATTGACAGGTAAAGAAGAGCTAGCTGTTTGTATATGAAAAAATTATGCAGGGCAGAATAAACCTTACTCAGTGTTAGAAAGTTTGAGTACTGTAATATACGAGGTACTGAAATGAGGTACATAGATATTTCAGATACAGGCTCTACTTTCAAGAGCACCTAGTATCTTAAGACAGGTAGGCTTATGAAAAGTTGATTGTAACACTCAATATGTGGATGATATGCAGGACAGAATTATCTGGAGAAGAGGCTGGTCAAGAAAAGTGTGAAAATTAACTTCCCACTGATCATCCACAAAGGTTTACTACAGCTCCTTTCATTTATTCTTGAATAGGGAATAGCAGGGGAATGGAGAAAAGCACTATAGGTATTAGGAAATAGTTTGGCCAAAGTTAGGAGCTATTATGTGATGACAGTCATTTGTGATTGGAGTGGTGTACAGGGAAAGAATATGGTAGATGATGAGGGTAGAGCTTAAGCTTTACCCGGTAGGCAAGAAGAATTGAATCCATTGAAAAGATACAGGGCTCAAATAGCAGTCTATATGATGTGTTCTCTGGTAGAAGTAATTGGAGGCAGTAGGCTATTATTAGAATAAATGTCAGTAAGCTATGATCATGGGCTGTTAAACAGTTTTATACCCAAAGAACTTGTTTATCTGTGATTGCTTTTGCATTACAGTGATATGCTGAATTGTTGTGTCCGGCCAGCAGATCACAGCGTGGGTTCTAGCCTGGAAAGGCATTTTGGAAACCTGGAAGAGAAGAAGGGCTAGGTGGGCGAGTAAAGGATGCAGCTAAGACAGGCATTCTGATCAAAGCTCAATTTTACTATTCCAACACGTAGTTATGAAGGAGGGGAAAGGGGGGCCGATTCCCGCCAAATAGTCCTGGGGTCCAGTAGCCGGGTGACCACGTGTATGGCTCTGAACAGCAAAGTGGCAGGTTCCAGCAGTGGGCGTGGCAGAACGATTGAGCGGCAAGCTCCATCCAGGTGTAAACAGTGGAACCATTAAGGCTGGGGGAGGGGAGGCTACACTGAATATTACAGGGATTTCTGCCATACCCCACAAAACCTAAAATTTTAGCTATCCAGCACTACACAGAAAAGGCTGGCTGAGCCAGGCACTGGTGACTTGTGAGAGAGGCAGAGAGGCAGATGGATCTCTGAATTTGAGGCCAGCCTACCCTACTGAATGAGTTTCAGCACAGCCAGAGCTACACAAACTGTGTCCAAAAAAAAAAAAAAAAAAAAAAAAGTAAGAGGTAAGGTTGGCTGATATTTAAGTTAGTTATTTATATAGATTTTGTAAGAAGAAAATGTTAGCCTGAAATGGATTGGCAATATTAAAAGAAGTTAACATGATTTAACAGATAAAATTTGTCCTATATGTCTCTTAAGTTTGTAAAAAAAACATCTTTGTTGGAATATCAGCATCATAGTTAGAAAGACATTTGATAAATGGGAAGATGCTGATGTGCTTTAATTAGCCGGTAACCTTGGGCCAGCCATCTAACTGCCTAAAGGCTTAGATGACTGTGGATATAATATAGTAAGTCTTATCGTCAGGCTGATTCTTTCTTATGGAATTTTAAAAAAAGGTTTATTTATTTATTTTATATGAGTACACACTGTCACTCTTTCAGACATACCAGAAGAGGTCATGCAATCCCATTATAGATGGCTGTGAGCCACCATGTGGTTGCTGGGAATTGAACTTAGGACCTCTGGAAGAGCAGTCAGTGCTCTTTTAACCACTGAGTCATCTCTCCAGCCCATCTTACGGAATTTTTAAGTTTGAAGATCCTTCAGTTGGAAAGACATATGTCCTAGAAAATGGTTGGAGTTAGGTTAGAGATGTTGGGATGTGGTGTTAGTCCAACATTTAATCCAGCACTTGAGAGGCAGAGGAAGGTGGATGTTTTTGAGTTCAAGGCCAGCCTAGTCTATGTAGTAAGTTCTAGGCCAGTCAGAGCTACATAGTGAAACCCTGTCTCAAAAGAAGTTAGGTAGAGGGTTTGGTGACTGAAAATGTCTGGAGGTATAGGGGAAGGGTTCATAATAATTTCAAAATGCCCCATACCCTTTTTCTTCATTATTTCTGACATTTGTTGTAGCCAGATTGAAGTTGTTTCTACCCTTTTAATTGCCAAAAACCAAAGGCTGGATTTATTCGTAATCAGAAACTAACATAAGCACTAATTGACATTTGTAATGTTAGCATCTGACAGCAGAGCCTCAGTTGAAGAACTGTCTGCATCACTTTGGTGTGTAGGCATGTTTGTGGTAGATTGTATTGCATTACTAATTGATACAGGAAGGATCAGCCCACCACGAGCAGCACTATCATTAGGTGACCTGGTCCTGAATAAGAATGTTAGTTAAATATGACACAGCAAACAATGTTTCTCTATGGCTCTGGCCCCGAATACCTCAATGAATTGTGACCTGAAAGTATAACCAAATTAAGTCCTTCCCTCTTCTGGGTTGCTTTTAATCAGAATGTTTTATCATAGCACAAAAGCTCACCTGAAAAAGGAGCAGTTCTAGGTAGGAAAAGTCTATTTTGCTTAACATTTCAAGGTATTCTCCCATCATAGAAAGACATGACTGTAAGTAGCTCCTAGCAGGGCAGTAAGAGTAAATAACCAGACTAAATCTTAAGCCCACATTAGTGACCCTCTTTTGAGTTAGTCTTCACCTTCTGACGGTTTCAACTGCCAAAACAGTTACATAAGCTGAGGAGGATCAAGGTGAGGATTTTTTTTTACATTTAAAAATGAAAAATATATTCTGTACAACTTCAAAAAACCTTGTAAGTCAAAAGTCTCACCTGAGCCATGAGAAACATACATTCTTAGTTGTAAAAAGCAAAGTTATATACTTCCAGTATACAGTATCACAAAGGGAACAAAGTATTTCCATATTAAAGGTATAGATTTCAAGGATATGCAAGCAATGATTAGGCCCAAAGTAAGACTAAAACTTAGTAGGACAAACACCAAACCTTGCAATTCTATGTTTAATGTTGGGGTAATGACTTGTGTTTTGCCTGACTTGAGTTTGCATTTTGCATATTTGTAAACCAGCACCAGTAGGTGGCCGCAAGTTCTTCCAGCTGGAGATGGAACTTGGTCCTCTTGGATTACAACTGCTGCTTCTGTTCTTGATGGGCAGGAACCACCTTCCTAAGTGACAGACACTGTGGAGCAGGATTGTCTGGACTTTTCAATAGGCTGTGTCCTTGTTTATTGTTCCAGTGCAGAGCATAAGGTTTCTCTTTAGCAGTGCTAATATTTTCAACAATTTAGTCACTTTGCCCACATCTACCCTTCTCCCACTTTGACCAGATTCAAGCTCCTTTTCTCCTTTTCTTTCTGCTTTAATGATTTCTCTCACTGTAAACCTAGGTAAATGTAACAAGCAGTAACCATACTATAGCCTGAGAGTATCAGTGTCTTGAAATATCTTCTACCAAATCAGTCTAGTCCCTTTGGATTCACCATGTTCATGTGTTTAGGACTTGACAGGGTGCAGTCAGGTGCTTTACTAGACTGGAGCATTAATGGTTTCTAGTTCACTCCTGGTACTGATAATTAAAATCTTCATTGTCAGTTTGGGATTTAGAGTCTGCGTGTTCATGAAGGTGTTTTCAGAAGGACACCAGCAAGGAAGGATGTGGGTAGAGAGCATCGTTTCATAGGGTAGGGACCCAGACTAAATAAGGAAAAAGCAAGCTAAACAACAGTACCATCTCGACCCTGCCACCTGACTATATAGTGTGTCTATTGCCTCCTGCTCCTGCAGTGGTGTCCACCCTGAAACTGTAAACCAAAATAAAAAATTTAAAATAGTAAAGCACATATATTTATTAATTGAATGAACAATGGTAGGGGGACACACTGTTCATGGTGCAAGTGTGGAGGTGAAAGTCTGCTTTGTGCAATTGGTTCCGATTTCAACTTTTGTGTGGGTTCTGGGGACTTGAACTTGTTATCAGGCTTGTATAACAAGTAAATGCTTTGTCTACTGAACCGTTCTGCTAGGCTTCCAGTTTTTACTATTTGCATTTTTTTTTTTTTTTTGTCTTTCCAGTCTTTGGCACTCTCTTTAGGATGGCTCTCCACAATGACCCAGTAAACTCCACTTATACCATTCTAGTTCTTTTTTAGTCTTCAGTTCTTTTTCCATATGCCTACTGCAAACCTTTCCCAAACTCCTGCAAACCACATGAGTCAGGTTTAATGCAGCAGTGGTCCTATTTTGGGGTGCTGTTTTTTTTTTTAAAGATTTTTTTATTATTTATGTGTGTATGTCTATGTATCTGCACGTACATATGCATGTGAGTACCTACAGAGGCTAGAAGAGGATGTTGGATCTCTTGGAGTCATGGTAATGGGTGGCTATGAGCTGCTCATTTTGGATATTGGGAACTGAGACTCTGGCCCTCTGGAAAGTATCTTAACTGCTGAGACATCTCTCCAGCTATCACCAGCGGCCCCCTGCGCGCCCCCCCCCCCTTTTGTCGCTGTCACTAAATAGCTGTCAGAAAGTAACTTAAGGAAGGATGGGTATATTTTGGCTCATGGTTTTAGGTTACAGTCCATCATGGTGGGGAAGACCTGGTGGATTCCAGACTCCCTCCTGCCTTCAGTTTGACATCACCCAATTCATTTTATATCTTTGGTTCTTATAAAAGTATACAGATGGACACTTTGGGAGACTTGGGATTTCTTTTCAAGGGGTCAGTGACAAAGCGCATCCTTTTTCCTTTTAACCTTTTCCTTAAAGTTTCCCTCCCCCTTTAATGTAGAGTATTAGTTTATGCTAGCACCTTCATGTGCTTGAAATTCACCACCTTTGACTGTGAAGATTGTAGCAATCTGTAGCTATTCTTCATAGCTAGAGTCTAGGAATAGACAGAACTCAGTTACTGGAGTGGAACCAATCCCGGGAGTTAGATCCAGCAGTTCCTAGAGTTCAGCAAAACTGCTTCCAGAGTGGGTAGTTGTTCTTGCTAGCTCAAAACTGACATGAACTTGAAACCAACAGTCCCAGCTTCAGCACTGAGGGAACTCCATACTGATTGTATATTGTGGGAAGTCTGGATAATGTGAAAAGCACACTGGTTGGGAATACGGAGGCTCAGTGTGGTGTTGCCATTGACTTTGCTCTGGTTTTAGACAGATGCTCTACTAGCTCTGGTCTGACCTCCATCAGGTGGGACAGTCTTTCAGTGTAGCTCTCATCAGGGATAGGAAATCATCTTCTGTATAGTCTCAACTGTACAGAGCACTGTTTGGCATGTGCTTTGGTGTGTTGATTTCTGATTATAAAGCCTTAGATTCTCCTAGCTCTAGAGGGGGAAGGGGAACTATCCAACTGTCTCATTAGCATGGAGAAAAGAAAACAGTAATTACTTGTGCCTCCCTTGATAATTTCTGCGGGTTGGTTCTTAGGGAAGGAGGAGGGGAAACTGGAAACAGCTTCGGCTGAGAAAGGAGAAATGCTTTTAGTTCTCAGAATATGCAAAGACAAGAATTTGCACATCTGTTGTATTCTTCGGACATTCCTCCAGGCAGGCTGGAGACTGCCTGGATTGAATTTCAATTTTTGTGGTATATATTATGTTCTTATTGTCTGTCATTAAATTGCCTGCTATCCACCAGGGTTTCTGTAATATGCCAGGCACTCTGACACCTGCCTTTGTTAGGGAATAGGGTAGGATTTTGCTGGAACACTTTGTGACCTGGCTACATATTTATGTTATGAGGTCTTGAAGCAACACAACATTTTGATTAATTTTTTTAGTCAAGGTAAGATATCTTTGTGAATGGGAGGAGTCTTGAAAGAACTACAAGACTGTAGTTGTTTTAAGGCTAATAAGAAAAGCAAGATTCATAGAAAGGTTGAGACAGCTTTGAAAGTGGGAGGTTAGAGACAGCTGGAACAGAACTAGTAAATACATATGCAAGCTTGGCTATGGACATTGGCTGTTTGCTGAGTGCTAATCTTTGATTCTCTGTGTGTGAGCAGTTGGAAGCCCAGAAGCACTGATTGTAGCAATGTGGGTTGGAGGAGGCCCTCTGCTGGCGAGCATTGCTGGAGGGAGTTTGGAGCTAGTGATTATCTTCTGTGGCTGCTCTCTTCTGTCTTGGTTGCTACTCCAAAGGCCAAGGAAACCCAGTTTTGTTTTTTTTTTCCCTTTCCCTTCCCTGAGGAAGATACCACTTCAGTACCACCTTTGAGGTAGCTTTTGGAAGTCATTTACTGTAAACAACTAAGAGTTCTATAAAGATATACTATTTAAGCATTTGTTTACTAATATAGAAAATGATTGATTCTTAAATTTTTAGTCTTCTACCCCTTAAAGTATTCCCTTTTTACCTCACTGAGCCTTTTGTTTGATTACCTCATCTTTACTGTTCGGGTTCTGTTGTTCCCATTATTTTATATTCCTGATTTATTTTCCTTTGCTTCTAAGTATAGATTCCTGGTTTCCTTATACTTTTGTAAATCTGTTTCCTGTTTTTAGATGGAATATTCTAAAATAATAACATAGTCTAAGGGAAGGGCAATTCTCTTCAGTCTAACTTGCAGTTAATTGGGCCATAGTAATGTGCTTCCCAGAAATGCTGTTCTCATGAAAGCTGTCCCAGTAAATGCTGGTTCTCAGAAAGGTCTCCATATCAGTGTATAAGTTCAGATATTTCATTTCAGGCCAGACCTACTTGTTAATAGTCTCAACCTCTAGAATGTAGTCTCGGGACTGGAGAATTGGCTTGGTGATTAAGTGACTGAGAGCACTTGCTGCTCTTCTAGTCAGAGTAACACAATGAGGTCCCTAACATCCACACCCAGTGGCTCACAACTACTTCTAACAGCTGCTCCAGGGGATTGGATACTCTGGCCTCCATGGTGCCTGAACATACTTGACATTCATTCACATAAACCCACACAGAAACACATAAATAAAAATATATCATAATCCTTTATGATTCTTATTTTTGTGTGTCTGTGTTAAGATTTTTCTTATTTTTGATCATGTGTGTCTGGCTGTTTGTGTGAGTGAATACCCTACGTGTGGCAGGTTCCCACAGAGGCCAGAAGAGAGTCGGAGCCACACTTGACAACTGTTTATGAAATGTCTGATGTGGGTGTTAGGAACCAAATGGGTCCTCTGGAAGAATAGCAAGTACTCTTAACCACTGAACCATCTCTCAAATAAAATCAATCTTTAGTTAAAGATGGGGAGCAGTAAGATGATGATTCAGTGGGTAAAGTTTAATAACTGGTTCCCACATAGTGGGAGGAAAGAACTGACACCTGCAAATTGTCCTCTGACCTCCACATATGTACCATAGCATGCTCATGTGTAGGATACCTCCACACTCACATAAATAAGTAGTGGGGAAAGAAAGATTGTGGTCCAGTGTGGCAAAAGCCTCATATTGTGGTTTGAAAGTAAAATGTCACCTGTAAGTTCGTGTGTATGAATTCTTTGTTCCGTAGCTGGTTGTGCTATTTTGGAAGGGTGTGTATACTTTTGGAGATGGAGCCTCCCTAGAGGAAGTAGGCTACTATGGGAAGGCCGTGTGTCTGTTTCCTGTCTGTTCTCTGCTTCCTGACCAATGTGCTGTTATGCTCTCGTCCCTCTCCATGCTGGACTCTGTCTCTCCTTATTTCTAATATTTTCTTATTAATTTAATTGTGTGTGTACGAGTGTGTGTGTTGGTCAGAGGACAACCCTCTTGGTGTTGGTCAGTTGGTGAGTCCCGTTTTTTGGGTCATGTGGATTGAACTATTGAAGTGCCTTTATCCACTGAACCATTCTGCCAGTTCTGTATCCCCTGTCTGTCTGTCCGTCCATCCGTTTACCTTCTCCCCCTCAACCTGCCCCCCCCCCAAGATTTACTTATTTTATGTGTGAGAATGTTTTGCTTGCATGCATGTCTGCACTGTGTGTGTGCTTAGGTCAGAAGAGGGCTTTGGACTGGAGTTAAGGATTATTGTGTGTCATCATGTGGGTATTAGGAATTGAACCTTGGCTGTCACCATGTGGGTATTAGGAATTGAACCTTGGTCCTCTGCAAGAACCAGTGCTCTTAACCTCTGAGCCATCTCTCCAGTCCCCTGTATTCCCCCACCCCCTTTTATTTTTATTTTATTTTTTGGTTGTGGTGGTAGATTTGAAACAGAGTTTCACTGTTTAACAGCCTTGGCTGTCCTGGAACTAGTTCTGTAGATCAAGCTGGCCTTGAACTCACAGGGGTCTGCTTGCTGTGATTAAAGTTGTGTGCTGTACCACCACTCAGCATGTTTCTTTTTTAAAAGAGATATTATTTTATGTGTATCTCTGTCTTTCTGTCTGTCTGCCTGCATGTCAGGTGTGTGCTTTGTGATTGCAGAGGTCAGAAGAGGGCATTGGGGTCACCTGGACCTGGAGTTACTACTGGTGGCTGTGAGCTGCTTTATGGGAACTAAATAAATGCTGAACCTGTGCAGAAGCAGCAGTGCTGAGCTATCTAGCCAGCCTCCCGAAGTGGCTTTTGTCATAGAAAAGTCATTCATATCTTTGTGAAGTTTTCCTGTAACAGTAGACTCACAGCACCAGCTCTGGTTTTGCAAACAAGCCAAAAAAAAAAAAGAAGAGGGTTGGGTGTGGTACATGTTTGTAATCTCAGTTTGGGAAATGGAAGCAAGGAGGCTCAAGAGTTGAGGGCCATTCTTGGTTACCTAGTGAGTTGAAGGCCAGCCTGAGCTACATGAGGTCCTTGTCTCAAAAAACAAATAAGATTTATATAATGAGTCCTTACTGCTGTTCTTTTAAAAAGAAAATCCATGGTTTCTCACTACACTGATCTCATGGTATCCTTTGAAAGGCTTTCCCTGGCCATTTTATCTGAAATAGGTTCTACTCTTACTCCTTGTTTTTTATTTCATGACTGTGTTTAAATTTTCTTCTTCACACTTAACATGGTCTGAAAATCATATATTCAGTATTGAACCAGGGTTCAAAGTGTATGAGGGTAAGACCCTTGACAGACCTCTTTTTTTATTTTTATTTTATTTTTCCTGTTACAGGTGAGCCCTATTTCTAGAGACAGCTGCTGCTGACCCTGTAACTCAAAGGACAAACTAGCTGGCTAAACTCATTCTTGGTACTGGTGAGTGAGGGTATCTGGGCAGTTTGGGCAACACCGGGCTATGATTAGTTTAGAAATTCCTTTCAGCCTTTGTACTGATATCTTATGGTGGCTATTATTTTTAGGTGTTGGATTATTCTAGAGGTTGGATATGAGCCTAGGTGGCCTCCTGGCCTAGGAGGAGGATTGAGGTCACTTTCTTGCAGTTGCCTTTAAGAATGTGTGGAATCTTTTGTCGGAAATAAGGCTTCTTTCCTTGTTGCTCTTGGCAGTGCTGTGAGAAAGGGATCTAGAAGCTATGTGTATCCTCTCGTGAATTCTGTTGACGTGTTCTCAGAGCCATTGGGGATCTTCTTGACTCCAGTGTCTTCTGTGACCCCCATGTTAGCATCAGGAAATCTTTAAGTCTTTGTCCTGTAGAATGTGACATTGAGAGGTGTTAAGGATAAAGTGATTGAGTAGAGCTGTGTGAAGTGGGCATTGGGTAATCAGAGAGGAAGGGAAGTCACCACATTGAGACTATGCTAGGCCTCACTTTGTCAAACTCCATTTTATAGATGAAGAAATTGAGATTCAGTCAGTGCAAATAATCTAGGAACCTAAAGTTGACCTTAGAATCAGTCACCGTGAATACCATTGTGATGGGGCAGATTTTTCCGTGAGCTGCATGCCAGTTTCCATGGAATTCTGCTGCTTATTTGTTTGTTTATAAATTTAAGAAGACAGCCCTCCTCAGAAATTAAAGTTATTTGAGGAGCCCAGTATACTGTATGGAGAGGAATTGGGGTCTGTTGTGAGCTGTAGAATTTATAATAGGGGATCAAAAAGTACAAGATAGGAACAACTCATGCAGGAAGTGACCCATCTATGACTGGAAGAAGAAAATTCCTAGAACTGAAGAGATGTTAGAAGTTGGACTGACAGGAGTTAGGGACCTAGACAGCTGGGTTGACATCGCTAGACCTGAGTTTTTAATATTATCTCTTAACTTGTGTCCAGTTAGTAAACTGTTGTATCTTCCTGTCCTCCCAGGCCACTATGTTTTTGTTGTTTTTGTTTTTGTTTGGTGCTGAGGACTGAACCCAAGGCTTTGTGCTTATTTAGCAAGCACTCTGCTACCAAGTTAAATCCCCAAACCCCTGCCATCTGTCTTTTGTGTGTACAACCATTCAGTGATAATGTAGAGAATCAAATGGAAAAATCTAAGTCAGAAAGTTTTGTGAAGCAGTAAGTAGCAGGAATGAGACAAAATGAGACCTGCTTGCCACTCTATTCCCCAAAGTCTTTTCCTTAGGGAATTTCCGCTGTAAATCTTCATCCATCCATCCATCCATCCATCCATCTATCTGTCTGTCTGTCTGTCTGTCTGTCTGTCTGTCTATCTACTATATGTAAGTACACTGCAGCTGTTTTCAGACACACCAGAAAAGGGCATCAGATCCCATTACAGATGGTTGTGAGCCACCATGTGGCTGCTGGGATTTGAACTCAGGACTTCCAGAAGAGCAGTCAGTGCTCTTAACTGCTGAGCCAACTCTCCAGCTTCCTCCTATCTTTCTGTCCCCCTTCTTCTGTGGGACCTACCCAGAACAATATTTTATCATAGGGAAAATGGATTCTAGGGCTCAGATGACAGAACTGCAACACTGACAGCTATAGTTTGCATCGTGTGTTCTCTAGGATTAGGTTTAAATGCACTCAGGTGCCCAGGCTGTGAGGCCTCTGCTATAGTGTAGATCTTAAAGCAAATCTTTTCAAGAACCCATTTCAACACTAACCAGCTATGTACATTACTTGTTTCCTGTTGTCTCAAGAACCACCTACTCTCACCCCAACTGTTAGTGAAAAAGCATACTTGTGTTGAAGTTGTCAACCTTACTGGTCATTCCAGTTTTTCCATTAGACAGTATCCCCCCCCCCCAATTTTGTATTTTACCTCTGTCTACTTGAGAGGGCACAGAGGAATATAATGCCCACATGGTACTCTTGAATTTAGTGTTGGCAAGTTCTAGTTTTTCTTCCTACTCTGAATCTTCAGGTTTTTACTAACACCTTTTGTCTTGGTGAGCTAAAGTTCAAATTTTGATCTTTCCATGGCTTGTGTGCCAATCTTGGAACTTATTGTCCTGTGAAAACATTTCACTTTACTTAAAAATGTGAATTGTTCAGCCAGTTGGTGGTGGCTCATGCCTTTGATCAGGCGGATTTCTCAGGCGGATTTCTGAGTTTGAGGCCAGCCTGGTCTACAGAGTGAGTTCCAGGTCAGCCAGGGCTACACAGAGAAACCTTGTGTGAAAGTGAATGATTCCATGTAACTAAGTGTAGTATATAAGCATGTGTATAATAGCTTATTTAACAGCTTCCCAGAGTCAGCTGAAAACGGAAGCAGAACATCATCCCTAAGTCCTTGTACAGTGCTTAAAATTTTATTCTTGTTTTTAACATGTTATTACAATTTTAGCAATCTTGCTTTTAAATTCCTGCAGATAAAATTAAAAACAGCAAGAGGAGCTATGCTACACTAATTAACAGCTAGAGGTAGAGCTGGAAGCTGACAGTAGTAAAAAGAATTTTAAAAATGATAATAAATCTAAAATAATAGACTGGAAGGCATTGAATACAAAGGTGGCTAACAGTCCTACAAACATCCGTGTCATTCAGTAAGATGGGGTGGAACTTAGAGAAATTAGGTAAGTTCTGTGGTTTTAGTTTATCAGAAAACTTGTTAGTTGTTTATGGAATATATTACTAGGCACATTCTAAATCTATATAAATTTGTTTCATTTTCATAGCAATTTGAGAGGTTTCTGTTGATATTCTTGTTTTATAAATTCCTCAGACTTAGAGAGGGCATGAAGGCATTCCTTGGAAGAGCTAAGCTCAGAATACAGTGGGATCTGGCTGCAGAGACCAAACCTTTTCTGTTATACTTGGGTTTGGGCTTCTAAACTGTTGTTCTTTTCAGCTTTTTGGACTATAGCTCTCCCTTTTATTCATTTTACTATATGATTTTTTTGAAAGACACTTTTTATTCATTTACCTAGTATTTATTGGTGTTTTCTATGTATGGTGCATGGTTTTGGGTTTTGAGTTTTAGCAGTGAATAAAATAGTTTGATCCTGTGGTTTACATTCTAGAAGAAGAAAGCAGAAAAATGAATAAATATGAAGAAAAATAATGTAGGATAAGGGGGGCTGTGATTAAAGAAGGTTTGTATAAAACAATAAGGTTGGTGTAGAAGTTGAAGCATTGAGGTCTGTATATTTTGAAATAACATTCTAGGCACAAGAGTTCAGTTCAGGGCTGGAGAGGTGGCTCAGTGGTTAAGAGCACTCACTGCTCTTCCAGAGGTCCTGAGCTCAATTCCCAGCAACCACACGGTGGCTCACAACCATCTGTAATGGAATCCGATGCCTTTTGATGTATCTGAAAACTGTGACAGTGTACTCATATACATTAAATAAATAAATAAATCTTAAGGGAAAAAGTTCAGTTCAGCAAGTCAGAAGCCCTGAAACAGGAGTGAGTGGGCTGTGTTTGAAGAAACCAAAGGCAGTCTTTAGTGTCTAGAGAGGAAATAAGCAGGGGTACATTAGACTGTGGAGAACTTGTCTTAAAGAAGAGGACATGAGAATGTTTTGAATAAAATAGGCAGAAGAATGTCATAATCACCTGGTTTTTATTTATTTTTTTTTTAAATCCCTCTGACTGCCATACCAGCTAGTGCTTCTTTCTAGTAGTATGGTGTTGCAGAGAACTGATGAGAGCTGTATGTACCTTGTTCTAGATCTCATTTATTTTATGATGTAGCACACAGTCTAAACCCGTTAACATCTGTTTGTGGGTGACTTACTAAGCTAAGAAAATTCCTTTGTAAACACGGCCCCCACCCAAGTTTATTAAGAGGTTTTATTATGACTAGATCATTTATTATCTTAAAGACAGATTGTTTTTACATTGTATTTATTTATTATTACTATGTGTATATGTGCGGTGGATTCCCCCTCCCCCTTTAGTTCCATTAAAGTTAAAGATTTTTTCCCCCCACTGAAACAGTGGGCAGAGAAGATAGCTAAGTAAGGAGGCCCTGTAGGTCAGATCAATTAAGAGACACTGCTAGGAACATTGGTGGTGACAGGGAGTTCTGAGTGTAAGAATACCGCCAAGAAATCAGGATCTAAGTTAGGAAATTGGAAACTACAGTTAAGGAAACCAAAGTCTGCTATTAGCTGTGGTGCTAGGATTATGAGATAAAGCGAGGTGTGGTGGCACAGGTCTACAGTCCCAGTTACTTTGGAGGCCGAAGCTCGAGGACCAAAAGTTCAGCGCCTGCTCCAGCAATAGAAATGAAAGCTCAGCCTGAGCACTTCCAGAGACTGTTTCTTTTTTTTTTTTTTTTTTTTTTTAATATTTATTTATTTATTTATTATATGTAAGTACACTGTAGCTGTCTTCAGACACTCCAGAAGAGGGCGTCAGATCTTCTTACAGATGGTTGTGAGCCACCATGTGGTTGCTGGGATTTGAACTCCAGACCTTCGGAAGAGCAGTCGGGTGCTCTTACCCACTGAGCCATCTCACCAGCCCCAGAGACTGTTTCTTAAAAAGAAAATGAGTGAATGATAGAAGGCACAAGGCCACTCCATCTTAGGTTCAAGACTTAGTACTGTGATAGACAGAGTTGTTTTTGTTTTTGTTTTTAGATCATTTGTCAAGAGACAATATGGGGAACTTATCTATCTAATGGGGTTTAGGTGAAGGTAATGGGCAAACCTATTACAAAAGACCCTATTAACACAAAAGCAGAGATGGAAGAGCTGGGCCTGGTGGTGCAGGGCCGTGATTCTGGCTACCTCAGAGGAGGCTGGAAGAGCAAGCAAAGCCTCTGGGCTTGCTTTCTTTCCTTTTCCTTTTTTCTTTTTGGCCTGACATTTTTGTCTTCTCTGAGTTTCCATTCTTCTACCTTTATCACCATTCCCTTCCATCTCTACAGTTAGCTGAACCTCTCAAGGCCTACCTTACAAAGTGCATAGGGAGAGTCAAAAGGCTAAAGACATAATTGTTGGGGTTAGTGTTTCTCGTTTTTGAGTATATTCTTCAAAACTTGAAACATGGGCTTAAAGAAAGTAACCAGATTTATACTGAGATTTGAGTCTTTGCTCTGACATTTATTTCCTGTGTGATTAACTTCAGTTTTCCTAATCTGCAAAGTTAGATCTTCTTGTGGTTATTGTGATGCTAATGGGTTACTGGAGGAAGCAGGTTGCTGAGGTTCATCTTTGGACTGTATATTCCTGGGGCTGTATTCCCCTTTCTCTGCTTCCTGTGTGCCCTGAGGTAAACTGCTCTGTTCCTTGACACTGGTGCAGTGTGAAACCAAAGAAGTTCTTGCTCCTTGATAGGTAGAGAAAAGAAAAAGGGAGCAGAGAGAGTAAGAAGGGAAGAGACCTAATATCTATTAGGTGGTGTCCACCTGCCAGTAACCGAAACAAATTCTCAAATTGTGTTTTAAATACTTGGATTTAAAAAGTGGTGACTCAGGCTCTGAACTTAAGTCTGCCCACCTTTAGAAAAGCAGTTCACTCCTAAACCCAGTTTCCTCAACTATAAAAGGAGGAACAAAGGTAGGAAGCTTGAGGGTCCTCTCCCTTGTTCTGAGTTGTATTTTTATTCTGGCCTTTGCCCTTGGTTGAGAAGATTTTGATTTTTTTAATTTATGTGTATGTGTGTGTATGCCTCGTGGGAACCCTTGGAGGCCAGAAGAGAGTCCTTGGAGCTGGAGCTATAGTTGGTTGTGAGCTGCCTGATGTGACCAAATCCAGGTAATCTGCAAATGCTGTTGACCATGGAATCATCTTTCCAGCCTCATGAAAGGGGTTTTCAAGAGTTGTGCTTTAGGGGCTGAAGAGATGACACTGGATGCTTCTTAGAGGTCTCAGGCCCTCTTTGGTCTCCACTGGAACTAGTGCATAAGTGGTGCATAGACATAACATTTGGGCAAAATAACTGTATACATTAAAAAAATGGCTTTGTCTTGCTCTAGAATATTTAGAATCTTCTTGAAACCAACTTTTGTTATTTTAATCTGTCTGTTTTTACTTATTCACTTTACATGTTGTTTTCGGTTTTTTTCCTCCCAGCTGTAGAAATGCCTTGTTTTCTCTAATCCAGCCCGTTCATATAACAGATAATGCAGTAGAATAGACTAGAAAGACACACCAGAATTCTAGTTCCTGTCAGTATTAGCTTAATCTTTCAGAACCATATTGTTACCTGAAAGAGGGGATATTGATAATAGAGTAGACGTGTAGAGGAATAATACTGAGATAAAGAAAGGAAAAAACTAAGGATCAAGAAGTGAAGTAAGTCACTTGCTCAGACTAAATTCTAAATCTCTTCTGTCTCATTCCAGGGTTTTCTTCTCTAGAGCCAAGGTCATTTGCATTCATATATATGTTGTAGCAAAGATTGGAACAGAAATGTCAGCTCTCCTAACATCTTCATCAACAGCCTTCTTAAGTCTCCTGTGGTGTGTGTCAATAACATAAGCTGTACTTGTTTTAGAAAAAAGCGCTTTAAAGACATTCCTGTTTGGTTTACTTTGGCTGGTGGTACAAGATCCAGATGATCTTAGACTAGCACAGCAGATTGTCTAATTAGCCCGTTCCCATGGTGACACCCTCTGACCTGCGGGCTGGGGTTTGTCCCCGAGTCCTCTCTACCTGTCATCATGGGAATCAGAATCATCATTTTCAATGATTCAATTAAAAAGAAATCAAATAATTGTTTTCTTTTGCTAGTTTGCCCTTTCCCACTTAAGAATCTTAAAACTAATTCATGTGCATAGATGCATGCATGCTATTAGAAATAAGTTTGCAAAGAAAGAGACCATTGCTCCAAGGGTGTACTGTTCATAGAAGCAGATAAGCAAGCACACCCATCTCTATGGGAAGTGTTCTTGGTTTTTATTCTGACACTGGTAGGGTCTGTGTCTTTTCTCCATAGCCTAGGGTTCAGCCTCCTATAGTCTCTTAAAATTGGCTACTTTTGGGCTGGTGATATGGCTCAGCGGGTAAGAGCATTGACTGCTCTTCTGAAGGTCCTGAGTTCAAATCCTAGCAACCACATGGTGGCTCACAACCACTGGTAATGAGATCTGATGCCTTCTTCGACTGCATCTGAGTCAGCTACAATGTACTTATGTATATTTATGTATAATAATAAGTAACTCTTTGGGCCTGGGCTGGCAGCGTTGACTGGAGCAAATGGGGCCGACCGGATTGAGTGGGGTTGAGCAGCAGAGGACCTAAAAATTCAATTCCCAACAACCACACGAAGGCTCACAAACATCTGTACAGCTACAGTGTACTCACATAATAAATTTAAAAAAAAAGATTGGCTACTTTTAAAAGAAAAGTACAAAGGAAATAAAGGGGGAGGAGGAATTAACCACTTTAATCCAAAAATATAGCAGGGCCTTTATGTAAATAATGCTTTTATGGGGAATGGGATTAAAATATTTGCATGAAGTCTCACAAGGTAGGAGAGACAAAAAGATTTGAATTCCTTGTCATAAACCCGAGTTTTATAGTATTTGATAGAAAAGACTCAAAGTTGCTGTCTTAGGGTTTCTATTCCTGCACAAACATGACCAAGAAGCAAGTTGGGGAGGAAAGGGTTTATTCAGCTTACATTTCCACACTGCCGTTCATCACCAAAGGAAGTCAGGACTGGAAGTCAAGCAGGTTAGGAAGCAGGAGCTGATGCAGAGGCCATGGAGGGATGTTCCTTACTGGCTTGCTTCCCCTGGCTTGCTTAGCTTGCTTTCTTTTAGAACCCAGGACTACCAGCCTAGAGATGGCACCAGCCACAATGGGCCCTCCCACCTCCCACCCTTGATCACTAATTGAGAAAATGCCTTACAGTTGGATCTCATGGAGGCATTTCTTCAAGGGAGGCTCCTTTCTCTGTGATAACTCCAGCTTGTGTCAAGTTGACAGGCAGAACCAGCCAGTACAGTTGCTTACATGTCACACTACAAAAGGAAGTCAGAATACTTTTTGGGAGTTGGTTCTTTCTTTTTAATCATCTAGATCTTGGAGATTGAACTTAAGACACTTTTACCCACTGAGCCATCTTTCTAGTCTTCTTTTATTATTAACTTTTTAGCTTAGTATGAGTAACAGGTTTCATCATAGCATATATGTATGTAACTTTATTTTGTTCTCACCCCCTACTGCTTTCCTGTGCCACTCCTCTCCCTCTTGAGTCGTATTTAATATATGTCTACTGTATGTGTGTGGTCGGTATTTTAAATAGATTGTCTAACCAATCTTTGTAACTCATTAAATTAGCAATATTTCCAGAGGGGGAAGCTAAGGCTTTATAATGAAGAAAATAAATGTTTTAGACATCCTGTCTAAAACAGCTCCGTTTTGAACTCTGACCTCCTGACTTCAGAGCTTTTTCCCGACAACCATGCTACCTCAGTGTCCTCTGGTCACATCATTTCTGGAAGAGTATTGTATTTAAAAGTGCTCAACAAAGAATGGGCATAGGGTAGCCTGAGAATTGGAACTGTCTTCATGTCTTAGTCATTTTCTCAGGTCTCTGCTATACCTTGTCTCAAACTGCTGTACCCAGAACTCAGATTCGGGCCCAGAGAGCCAAGAATCAGAAGGCCATCTTTGACATGAAAGAGCGTCTAGTAAAACATGTACCTGTCATTTTCAAAGTTGAGAGAGGGGAATATTTCAGGCAAATAAGTCCTCCTTGTGTGCCTACCACTGAAGAGCAGGAAAAGGAAAAGGGAGTCTGTATATATCAAGCTTAATATCAAGCTCAGTGAGCCTCCTTGGGGGGGGGGTGAGACCTGCAATGGGCTTAGGGAATAAGATTGTTTTGGATTTAGGCAGGTCCTCAAACCCGTTTTCACTTTGGAGTTTATAAAGTCCTCTGACTTAGAGGCCATACTGTGAAGAAAGGCTCTGCTATTGAATGATATCATCCCAATCCTTAGTCACCATGAAGCCAGTGAGTTTAAGCTTTCTCTGAGAGGGCTCTGTCCCCAGGTTTGGGCCATCCACTGTTTATAGTCTCAGAAGAGGCAGGACCTTAGCCCCTAGTCTCTATGCTTTCCGAGACCTCCTGTGTTTTCATGTTCTACTTCATCCTCATCCATACTTAACTGGTAGGGGCTCCTGGTGCTTGCTTGTTTGCTTGCCTGCTCCCTTTCCTTCTGTCCTCTTCCCTTCCCTCCTTTTTCCTTTCTAAAAACAAGATGGAGTTTCATGTCTAGACTTCCTACTCGATAGGAAGCTGAGCCTGGCCTTGAACTCTTGTATCAACTGCTACTGACTTCTTAATGGGACCCCTTGTTATGCTATACTTACAGGAATAGAGTAAAAAGGATGGGCATATTTTTGTCTCTTACTTCTCACTACCATTTGTCATAAAATCATGGAATTTTAGGATATTAAGAGTCAAGGGTCCTTATCATACAATTACACATTTACAAAAGAGCCATTCATAGAAAAAGCCCAGCAGAGCTGCTTTCTTTGTTGTAGCTTTGCAGTAGCACAGTAGTTTATCTCCCCAACTTTCCAAAAGACTGTCCCTGAGGCATTTGTTTTAAGCCCGAGTTCTGGACACCATTGGGAAAACAACAAAGACCTCAACCAGTGTTCACATTTTACAATTGTGAAACCTGAGCCCCAGCAAAGGATTTTGCCTAAAATTAACACTGTGTATAGGTGACAGGTGCCACAACTCTTACTCCAGGCTCTTTGAACTAGGTGTGGCTTTATGTTAGTTACTGTGTTGTTACCAAAGTGGCACCAGTAACACTTGATTGATCTGTACCTGGGCTGAGTATCAGGGTTCTCTTCTCTTCTGGCATCTTGTTCCTGTGAGCTGGGTAGGCTTATCGATATATGTTTCCTGCCAGTGCATAATTTAATTCATAATATAACGAGTATGTCAGGTTCTAAAGTGTATGTATGTTTGTGCCACGATGTGTGTTGAGGTCAGAGGTCAGCTTCATGGAATTGGCTCTCTCCTTCAATCTTTTTATGGGTTCTAGAGATTAAACCCAAATTTGGCACTTGCAGTTATCTTACTTGCCCAAATTTTTGTTTTTTTAAACACAGTAGGTAGATTCTTCCTCACCAGAATGCTACCACTTTTTAAAAAATTTATCTTTATTTTATGTGCATTGGTGTTTTGCCTGCAGGTATGTTTGTGTGAGAGTGTTGGGTCCCCTGAAGTTGGAGTAACAAACAGTTGTTGTAATATAATAAACACACAGAGACAAGTCATAGAAGCCAGGTTAGGATTTTGCTTGTATCTGTCTATTATACAGTTGTCGCTCTGATTCTTCTCCTTTCTTTTGCAATATAAGTTAGATGTCTTGACTTCTGCTTTTCCCATCAGTGTCCTGAAATTCAACCTCACAGCCATTTGGAAACTTGATTTGATTATGTCTTCGTACATCAAAATATATTTTCTGATGATTGAACAGTAGGAACCCAGCTGGCATTGTTCCACTTGGAGAGAACAGGACAGGAAATGATTATCTAGGTGCATGGAAGCTGAGCTGTAATAAGAGATGTGTAAGTCAGGATTTGGGTTACATGCACACTTTTCCATGTACTTGCTTAAGAAATAGCAAATTGGCCAAGTGTTGCTGAGGCTGCTTGGAGGCCATCTCTGATGCTTTGGACATCATCTGCAGGTGTCTTGTTTTAAACAAGGTTGGTGTAGTTTGGTAGAAAGAACCCTCTTCAGAATTATATAAGTTCTGATCCCTACCTGTTAACTTCCTAATTTTGTTTCTAGGTTAATTCTTTGCCTCTCAAGAACATCAGTTTTCATGTCTAGTAATAGTACTGTTGGTAACGGCTTTTGAGATTGTTACAGTTTTCAGATATGAAGATGTGATAGTGGGTCATTCCCTGCCTCCACAGTGAATTGAAGGTTTGGTTCCCTAGCTGGCTAGCACTATTGAGGTGTTTAGACCATGAAGGTAATGACTTCTTCTGTGAGTTAAATCCACTGATAGGTTCATACTAAATGGGCTTTTAGGAAGTAGGTCTGGTTGGAAAATGTCGGTCACTGAAGACATGATTTTGAAGACTGTGTCTGCCCCTTTTGTCTGTCTTAATGCTTCCTTAATGCCATAAGAAGAGCAGCCTCATTTGTAGCAATGGAACTAGTTAGCCATGGACTGAAAACGTACACCAAAATTCATTTTTCCTCCCTTACTTGACTTTCTTGATTTGTCATTTGTTACAGATAACATAACAGATTGGCTTGGGAGTTAAATACTTTTGGTAAATACTATAATATTGTACAAAACTTGATTGAGTAAAAGCTAAGGCAAGCTGATCTCTGTGTGTTGGCTCTTGGAAGACTAGGAGACGGCAGTAAAGTCAACTCTTCTCTAACCACCCTTACGTAAGAAATTCTGGGTCTCATTTTCTTTCTCAATTTAAGTCCCTAGAGATCTTGGGAGGGAAAGAAAGAGCCCCCCCAGGTCAGGCTCTCTCACAGCAATGACTTACATGAGTAAGCAGGGCGTTATCTAACAGATAACAAGGGCAGGGCAGGTAGCTCGAAGCTGCTGCTGGTGAACAAAAGGCTTTCTCTCTGTTCCCTATAAATTGGTCCTTGGAGATGCTGGCTTTGAAATTCTAATTGACATAGGAAGAAAAAGATTCATTAGGCCCTGGACTCATTAAAATGCTCTGCTGCTTACCTTCAATTTATTCTTGGCAGTTTATCAGAAGGAATTAAAGTAAACCAACAGTCTACTCTGATGCTGCTGACAGCAGAGTCCTATGTGCTTTATGTGGGTGTTGGCTGTACCTCCGATATTCCTTGGAATATACGGGTGGTTTGAGAAGAATATCATCCCTGGGACTTTATGAGTCTAAATCTCACCTTCAACATTAAAAGGACCTTCTAGATCATAAGTGATGACTCATTTACAGAGGGTCCAAAGAATGACTGAAACTTGCTCTTAAGATCACCAAGTACCTTAATGGTGAAATTACAGTCACATTGCCTGACTTTGAATCAAGAATATACTTAGAACCCATTTTGAATATTTAGATTCAGAATGTCATTCAGTTGTAAAACATAACATTTATTTTGTTTATTGTTATGCACGTGGGCATTTTGCTTGTATGGTGCTTGAGGAGACCAACAACGAAGTTGGATTTCTTAGGATTGGAATTTTAGACAGTTGGGGGAGCTGCCAAATAGGTGCTGAGAATTGAACTCAGGTATTCTGGAAGAGCAACTAGTCTTTTAACCACTGAGCCATTTCTCCAGCTGCTAAAATACAATAACACACAGTCTGTGTGCCAGTATTCTGTGATAAAGCAAGCATGGGGCTGGAGGGGAGGTAGAAGAGGAAAGTCATACAGGCTTCCCAATATTAGAGATTAGCAGGACCACAGTGGTCTGAGTAAATAACTCAGCTGGTAAAGTGTTTGCCATGTAAGCATTTGGGCCCCAAGTTCAGTTCCCAAAACCAATGTTAAGAAAAGCTCACCATTTGAGGCCAGCCTGATCTGTAGAGTGAGTTTTAGCATTGCCAGGGCTACACAGAAAACCCTGTATTCACAACCAAAGAGAGGAGGTGGGGTTGGGGGAGAGGGAGAGGGAGAGAGGAAAGCGTGATGGATGTGGTATCATGCCCTTTTCAATGTGGGCAGAGGCAGATCTCTATGAAATCAAGGCCAGACTGGTCTACATACAGCTCCAGGTTCGTCAAAGCCACGTAGTGAGACTATCTAAAAAAGTAAGTAAATAAGTAAATAAAAGCTGAGTATGGTGTCATGCTCCTAAAACCCAGGTGCCAGGGAAGTAAGAGACAGGCAGATCCTTGTGACTCAATGGCCAACTTGGTGAGCTCCAGGCTAATGAGATGCCCTGTTTGAAAAAGGAAACAAGGTGGACATCTGCTGAAGAATGACATCTGATACTGACTTCTGGTTTCCACGCTCACCTGTGTACACCCACTTGCATACATACATTCATTCATACCCACATGAACACATGCACAGAGAGAAAGACAAAAGAAAAAGGGATGAATAACTACTATGATAAGGAATTTATTCTCTAGAGAAGTAAGTACATAGGGAAATGTTAAGGCTCAGGGCCAGCACCACTGACTTCTATATTGCAGTACCGAGATTAGGTATAGTTTCTTCATTAAGAACACAGCCAGGGCCTGGATTCAAGCATGCTTTGCTATAGTTTTGGCTTTAGTTGCCAAAAGCGTGGGAGAACAGATGGCCATCTCAGCATTTTGGATCATGAGGGTATGATCTCAGGTAGAGCTAGAGGATATGTTGAAAACTCTATAACCAGCTGCTGTTGTGTTCAATTTTTTTTTAAACTATTCTCTATCTCAGAACAAAGCAAGAGTATCTCAGTCTATTTCCCTTGTCTAGTCTCCCACTTCCATCTCCTGTCTCTTCTCCTAGTGCCATATAGTTACCCTGAGCTGAGCCTGATCCTAGACTGCAGTCCCAAATGACACTTTAAACCTACTTCCCAGGCATGCCTCAAGAGGAGGTTAAGGAATCTGGTCCCACAGCCAGCATTAGCCTCTTGCCAGGCCTCCATTCACTCACCTGCTTTCACTCCCTACTTTCGCCAGGGGTGGTGGCGCATGCCTTTAATCCCAGCACTCTGGAGGCAGAGACAGGCGGATTTCTGAGTTCGAGGCCAGCCTGGTCTACAAAGTGAGTTCCAGGACAGCCAGAGCTATACAGAGAGAAACCCTGTCTCAAAAAAGCAAAAATCAAAAAACAAAACAAAACAAAAAAACCCACTCCCTACTTTCTGAGATTGGCTGTTCAGTGTGACTACTAAACAACTTCAAGAGTAATCAATACCGAGAGAAACTAATGTTTCTTGATTATCTAAAATCCTGTCAAATTTTAATAAGTATTAATGGGCTCATGACTGGGAAGCCCTGTAAGAATGTCAAATTTAGAAAAAAGAAAGTAAAGATAACAATATTTATTTATCATTTCAGAAATTTCCCAATATTCTGATTTTTTTTATCCATCTTTGAGCGGCTCTGAGACAAGTAGTACAAGGATTTTCTGTTTCAGCTTGACATTTATGAGAGTGTAGGGAAGGTTAGTGACCATTTAATGATCTTAATGACAGAGCCCAAATAGAAATAAGATTTGGGAGATAAATGGTTACAGCCTTGTGACTCTGAGCCTCTTGAACCTGTTTCTTTCTGTGTCACATAAGGAAAGTGTGTACTTATGGGTGCCGTATGCTGGCACCCTCTAGAAATAATAGGAACTCAATAATTGTTTTTAGCTCAGTGTTTTCTTTTTTCCTTTCTCCAAAGATTTATCTGACTTGTTTTTAATTTTGTATGTATACCTGTGCAGTAACGTGTGTGTGTGTGCGTATGCGTGCGCGTGTAAGTGCCTTAAAAGCCACAAGAGGGTCTTTTGGAAGAAGAGCAGTACATTCTGGTACTGCTGAGCCGTCTCATTAACCCCTTACAGTTTGTTTTTTGTTTCCTTTTATTTTTGTTTCAGAGACATGGTCTCATTCAAGGATGGCCTTGAATTCATGGTCATCCTCCTGCTTCTATTTTGGTGTTTTAAACAAGTTGTATTCTTTTTTTCCAAAAACACAACAACAAAACAACCCCACTTTTCTTACACAATATATTCTGACTATAGCTTCCCCTCCCTCTACTCTTCCCTATTAGACCCACTCCCTTCTATCTCATTAGCAAAGAACAGGCTTCTAAGAGATAATAACCAAATAGTAAGGTGAAGCAGAAACTCTTAAATCAAAGTTAGACACAACAACCCAATCAGTCAACATTCCCTTAAAAAATACTAAGTTAATAGTTACAATATATACGCAGAGGACTTGTTGTAGGCCCATGTAGGCCCCATGCTTGCTGCTTCAGTTTCTCTGAGCTCATTTGTGCCTTGCATAGTTGATTCAGAGGCCCTTGTTCTCTTAGTATTCTCCATCCCTCTGACTCTTAAAATCTTTCTGCCTCCTATTCTATGGAATTTCCTCAGCTCTGAGGGGAGAAATTTGATGGAGATTTCCAGTTTAGACTCTCTTTAAAGAATGTCTTCCTGTGGGTCTATGCATCTGTTTCCATCTGCTTTGGTGGAAGTCTCTATGATGATGACTGGCTAAGGCACTGGTCTTTTGAGTATAGCAGAATATTAGTAGGCATCCATCGTTTTATAGCTTTGGGGGGGCACATAGTGTTTGGTTTTACTCTAGGGTCTCTGGACTATGTAGTCTCTGGTTCTTGGTTACCTAAGCAGTGTCAGGAATCAGTTTCTTCTTGAGGAGTAGGTCTTAAGTCAAATCAGACATTGGTTGGCTACTCCCACACGTTTTGTGCCACTATTGCCCTAGCATAGTTTGCAGGCAGGGATAGATTGTAGGCCAGAGATTTTGTAGGTGGGTTGGGGCTCACACTTCCTTTCAGTAGCTTAGAGTACCTCCCCCCACTGAAGACACTAGGGGTTAAGTTTACATGTAGGCACTGGCTTGACTTTTCCATGTTCAGTGAGTTTTGTGGGTGTTAACCTCAACAATGGGCTCTCACTGTGTTTTTGGAGAGTAACCCTTTGTCTTAACATTAGCAGCCTGAGTTGTTTGGGGATTTCCCCCTTGGCCAACAACTCAATTGAATTCAATCCCGTTCGTCACTGGAAGCCTTGCCTGGCTGTAAGAGATAGCCAGTTGAGACTTATATTTTCCATTACTAGGAGTCCTCATTAGGATCACCTTTATAGATTCCAGGGAGTTTCCACACTCTCCCATCATTCCATCTCCCCACTCCACTTGATCTCCCCCTCCACCTGTAAAATCTATTTATTTTCTCTTCCCAGGGAGATCTTTGTGTGCCCCTAGACCCCTCTTCTTTATCTAACCTCTCTAGGTCTACAAATTGTAGCTCAGTTATCATTTACTTAACTGCTAATAACCACTTATAAGTGAATATATATATGTGTGTGTGTGTGTATGTATATTATATTAATATATACTATATTTGTCTTTCTGGGTCTGGGTTACCTCACTCAGGGAGAATTTTTTTCTAGCTATATCTGTTTGTGTCAATTTTTTAAAAACAGCTGAATAATACTCTATTATGTAGATATACCACATTTTCTTTATCTATTCTGTGGGTGGATGTCTAGGTTGTTGCCAGTTTCTGGCTATTACGACTAAAGCTGCAGTAAACATGTTGAGCCAAGTGTCCTTGTAGTAGGATGTAGTGTGTTTTGGGTATATACCCAGGAGTGGTATAGCTGGGTCTTGAGGTAGATCGATTCCCAGTTTTCTGAGAAACTTCCATATTGTTTTTCAAAGTGACCGTACAAGTTTGCACTCCCACCAACAATGGTGGAGTGTTTCCCTTGTTCCCTATCCTCACTAGCATGAGCTGCCACTTGTGTTGATCTTAGCTGTTCTGACAGGTGTAAGATAGACTCTTAAAGTAGTTTTGATTTGCTAAGGATATTGAACATTTCTTAGTTTCTTAGTCATTTGAGATTCCCCTATTGAGAATTTTCTGTTTAGATCTATACCATTTTTAAATAGTATTATTTGGTTTTTTTGATATCTAATTTCTTGAGTTCTTTATATATATTGTATGTTAGTCCTCCATTGGATCTGGAGTTGGTAAAAAATCTTTTCTCATTTTGTAGGCTATCACTTTGATTGGTGGTGGTCTTTGCCTTATAGAAGCTTTTCAGTTTCATGAAGTCCCATTTAATTGATCTTATAGTTCCTGCAGTATTAATTAGTGTTCTGTTCAGAAAATAGTCTTCTGTGCCAGTTCCTTCAAAGCTCTTTCCTACTTTCTCATCTGTCAGGGTCAGTTTATCTGCTTATATGTTGAAATCTTTGATCCACTTGGACTTGAGTTTTGTGCAAGTTGATAATAAATAAGGATGTTTTTGCATTCTTCTACATGCAGATAGGCAGTTTGATCAACACAGATGAAGATACTGCCTTTTTTCCAGTGTGTATTTCTGGCTTCTCTATCAAAAATTAACTGTCCATATTTATATAGATTTATGTCTGGGTCTTCAATTTGATTCCATTGTGTCAATTTTTTTCTAATACCATTTGTCTTTTATTACTATAGCTCTGTAGTAGAGCTTAAAACAGGGAATGGTGGAATCTCCAGCAGTTCTTTTAATGTTCAGGATTGTTTTAGCTATCCTGAGTTTTTTGTTTCTATATGAAGTTAAGAATTGTCCTTTCAAGATCTGAAAAGAATTGTGTTGGATTTTTGATGGGGATTACATTAAACCTGTAGATTGCTGTTGGTAAGATGGCCATTTTTACTGTGTTAATCATAGCAATCTGTGAGCATGGGAGATCTTTCCATATAACTTCTTTTTTTTTTTTTTTAAAGATTTATTTATTTATTATATGTAAGTACACTGTAGCTGTCTTCAGACACTCCAGAAGAGGGAGTCAGATCTCGTTACGGATGGTTGTGAGCCACCATGTGGTTGCTGGGATTTGAACTCCTGACCTTCGGAAGAACAGTCGGGTGCTCTTACCCGCTGAGCCATCTCACCAGCCCTCCATATAACTTCTTAAATTTCTTTTATTGAAAAAAGCTTGAAGTTTTTATAAGTCTTTGACTTGCTTGGTTAGAGTTACCCAAAGATGTTTTATATTAGAAGCTGTTGTGAAAGGTGGCATTTCCCTTATTTGTCAGTCCAACTGTCATTTGTATACAGGAAGACTTGTATCCAGCCACTTTGCTGGAAGTGTTTATCAGCTGCAGGAGTTCCCTGGTGTAAGTTTTAGGGACACTTACGTATACTATCATATCATCTGCAGATAATGATCCTTTGACTTCTTCCTTTCCAGTTTGTATCCCCCTGATCTCCTTCCTTCAGTTGTCTTATTGCTCTAGCTACGGTTTGAAATAATATATTGAATAGCTATGGAAAGTGTGGACAACTTCATCTTTTTCTTGATTTTCTTGGACTTGCTTTTAGTTTCTCTGCATTTAAGTTGCTGTTGGCTGTGGGTTTGCTGTAAAATGCCTTTGATGTTTAGTTATGCCTCTTATGTCAGCAGTTTCTTTATTAAGTGTCAGCACTTACAAAAGCATGTTGGATTTTTGTCAAAGGCCTTTTCTGCACCTAATCATGTTCTTTTCTTTCTGTTTGTTTATATGATAGGTTACATTTACTAATTTTCACATATTGAACCATCCCTGGGATGAAGCCTACCTGATCATGGCACATGTAGATGATCTTTTCTATGTGTTCTTAGATTTGGTTTGCAAGTATTTTATTGAATTTTTAAAATCAGTGTTCATAAGGAAAATTGGTCTGTAAATCTCTTTGGGGTTTGTTGAATCTTTATGTGATTGCAATTGTGACCTCATAAAATCAAATAGGCAGTGTTCCTTCTGTTTTTATTTTGTGGAGTAATTTGAAGAGCATTGGTGTTAACTCTAAAGTCTGATAAAATTCTGCCTTTAAACTATCTAGTTTTCGGCGCCCCCCCCCCCCTTTTTTAAAGACTTGTTAATGACTGCTTCTCTTTCACTAGAGGTATAAGCCTGTTTAAATTGTTTATCTCGTAGTAAAATTTAACTTTGAAAGTGGTACCTATAAAGAAGGTTATTCTTTTAGGTTTCTTAATTTGGTAGAGTACAGATTCTAAAAAGTTATGTCCTTAATGATTCTCTGGGTTTCCTTGGTGTCTGTTGGTATCTCTCCCATTTTGTTTCTGAATTTGTTCATTTGGATTTACTCTCTTCCCCCTTGTTGATTTTTCTTATAAAGTCAACTCTTTGTTTCATTGTCTCTTTGTATTCTGTTTTTATTTTGTTGATTCCAGCTTTCAGTTTATTTCTTGCTGTCTACTCCTCTTGGGTGTGCTTACTTCTTTTTGTTTTAGAGCTTTCAAATGAGCTGTAAAGTTGCTAGTATGAGATCACTCCAATTTCTTTATGTAGGCACGTACTGCTATGAAGTTCTTCTTGCACTGATTTTATCGTGTCCCATTAGTTTGGGTATGCCGTGCATTCATTTTCGTCACATTTTAGGAAGTCTTTAATTTCTTTAGTTTTGTCTTAACTGGTTTTTCATTCAGTAGAGAGTTGTTTAGTTTTCATGAGTTTGTAAGCTTTCTCTCATTTCAGTTGTTGATATCCAGCTTTAATTTATGGTGATCTGATAGGATACATGGAGTTATTTCTGCTCTCATATATTTGTGTCCCAAGTAGGTGGCCAATTTTGGAGAAAGTTCTATGAGGTGCAAAGAAGAAGGTGTGTGTGTGTGTGTGTTTGGGTGAATTGTTCTGTAAATATCTGTTAGGTCTGTTTGTTTTATAACATCTTTTAGATCCAGTATTTTCTGTTTTTGTCTTGATGACCTGTCCATTGGTAAGAATGGGATATTGAAGTCTTCACTATAAGTGTGTGAGGTTCAGTATGTGATTTAAGCTGTGGTGATGTTACAAACTTGGGTGTCCTTGTGTTTGAGTCATAGATGTTAAAAATTGAAATGTCATCTTGGTGGATTTTTCCTTTGTGTGTACAGTGTCCTTCCCTATCTCTTTTGATTAGTTTTGGCTTGGAGTCTATTTTGTTAGCTATTAAAATGGCTACAGCAGCTTGCTTCTTAGGTCTATTTGCTTGGACTATCTTTTTCTAACTCATTACCCTGAGGTAATAATGTCTATCCTTGATGTTGAGGTGTGTTTCTTGGGTACAGCAGCAGGATGGATTCTGTTTTTCACATTCATTTTGTTTTTATCTTTTTATTGGGGGAATTGTGAGATATCAATGACCAATGTTGATGTTATTTTTCGTTGTTGGTGATGGTATATGAATGAGTGTGTGTGTGTGTTTCCCTTTTGATTTTTGCTGGTGTGAGATTGTTTCCTGTGTTTTCTTTGGTATAGCTGCAGCCACCTTAGGTTTGAGTTTTTCCTTCTAGCAATCTCTGTAGGGCTGGATTTGTAGATAGATACCATTTAAATTTGACTTTATCATGGAATACCCTATTTTCTCAATTTATGGTGATGGAAAGTTTTGCTAGGTAAAGTAGTTGGGCTGGCATCTGTGGTCTCTCAGAATCTGCAGCACTTCTGCCCTCTTCTGTTCAGGCCCTTCTGAGGTGTAATTCTAATAGGTCTGTCTTTTGGGCCTTTTTTTTCTTACTGCCTTTAATATTCTATTTTCTGTACATTTAGTGTTTTGCTTACTATGTGCTGAGGAGACATTCTATTTTAGTCCAATCTATTTCATGTTCGGTATGCTTCTTGTACCTGTATAGGCATCTCCTTTTATGGTTTTGTTGAAAACAATTTCTGGACCTTTGAGCTGGGTTTCTTCTCCTTCCTTTATACCTATTATTCTTAGGTCTGGTCTTTTTATAGTGCCTCACATTTTCTGGATTTTATTTTTATTTTTTTGTTCAAGTTTTTAAGATTTGACATTTACTTTGACTGATGTAACCATTTCTTCTAAAGTATCTTCAGTGCCTAAGAGTCTCTCTTCTGTTCTTATATTCTGTTGGTAAAGCTTGCATCGTCATTCCTGTTTGAATTCTAAATTTTTCAATTTCAGAATTCCTTCAGTTTGCGGTTTCTTTACTATTTCCAGTTTCAGGCCTTGAACAGTTATATTTACTTCCTTACATTGTTTGTGTTTGCCTGGATTTATTTAAAGGATTTATTCACTTCTTCTTTAAGAACCCCTATCAGCTGGTGAGATGGCTCAGTCGGTAAGAGCACCCGACTGCTCTTCCGAAGATCCCGAGTTCAAATCCCAGCAACCACATGGTGGCTCACAACCATCTGTAACAAGATCTGACGCCCTCTTCTGGAGTGTCTGAAGACAGCTGCAGTGTACTTACATATAGTAAATAAATAAATCTTTTTTTAAAAAAAGCAAAAAAAAAAAAAAAGAACCCCTATCATATTCAAAAAGGCTATTTTTAGGACCTTTTCTTGTGCTTCAACTATGTTGGAATATTCAGGGCCTGCTGTTGTAGGATAGCTGGGCTCTAGAGGAGACATACTGCCTGTCTGCCTTCAGCCTACTTACTTGCTGCCCTGGGAGGAGTGGTGTTTGGGTTAGCAGGGGTTGCCTGCTGGAGTTGGGGTCTGGGAGGAAGCAACAGATTGGGGGAGGGAAGTTAGGGGAAGGTCTGTGGAAGATCCATATGTGGGCAGGCTGGAAGAAAGGCTGCAGCTGGTGTTGTATTGCAGTGCTAGGGGTGAGACTAGGGGTTCAGTGTTGGGCAACAGAGAGAGAGAGGAGGAGGTCTTAGGGCAGCCTATCTGGTTTTTTGGCAGGTACGGCCTATAGTATAGCATGAAGTGCCTCCTGGAGTTGTTAGCTGGGATATAATGATTAGTGGTGGGAGGGAAGTTAAAGAGGGGAATGGTTGAAGAAACTGACAGGAAGTGGATGAGGAAAAGTATTAATGTTTTTTGATATTTAGTCCTTTTTGCTAGTATGTTAAGGGGCACTATTCTCCATTGAAGAATTACTGCAACAATGATGTTGTCTTGTTCCTTTTTAGTCTTATGATCAGGTGAGAAAGATTTATAACAGAGCCATCAGAACCACTATTTATATAAAGCTCAGGGTCAGAGGCAACTCCCTTGTGGACAACAGCATTATTCGTGCTGCATCATTCTTCCTTTTCTAACCAGCAGATCTTGAAATTAGAGACATTTCTGCAAACACTAACCAGAGAGCATCAAGCTTTTTGTTTTGCTGTGTTTGTTCCAGTGAGCAGGAAAATGAGTAAACAACAGATTTAATGGCCACCCAATGTTTCCAAACAGTTGAAGGACCAGAGTCCTGGTCAGGTAAATTAGCTTAGTGCAGCTAACCAACAAGGCTGTTTTTTCTCATCACTGTCTGGCCTCTCCCTCTGCCCTACTGAGGGTAAAGGACTTAGGCACATTTAGTTCTTCCTATAAGTTAAGGTGGCATCCTAGGGATCTTGGGCTCCCACCGTGTAGCTCTCAGTGAGGACCACTCTGGTATCAGTAATTATAACACCACTAATTTGAAGAGAATCTGCCAATTTTCTCCTCTGTTGTCACCATCTCCATCATGAAATTCATAGGGTAGAATGTGCTTTGGGAGTCCCACCAAACACATAATGGTTTCTCTGTGTAGCCCTGGCTGCCCTGAAACTCACTGTGTAAACCAGGCTGGCCCCAAATTCATAGAGATCTACCTGCCTCTGCCTATGAAGTACTGTATTAAAGACATATATTACTGTGGTTTTCTATATTTTGGGTTTTTTTTTGTTTTTGTTTTTTTAAAGATTTATTTATTTATTATATGTAAGTACACTGTAGCTGTCTTCAGACACTCCAGAAGAAGAAGAAGTCAGATCTCGTTACAGATGGTTGTGAGCCACCACGTGGTTGCTGGGATTTGAACTCCGGACCTTCGGAAGAGCAGTCGGGTGCTCTTACCCACTGAGCCATCTCACCAGCCCGGGTTTTTTTTTTTTTTAATCCAGCCCCTGGAAGAAGAGGTTGTATTGGAAATTGGTGGGGGCTGCCCCTATATTTTTTCTAACCCTTCTAGATTGGATTTAGTTAAAAAAAAAAAAAAAGCCTCCTTTATATTTATATTGACTCTTCAAAGAAGAGACGGGCTTGAAAGCCTGCCTGCCTGCCTGCCTCCCTCCCTCCCTCCCTCCCTCCCTCCCTCCCTCCCTCCCTCCCTCTCTCTCTCTCTCTCTCTCTCTCTCTTTCTTTCGATTTTGTTTTTATTGGTTTTCCTGCACATTGTTTGTGTGAAGCTGTAGGGTCCTCTAGAATTGAAGTTACAGCCAGTTGGGAGCTGCTGTATGATTGCTGGGAATTTAACCTGGGTTCTTTGAAAGGGAAGTCAATGCTCTTAACCACAGAGTCAGGTCTAAAGCTCCAAAGCCCATCTTCAGTTAGTTACGTTAGTTTGGTTTGTTTTTCAAGACAGGGTCTCTTTGTGGCTGTGGAACTCAATTGTGTAGACCAGGCTGGCCTCAAACTCACAGAGACCCACCTGTCTCTGCATACCGAGTGCTGGGATTAAAGGTGTGTGATGCCACCATTGCATGACTCCAAAGCCTATCTAATATTTTAAAAAGTCCTATGACATTGAAGTTTTTCCCTTGTTACAGGATATTAAGGTCGGAAACAGGATATTAAGGTCATCATTTATAGGTGTACTGTTAATTCACAATTGCTTAGTATGAGCTTGATGTGTGGTCAATGTTCAAAAAATAGTTACCAATTGAAAAACCACTATAGTCTCAGGAGTGAACTTTATGTCTTTTAAACATTGCCTTGTGTTTGTTTCAGCATAGTGGGACACCATGAAGTACAGTTGGCCATATTGAAGATCACCAGGCAGTGTATAGAGTGGATCTCCTTTGTGTAGATTGCTCACAGAGATAGTGTTTTCTGGCTTTTGCTATTCCCTGCTTGGTGAAGACCTTGTGCATTGTCCTTACCACAGAAAGCCCAGATCTAGAAGTCTGGCAGAATCCTCAGCCTCTCCTTTCCTTTGTTCACAGTAATGTAGTGAACTTAGCCTCTTGCTCTATTTTCTCTTGTCACTGCCTCGTCTCTCCTTCTTCCCTACTGAGGGGTAAAGTACTTGTGCAAATCTCAAGAACTGCAGCTATATATTAACATTAAGAAATTTCTATCAGCAACTGTGAAGAATCACTTACTGTAGCAGGACTTGGGTAGGATTCCTTGATTGCTAGGATTAAAGATACATACTACTATGCCCAGCTTTGGTAGGAGTCTTTTTTTTTTTTTTTTAAGATTTATTTATTTTGTGTATGTGAGTATACTGTTGCTTTGCTGTTTATCTTCAGACACACCAGAAAAGGGCATTGTATCTCATTAAAGATAGCTGTGAACCATAATGAGATTGCTAGGAATTGAACTCAGGACCTTTGGAAGAGTAGTCAGTGGTCTTAACCACTGAGCCATCTCTCCAGCCCCTTGGTAGGATTCTTACACCTATTTGTTTGCATTAATTTTAACAGATACCCACTGGTTTTAGGGTAATAGTGTTGGAGGCCAGGGTTGCAGTCATTGATGTAATCATATCTTTTTATTTTTAGATTATATGATTTAGTACAGGGAGGCAGATGTGTAAATACAGACATGCAGCAGATTTTATTTCAGAATCTCGAGGATCTGAGTGATAGGAAACAAACTTTTACCTGAAAAGTTTTAATCAGAGCTATCAGTCACATTACAGTATTTGTAATTGGAAATTCATTTGACCTCAGCTTTCATCACATCTGAAATTGGTTCCATTCCTGTTCATTTGTTTGTTTGTTCATTCGTGTGTGTGTGTGTGTGTGTGTGTGTGTGTGTGTGTGTGTGTGTGTGTGCGCATTCAGCCCCCCTCCTTTTTCTTTAAGATTTATTTATTATTATTATACATAAGCACACTGTAGCTGACTTCATATGCACCAGAAGAGGGTGTCAGATCTCATTGTGGGTGCTTGTGAGCCACCATGTGGTTACTAGGATTTGAACTCAGGACCTTCGAACGAGCAGTTGGTGCTCTTACCCACTGAGCCATCTCTCCAGCCCCACATGCAGGCTCTTATACCTCATTTAACACTAATACTGTGCAATTTTGAGCCACCTAGTAAATGGGAGCAATAGAAATGTCTTTTTTAGAATATTCCCCAAATGTTTAACTTTCACTAAATTTTCCCAGTGACCTACATATGAGGAAGATCTTATAATCTTTCCGTTTTACAAGTAAGAAATCTGGGCTGACAAGATGGCTTAGTGGGTAAAGTTACTTGCTGCTAAGCCTAAAAACTAACCTGTGGTTCAGTTCTTAGATCTAACATAGTGGACGGAGAGAACCAACTTCTGCAAGTTGTACTTTGACTTTTGTATGGGTATGCTTGTCCTTCCCCTATTCTAAAGAAATTAACATGTAATAAAAATAGAAAAGCCAGCATGAGACAGGATACTCTGCCCAGGGGTTGATTGAGTCTCTAGAGCCCTTAATGTGTGCCTTCTTACAGAGCACTGTGGCTTACACATAAGAATAAATACTAGCTCTCACTCTTTGCTGGCCACAAAGTTGTCCTCATGAACTGTCATCTAGTTTCTCTGGTGTCATCTTCTGCAGCATGAATCCTTACACATCCCAAACTTTCTACATATTATTTTCAAGTTACAAGTTAAGCTTCTGTATCTATCGCTTTTGTTGTTTCTGCTTCCACTGCATGTGGACTGACTTTATTGTGTCCCTCTTAATAAGATTAGAATTTCTGATGCGTCCACTAAGGGGCACACACACTATAGGATACACTGGAACTGGAGAGTTAGTGGTTGTGAGCTGTTGATGTGGGTGCTGGGAATCAAACCTGCATTCTCTGCAAAAGAGTAAGTACTCTTAACCCCTGTGCCATCTCTTCTGCCCCAATAAATGCTTTCTTGATAAATCAGCAATAAAGTCTTTTTGTTGTTCCTTTACCTAAGGAGCTATAATTATTTCCTTGTAGTGTTCAAAATTCTATGAAGTAAAAACTAGTAAACAAAATCAGAAGACTATTCATTTTCACATGGATTTGTTTTCCTCTACTAATTCACACTTCATACACAAGCACAGTAATACATGATCCTGTATTGGCCATGAAAGTGGCAATCACTCAAGATAGCACTATAAATTGGTACAGCCATTTGGGAAAGCAATTAGGCAGTATATCTCAAGAGCTGTAAAAATGTTCATATATATAGCCAGTAATTCTTCTCCTGGGAATCTATCCCAAGAAAGTATCAGTATATAGAATAAGCTTTCCCTCAGATGATACTGTTTATGATAATGAGAAGTTGGGAAAGCTGCAGTGACCACCAGCCCTAGACTGTTATAAATCCATTTAGTTATTAAAGCAGTCATTCTACAGAATGATGTTTATTAAAACTATGGACAAATGGTCGTACTGGAACCCATTATGTAGATCAGGCTTGTCCCAAATTTCTTCCTACAGTGCTTGAGTTAAAGACTTCAGCAACTATGGCTGACTTCATTTGTCTTTAAAAAAATATATTTTAAACAATTTTATTTTATGTATTTGACTGTTTTACATGTGTGTGTCTTTGTATCACATATTTACAGTGCCCATGGAGGCCAGAAGAGAGCACTGAATCTTTTGTAACTGGAGTCACAGTTGTTATCTGCTTTGTGGGTGCTGGAAGTTGAACCTGGGTCTTCTGGAAGAGTGCCAGTCCTCTTAGCTGCTAAGCCATCTCCAGCCCAGGTCATGTATTTAAAGCCAACTTATATCAAGCCATGTCCTCTACAGTCTCAGATGTATAGTAGCTTTGAAAAATGACTTTGATAGTCTTACAAACAGCCATGATACAAGGCAGAACACAATAAAAGGGGTTAGAAACATACTTCAGTGATTAAAGTACTTATTTATTTTTATTTCTCTTGTTTTAGAGCTGTGAAAAGACACTATGACCATTGCAGCTCTTACAAAGGAAACTATCTAATTGGGCTGGCTTACAATCTCAGAGGTTTATTCACTATTGTCATGGCATGAAACATGACAGCATGCAAGTAGACATGGTGCTGGAGTAGGAGCTGAGTTCTATATCCTGATAGGCAGCAGGAAGTGACCTGTCTCTAACCTCAAAGCCTGCTCACACAGTGACATACTTCTCCCAGCAAGTCATACCTACTCCAACAAAGCCATACCTCCTAATAGTGCCATTTCTTGTGAACCATGCATTCGAACACATGAGTTTACGGGGCCATTCCTATTCAAACCACCATATTATGCAAACACTGTCTTGAGTTTGGATCTCCTACGTCCACCTAAAAGCCAGGCAGTGGCATTACATGTTTTCAACCCTGGTGTGTGGGCAGGTTCCAGAGATAGGCAGATCCAGAAGGCATTCTAGCAAATATGAGCTCCAGGTTCAGTCTTAAATAAGGTGAAAAGCAATAAAAACATCTTAACTTGACTGCTGCCCTCCACTTGTGCACACTTGAGTGAGCACACATCATACACACACACACACACACACACAATTTACATATGTACATCAATTAAAAAGCTAGGACATGGCCTTTCAATCTTGTCTGGTTTCCTTATTCTTTTGGTGCCCAGAGAGCCAAGCCATAAATATCATTCTTCTGGAATCTGTCCTCTCCTCAGGCCTCTGGCACCAGAGCAACCATTCTGGTCCTTGTTAAACCTAAATTGTCTTCCCTTATACATGGCCTACACAGTAGATAACCAAGATATATTACCTCTAAAAGAACATATCCTTAGCCTGCCTATTTTCCTCACTCTTAGATAGAAAAGGAATATAATGGCAGTTTTTATAAAGTACTCTTGGCATCAAAGTCTAAAAAAAAAAATCAAGCTAAATGACTTGAAAGAAATGAAATTAATTTTTTTCTCCCCCCTTCCCCACTTTGTTTTCATAGAATTTGATAGGACAGAGCCTAAAGCCATTCTTTAAATTGTAGTTCATTTGTTATTGCTAGTTCACTCTTGGTTTTTTTTCGAGACAGGGTTTCTCTATAGCCCTGGCTGTCCTGGAGCTCACTTTGTAGACCAGGCTGGCCTCGAACTCAGAAATCCGCCTGCCTCTGCCTCCCAAGTGCTGGGATTAAAGGTGTGCGCCACCACGCCCAGCTTAGTTCACTCTTAAGTATGAAAATTGATAGTAAATACTTAGAAACTTTGGTTGTTTGACATTTTCTTGTATCAGTACTTATTAGAATTAAAAAAAAACATTCTTCATGAATACTTTTGAGAAATACAGACTTAGTTGATGACAAGGTAGAAAAGCTCTTCACTCATGTTTATTAAATTATCAATACCTATCTCAGAGAGTTGCTTTATAGATGATGTGGTAGTAAATATTTAGGTTACTTAAAATATGTGCCTACTAATGCCTTGTGTGCACATTACTTAATCTTCCTCACCACTCTGAAGCAAGTCCTGCTATCACCCTCGTTTTTCTGAGATGTAGGAGAGGTTATAGGGCAGTCAGTGATTAAGAATCTGGAGAGAGCTATGCCGTTTTCTGCATAGAATGTACACAGGAACTCTTAGTCCCTCTACTTTTTATGTGTGTCACCAGAGCTAGAGTTCTAATTGTATTATTGACCTAACTTAGTTTTGACCTTAAACAAGTAGCTTTATCAGGATCTTAATTTTCTCATTTCTTTTTCATGAGAAAGGGGCCATATTTTATCATTTTACATTCTTTAACTTCTAGCATGACAAGAGTTGACATATAGTGGATGTTAAATACTGTGGCCACTGTTTATAATAGAGGCTTTCTAAAGGATTTTTAAGCCTGTTTTATCTGAACATCCCATATACTCCATCTTCTGGCTTTCCCCTGAAGGATCACATTTGATATCATTCACCTGTCTATAAATGATCTTATTTCCTCAATGTGTATTTGTCTTAGGCAGTCTCTAACCTGACTATTTTGAGATAACAAACACAGTTCTATGAAATGTATCTAAACCACGAGGGTTAATATAAGGTAAGGGTGGAAGGGACTGGCCCAAAAGTCAGGAAAAGTACTCTTGTCCACTCTTACTCAAGGAGGCTTGGATTTAGGCTAGCCCTGCCAGGCCTGAGTAATGGCTATAGCCTAGAGGAAGGTTTTCCATGAGCTGTAGTGGGGTCTTCAGTAATTGGAACATGGCACCTTCCAACTTATAATGGATAACAGAACTAGAGGGGCATTTGTCATTGCCTGACTTCTCTGCAGGAGAAAGCCTCGTAAGTCATAGCTGACAAACCCTTTGATGAGTTTTAAACTTCATTTACAGCAAAGAATAGCTATAATCAAGCAACAGCAAGCAATGACTAATCTTGCCACATTATCACGGTGAGAGGAGCCAGCTTTGGGAGGCATGAAAAGGGGGAGGGGGCTAAATTGCAGTTTCACAGCAAAGTGCTGATTGGCTCTTGGGCTTGTGAGTTTGCTCTAAGGAAGCTAGTGAATTTGCCTAAAGGATCAGAAACTGACCAACTCTATGCTCAGCTCACCATTGGGGCTGTTTTGGCCAAGATTGAAAGGACTGACTCTGGTCTCACCTGTATTTGTGCCATCTCTGGCTTGAGTAGCACTAACTTGTCTGGTTACATTGACACCATCATACCGAGAGGCTTTGTGGTCTAAAATCTAATGTTTTATGTGTCTCAGAGAATGACTTATGATAGTCATACTTTTGTTTTTGAACAAGTGAACTAAGTATATAGCAATCCAAAATAAAAGAGTAAATAGCAAATATTAGGTACATAGATAAGATAAAGGATAGATAGCCAGGCAAAACATCATGTCAGGTTCTCAAAACATCTAGCAGGAATTGACTAGGGAAGCTTCTTTAAGTCTGCGGATTAAGAGAAGCAGGTGAGAAAGGATACGTTTGAAAGATACAATTCTGTATATTTTTCCTACAGTTTCTTGCTACCACCCAGTGGTAATTCATCTTAGACAGTCTCCCTTTTGGTAGATCCTTTCTCCCATGTTCCTTCCCTTTTCAGATTACCCATACTGCTCTGCTTAGGCTACTTCTGGGGCAGTGGAGGGTGGCCAAGGCAAAGCCTGGAATCCCTTCTTTTGCCATGATGGTTTGATAAAACACTGTTGAAGTTTGTAGATACTAAGATGGCATAACAGTGTAGACTTTCTGTTCAGTTAAGGAAGTGAGAATTTGGTTTGGTTCACAGTTTCAGAGGTTTCAATCAATGTTTAGTTCTTTGTTTCTGGGTCTGTGGTCAAGCAGAATGCCATGGTAGAGAGGGCATGGTAAAACAAAACTGTTCCTCTTAAGGTAGCCAGAAGCAGAGACACAGAAAAGAACAAGAGATACACGCTTCAAAGACATGCTTTCAGTGACTTCAGTCTTCCAGCTAGGTGCTGCCCTTCTCTCCTCCCTCCCCTCGCAACCCCAACACATACACACACACACACACACACACACACACACACACACACACAGCTTGTACGGCCATGAGCTCATCATGGGAGTTAAGTCTTGATAGACTGGTTAGCATCCTCAGTCCAGTCATTAAAAATAGTGCTTCTATTTGGAGAATCAGACTTCATTCAGCACATGAACCTTTGGAACTATTTATCCAAACCATAACATCCCTCCCACCCCCTTCATTCCTTTTCCTTTTCTCTTTTTGTTGTTGTTATTACTTGAAACAGGGTTTCTCTGTGTAACCTGGCTGTTGTGGAACGTCATCTGTAGACTGGAACTCAAGAGATCTGCCTGCCTTCTGCTTTCTGGAGTGCTGGGATTAAAGGCATGGATCACCACCACATGGCAACATTCTTTTTCTTAATACCTACCAGCACTTGACATTAGACTGGTTAATATTTAACTTTTATTTCCTTTTTTAAATTTCTTTTATTATTTATTTAGGTAGTATTTTGAGACAGGGTCTCTTAACGTAGACCTGACTGTCCTGGAACTTGCTGTATAGACGAAGTATATTTGGGTTCTGTAGAGGAATAGAACTTACAGAATGAATCTCTCTATATTTTACAGAAAGGGTATTTATTAGAATGACTTAAAGGGTGTTGTCCAGCTAATCCAACAATGGCTGTCTTGAACAGAAGGTCCCAAGAATCTAGTAGTTGTTCAGTCTGTGAGGCAGGATGTCTCAGCTGGTCCTCAGTATACACTGGAATCCCAAAGAGGTAGGATCTGATGCAGTGAAGGAATGGACTTGCTAGCAGAAGTGAGAGCAGGCAAAGAGAGTGAGCTTTCTTTCATGTCTTTTATGTAGGTTGCCAGCAGAAGGTGTGACCCAGATTAAAGGTGGATCTTCTAATCTCAGAAGATCTGGATTGAAGGTCTATTTTTCCACCTCAGAGATTCAGATTAGAAGTGGGTCTTCCCAGTTAAGATGATTTAATTAAGAAAAATCCCCAGGCCAGGTGTGGTATTGCATGCCTTTAATCTTAAAACTTGGGAGGTAGAGGCAGACAGACTGATTTCTGAGTTCGAGCCCAGCCTGGTCTATAAAACAAGTCCAGGACAGCCAGGGCTACACAAAGATACCCTGTCTTGAACCATTATCCCATCCCCCAAAAAAAGGAAAAAAAAAAAGGAGGAGGAGAAGAAGAAAGAACGAAAACAGAAGAGAAATCCCTCAGTGCCCAGCTGCTTGGGCTTTATCTAGATACAGTCAGATTGACAACTAGGAATGGCTATCACACTGGGCTTACCTTTAACTCACAGAGTTCTGCCTGCTTCTGCTTCTAGAGTGCTGAAAATTAAAGATGTGTATCACCAGGCCTGACCTAATATTTTATACTTAAACTTTTAAAAAATATATAATTTTTATTTTATGTTCATTGGTGATTTTACCTGCATGTATGTCTGTGGAAGGGTACTGGAAACCCTAGAACTAGTTATAGACAGGTGTGAGTTGCCATGTGGATGCTGGGAAGTGAATCCTGGTCCTCTGGAAGAGCAGCCAGTGTTCTTAACTACTGAGCTATCTTTCCAACCTCTGACTTAAATTTCTTTAAAAATTCCATGTATGTATGTATGTATGTATGTATGTATGTATGTATGTAGTCAGTCAGTCTGTCTGTCTGTGGGTGCACATGTGGATGTCAGAACAGCAGGCCAGAAATGGTTCTCTTGTAAATGTCCTATAGATATAACAAGCATAGGTCTTCAGGCTTGGTGGCATGTGTCTTTACCAGCTGGGCCATCTCACTGGCTTCCTGGGTACTCTCTCTGGCCATAGAAGAATAGCTTCACCATTGAGGATTTTGAAGCCTAATAAGTGTGAGGGACACGGCCAAGCCTACAAGTTGACAGGACTAGCTTTGGAACTCAATTCTACCTAACTCAAAAGTTTATGTTGGTCTATTTCATTTTATTTTGTCTTTGTTTTGAGGAAAAACAAAACTAACAATCAAAAGCTAGGTTCCAAGAAAAAAAGACTTTTAGTTTTTGAGACAGGGTCTCACTATGTAGCCCTGGCTGGCCCGGAACTCACTGTGTAAACTACTCTGACCTCAGCTACTGCTGAGATTAAGGGCATGTGCCACCATACTTGGTGCAAGAGGGCTTCCTGACAAACAGAGTACTATTTTTTTTCCTCAGCAAGGTCAGCATGGGGAACACTCAATAATGGTTGTTAAATATGAGGTATAGAAATTGGGCAGTAATAGAAATGGTATAATCCTGTATCTTTTGAATAGTTTGTTACAGATGCAATGGAGCACTTTCACATCGATTAGCCTATTTGATGACAAGGCAGGTCTGAAAAGATAATTAGGGAGATGCTTTCTGTTTTCAGAATAAGGGTGTTATTGTTTGTAGAAATGGCATGATTTGTTTGGGTCACATGAACAGACAAGCCAAAGTAGAGCCTCATGGCTCTGTACTGTAGCCAGTTCAGCCTGCGCTTCTGTGTTTGGGTAACTGAGAGCTGGGGTTTCTCTTGGGAGTGGAGATTGTCAGTACTACTTGGGAAATTAGGCCTGTCTGGCCAGTAATGATCATTTGAGCAGTGTTAATGAGTGGGGGCCTGATGAGTTTAATGAGATTAATAGATGTTCTGTCATCCATGGCTGCCTGGTAACCAGGATCTCTGAACTAAGGAGTCCTTAGATACTGATCTGACTGATTGCTTGGCTTTCACCAGAGATAGTCCCATATCACTGACAGCTACTTACTGCTTGCTGTCCCAGGGCTATCTAAGGGCAAAGGGAGGAGAACAGAACCAGAAATAACCCATCAGGACTGGCTAAAACTAAGCAGCATTGGTGCAACAAGACCAAGAGTAGCAACTCCTCCTTGCAGATGAACAAGGAACAGGTCCAGTCGTGGGCAGGTTTAAATGCTAGAGGCAGGGTTGGAAGCCAGAGTCAGGTTTACAGCAGATTAGTCTTGATTGTAGAATGTCAAGTCTCCTTGACTATCAAGTTAGGTAGTTGTTTGCTGAAAACTATATTGATATTTTAGGATTCCCAGAAAGAGTCTAGATGTGGTAGTCCAGTACTTGTGATGAGGTCATTCTGGGCTATATAGCAAGTTGAAGGCATGCTATTTTGTCTTTTTAAAAAGCGGAAAGGAGCTGGGCAGTGGTGGCACACGCCTTTAATCCTCGCACTTGGAAGGCAGAGGCAGGTGGATTTTTGAGTTCAAGGCCAGCCTGGTCTACAGAATGCCAGGACAGCCAGGGCTGTACAGAGAAACCCTGTTCTCACCTCCCCTCTCCCTCCCCCCCAAAATAGTGGAAAGGAGATAAAGGGGGGGAAAGCATAAAATAGGGGTGTTTTTTAAGCTGGGGATGGTTGGTTTGTGAAGGTGGACATTTGGAAAACTAGGCCTGGAAGCTAGGTAATATGGCACACACTTCTGTAGTACCATTCAACTCTCTAGACATTTGACCTCTTGGGTGTAGGGAATCTACAGAATAACATGCAGCCTGCATGCCACAGCATTATACAAGACTTAAAAATCAACTGGGAGGATACAGACTGGAAGTTTGGGGTTTGGATACCAGAGCATGTTCTACTTAGCAGTCACATGCTACTTCCTGTGTCATCTCTAGAGATGAGAACAGGGTGACATGGTTGACTCTTTGGTGTCCTAAGAATGTGTTCTATTCTGATCACAACTCTAGAATGGTCTCATTGGTGGTGGTATTAGTAGAATAGACAAACATACAGTTATACTAATATTTGATCTTGTAAAAGCCTCCACAGTTTGCAAAGTTCTTTTATATTTATTGTCCCAACTCAGATGAGGAGAGATGGTTGACAGAGCCAACCCTGAAGGACTGTTCTCCAGCAAACCAGTGAATGCTTCCTTAGTGTGTCAGAGGTTCCTAACAGTTTGAGGAGATCTGCAACTAACCTGTCCCTGTCAGATAAATTGCGAAGCTACTGCCATTATATCCAAACTATCATCTCTCCCTCTCCTTTCTCAGTCCATACCCTGGGCCTGGATGGCTCTCTCCTACCAAACAAAGTGGCATCTCTCTGGCTAAAACTTGATAGTTTTGAGCAGGATCAGTCTTCTAGTGTCACACAGGTCCCTTATAAAAGTTGCTTTTTATTTGTGGATGGACAAGGAACCTTTGAATGACTCAGTATCCGATAGGACTGTTGTAACTGAAAAATAGGGATTGTTAAGCATTTCCTGTTGCTTGTGCAGAATGTGGTGTGTGCTCATGGTAATCAAATGAATCTTCTTTGTGTCCCTCACTGCTTTATAAATGGTGGTGATTGTGGTATAAAAGTAAACTTATTAACAAGAGCCGGTCTCTTCCAAGTTCTAAAGATCACACCAGCTCTTCCTTAGTAGCAGCAAGATAAGCTCTGAGCCCCTTGCTTTGATAGTACACATCTGACTCCTGTCAGTCCATCAAGTTTATCATAAACTCAGATCTAGGAGCAGTTTCTTTTCCTTATCAGATGTCATGGTTCAGCTTGTGATTTATTTGAAAACAGTGCCACCAGCTGGTGAGAACCAGCCAACTTGAAGATAGGTTGTCTACAAAGTAGCATACAGAGAAGACATTCAGAAAGATAACAGTTTTCTTCAGCTTGCATTCTTACCTAATTCTCTGACACCCCCTTAATATATATTTTAATATATATTAAGTATAATAAACAGGCAGGCTGATGAAAGGTTTTATTTATTTATTTAAATATATTTTGCTTGGTTAGATGATACTGGAATTGTACAAACCTGCATCAGTAGGCAGAACACAGCCAGTAGGTACAAATGCCAAGTCCAAACTGCAAGCTAATCCTACTGGAATTAATATCTCCTTCTTCTCTTTCTCCTGGGGCTATGCCAAGGTATAAATATACTGCAGAGGGGCCTTGTGAGTTAACTAGCTTGATTGTCAGAATGGAGAGAATGAAGAGTACTTGTAGGGAGGGTCAGTAAGGGCCTGGAGTCTCAGATTTCTTTTTTTTTTTTTTAAAGACAGGATTTCCCAGGCTGATCTGATATTCAACATGTGGGCCAGGTTGGCCTTGAACTCTACCTCTTCTGAGTGCTGGGATTAAAATTGTGCTTCATTGTGGCTAAGGGCATATATTTTAAAAAGTCAGGTATTAAGATATGCATTGTAATTCCAGTGCTGGAGGAGGCAAAGTTAGGCTTGCTGGCTAGGCAGGTTGGCCTATTTAGTGACGTTAGAACAGTGAAAAACAGTCCTACAAGACAAAACAATAGACAGGTAGACAAAGGAGTGGTACCAAAGTTTGTCTGCTGATCTACATGACCTACATCTATATACCCACACAAGAGCAAGTTGCTAACTCGTCTCTAAACCTAACAGATTTCAAATCAGTATAATGTGGATAACCAATAAATTATTAAAGACCATCCTGAGATAAACACGCTATCTTAAGTATTTAAATTGGCTTTACTTCTAGGAAGCAGAGTGATGAAGTTGACAGAAGTGAGTTTTAAACATGTCTAAGTACCTCATATTAGCAAATTAATAATTCTACCAGGTTTTGGTTTTTGTTTTTTTTAACTAGAGTCTGTAGTAAACTATATTTACCCATGAGTTCTTGGGCTTATTCAGTATTATATGCTACCCTTAGCCTGCAGTGAGTACTTGGTAAGGCCTCTGTAAGCACACCTTTTGCAGAATGGCTGGCTCAATGAAGACTTCACTGGCTAGGTTAGTAAGATGAGGTACATTTAGATCAGACTGAGCAATTTTCATAATAGGGGATTGTTCCCTAGCAAGCATCTCTTAAAATTTTCATGTATCCTCTTTGCTATGGTTCTACATTGATGGAACAAAACAAAAAGCTGTAGAAAGTTATTAAAATTAATTTTACAGTGGGGTATTAAGTGGACTGGTGAGTCTCAGCCTTATAATCTTCCAATGTTGGTTTTTCCCACGTGGTATTATGAGAGTACCAAATGAAGGAATGTTATAAAGCACCTAGTATAAGATTAGCAGCCATTGTCAACTCCTGGTAAAGTAGCAAGAAAACAAGATGTATGAACAGAGAGGGATGGGTGCCATAGGGATGAGAGTGTGTAGCAAGGCAAGGAGCAGTCCAGGTCATTAAGGATGTGGGCCATGAACGGAACTGAGCCTAGCCTGGGAACCCAGTTTCACATTGGCATTCATTCTCTTTTCAGGTGAACACCATGTCCTTGAAGATTCAGACCAGCAATGTAACCAACAAGAATGACCCTAAGTCCATCAACTCTCGGGTCTTCATCGGAAATCTAAACACAGCTGTGGTGAAGAAGTCAGATGTGGAGACCATCTTTTCCAAGTACGGCCGAGTGGCTGGTTGCTCTGTGCACAAAGGCTATGCTTTTGTCCAGTATGCCAATGAGCGCCATGCCCGGGCAGCTGTGCTGGGAGAGAATGGGCGGGTGCTGGCTGGACAGACCCTGGGTAAGCTCAACATCTTTCCTCTGAGTAGCTACTACCGAGATTTTAAATTTCCAACAGATAGAAATTATATTTAAAATATAAATTGAGTAATTCTTAAATGAGCGTTAAATAGGGGATTGTTATAGGAGCTCCTTTTCTGCTACCTTGCTTTCTCAGTGCCTCCAGCCCCCTTTTTAGTTGTGTTTCTGGGCATGATAGCACACGCCTTTAATCCCAGCACTTGGGAGGGCAAGTGGATATCTCTCTGAGTTCGGGGTGAGCCAAGGCTACACAAGGAACCCTGTCTCAAACAACAAGTGAGTGTGCATACACATATGTGTATGTGTGTGTGAACTGTGATCCTGTATGGAGGTCAGAGGACAACTTTATGGAGTTGGTTCTCTCCACTTTTATGTGGATTCAAGGATCAGGCTGACTAGACAGATAACGTTTCCCACTGGCCTCCATAGCCTCCCTCCCCCCTCTTTATTTTAACTTTAAAATTTTTTTCATACAATATTTTTTGAGTATTTTTCCCTTCCCTAACTCGTCCTAGATCTACCTAAATGAATAAAAACAAAAAAATCAGATAGACAAAAATGCCAAGTAAAAATTAAAAGTTCCCTCCTCACAAACAAACAAATAAACAAGCAAACATTGATTTATTTTTGTGTTGGCCAGTTGCTCCAGGACATGGGGCCTGTCCTGGTGTATGGTTGATAGATCACTGACAACTGCATTGGAGAAACTGACGTTTCCTTTTGCCAGGAGATACCAATTACACATAGCTTCTTGGGTTGGATAAGGAACCTTTTCCACTTAACCCCTTAGTGCTACGGCCCAGTTGGCTTGAACCTATGTAGGTCCATGTGTGCTGCCACAGCCTCTGTGGGTTTATATGTGCAGTTAGTCCTGTTGTGTCTAGAAGACCCTGTTTGTCTGGAGTCATCTATCACCTCTGACTCTTATAATCTTTTACACCTCTTCTGCGTAGATCCCTGTGCCTTGAGGGGAGTGGTTTGATGAAGACATCCCATTTAGAACTGAGTGCTCCAAAGTCTCACACTGTCCAGTTGTGGGTCTCTGTGTTAATTCCTGGGTATTGCAGGAAGCAGCTTCTCAGATGTGGGCTGAGCAGTGCACTCACTGATCTTGTCTTGTAGTCTCTTAATAACAAGCTCTATCGTTCCAGTTAAAATCTAGATTCTCCATAGAAAGGGAACAAAATGAGTTAGTATGGCTTGTTAACCCATTCTACAGAAGATGTGGGTTAGAACCCTTTCTGAAAGCTATGAGGAGCTATGAATACAAAGACTAAAGGGAAGATACCTGCTCTTGCCATTATTCATCACATACCCGTGAAATAACTGTGTTGGTATCTACCATACAGTGTGTGTGTGTGTGTGTGTGTGTCTGTGTCTGTGTCTGTGTCTGTGTCCGTCTGTGTGTGTCTGTGTCCGTCTGTGTGTGTGTGTCTGTGTCTGTGTCCGTCTGTGTCTGTGCCCACACATGCTCACAGATTTCTTTGTGTTTTAGAAGGGATATCTATATGTACTAGTGAACATGATGTATGTGAAGTGATTGAATGTATAGAGAATATGTGAGCATATACACTTTTGCACATATAAGTTTAGAATGTGTGAGAACATTTGTGAGTATGGAAGCAAATGTGCTCTGTGTGTGTGTGTGTGTGTGTATTTTACTGAATATTACTTGATCTTACAGGCTAAGCACTATCCTAGGTATAGAGATGTTCAGTGTAATGCTCATGAATATTCATTGGCTTCATTGTCTGTAGGCAGCCTGACTATATTTGAGTATAGATGTATCTATGTAAATGACTTTATTACCTGGATATGTATATATGAATGCGTGTATGTGTTCACATATACCTAATTTATATTAACCTAATTGAAAACTTGTATTTATATGGCATATATGGTTTGTGAAGACTTACGTATGTGTCAGAATGTATATGAATATGCAACCGGGTATATCCATGTGATGTCCGAGTATTCTTCTGATGTTTGAATATTAAATGTATGAAGATCTTTGGCTACCTCAGTTCCATGTGTGCACTGTGTAAATACATGGAGGCATGATGATGATGTGTGGACATACCGCTGTCACATCAGCATTCCAACTCTGTTTCTTCCCTCACACAGACATCAACATGGCTGGAGAGCCCAAGCCTAATAGACCCAAGGGGCTAAAGAGAGCAGCAACTGCCATCTACAGGTGGGGCTCTATGTCTGTTTGCATGCACGGGTGGTCCCTCTTCACAGAGGGAGTAAATGCTGATAGTGACAGTGTGCTGAGCTTAGAATTTAGGAAGACTTTTGGAGATGAGGACCTGTGGAGAAGTAGGCTGAGTAGCCATCTCCCTTTGTTTTCCCAGTGGCTACAGCTTTGACTATGATTACTACCAAGACTACTTCTGTGCCAGGTGAGCAGGGAAGGGGCATGTCCAGGTATTAAACAGCCAAACTGGAAGGGTCTTGAGAGTTTGCTGGTATAGCTTACAAAGTCTCCAATTGGGAACTGAAGCATAGAAGTAGGAATGGGTCTTTGCTTCAAGGTTGCTTCACAGATCAGTGACAGAGCTAGGACTAGGGTCTCATTCAGAGCTCTGACATCATACCTAAGTCTCACACTTTGACTGCCTTGGCACCTCCTAGTTCTTGTAGAGTAGGAAAGTATATAGCTAAGAGATGAACACACAGGGCAATTGGAATACAAAACCTAGCACAGTGCCTCACAGGTAGTTCTTGAGCCCTTTATTTAGTCTGAGCCTCTGTAAGTGATCACCCAGCCAAAAAGAAAGCCTACAGATAGTTCAGTCTGACCCTTACTTATTACTGAGAGGTCATCACTGGAGGCCTGAATTAGTCCCTGATAGGTTGTCATCTGTCTTCTAGCCCCAGTCTTACCTTGAAGCTATGGGCTTAATGTAGCCCCAGAGACGTTTGTTTGCTGAGAACAGTTTTCAAACTCATTATCCTCCTGCATCTGCCTGTTGAGTGCAGAGACTACAAGACTAATCACAATACCAGCTCCTGACCAGGTCTTGACTAGAAGTTGTAGTAAAGTTTGAGTCAGACCTCTTCTTCCTTCTTTCTCCCTCAGACAGCCTAGGGAAAAGAATTTTTCTGAACCATTTTCTCTGCTGTGAGTGTTTTCAGTAAATAATGTGGTACAGTGGAAAGTGCTAGAGCCCAGAAGGGAGGAGATTGTATGCTAATCTAAACTCTGCCAGTGAATGGATTATCTGGCTTTTGGCAAATTCCCATTCTACTAGTCAGTAAGACAGGCTTACACCAAGTGACCTCTCAGGATTCCTGTATCTCTGGAATTCTATGGTTCTGTGATTTCTGACCAAGGCCAGAGTCATCACCTCCTCTCGTGGGTCAGGTCAAATGCAGGATCAGGTATTGCATTCATTCCCAGAGACTGATCACCATCTGCCACCAGTTGCAGGACTCTTTGAAAAGAGCACCAAAAAATTGGACTTTTTGAGTTTCATACTGATGGCAGCTACCATGACTAATTCAGAAAATAGTTCCTGACCAAGGCTGTGGTTCCCTTCAGAACCGTGGTAATAGCAGACTTGGTGGGAGAGCTTCCTACTTAGTCTTCTAAGTTTTTGTCTTGTATTCAGAAAAAGTAGCCCTTCTGGAGAGGGCCAGGTTTTGATATTAGCGTGAGAACACACAATCTGGAAGCTTTGGATCTAATTTATATGCCCACCCTTGAAATGCTGTTAAGTTCTTGGCCTGTATCTGAAGAAAAAGTGTGCTGAAGTGGTCCACAGGAAAGAAAGGCCTTAGAGTCTGGAGTCCTGGGCTTCTCTGTTGGGTAATCAGTTCCCTGGTGTCCTGGATTTCACTTGTTAAACCTTCTCAGGTGTTTTTAACCAGGTTCTCATGTTCTACCCTTACTGTACACACAGGTAGACCGTGAATAGCCATCCTCACTAAGTAGTTGGGAAAACCAAGGTTCAGAGGGTGGAAGCTCATGCTGTTGTGAGATTTACAAACTGATGGTGGCAGTTGTGAGTAGAGGGCAGGCCTCAGTGACCTCAGGACAGGCTCCTTTCTGACACTGAGCTGTTTGTTCCTACACCGCTTCTCTTGGCCTGCCTGGGAGTAAGGTGGGAATAGTAAGGATTTCATCAGCCTTCAGGCTCCAGAAAGCCCTTTTCACACCAGGGCTTCTTGGAAGACCATTCCTCCCTGGCCCTCACAGGCTACACAGGTAAAGCTAGTGTTGTAGTGCCTACTGGTAGTCACAGGCCATGCTGCAGCCTCTGGTCTATTTACCTTCACAGGCTGTTTGATTATCGAGGCCGCCTTTCTCCAGTGCCTGTGCCCAGGGCAGTTCCGGTGAAGCGACCCCGTGTTACAGTCCCTTTGGTTCGCCGTGTCAAAACTACGATACCTGTCAAGCTCTTTGCCCGCTCCACAGCTGTCACTACTGGCTCAGCCAAAATCAAGTGTGGGTAACATCTAGTTTTTTATTTTTATCTGTGTATCTCTAGCTGGCCTGGAACTCATGTAAGCCAGACTACCTAAAACTTAGAAAGATTCTTTTGCCTTTGTCTCCTGAGTTCTGGGATTAAAGATGTGCACAACTACATTGTGGTGACATACTTTAATCTTTCTAGATCAGTGGTTTTCAACCTGTGAATTGTTGACTCCTTTGAGGGTTGCATATCCTGCATATCAGATATTTACATTACAGTTCATAATAGTAGCAAAATTACAGGTATAAGGTAGCAATAAAGTAATTTTATGGTTGAGGGTCACTTGCAGCATCAGGAGTCGAGAACCCCTAAGCTAGACGGTTTGGTTTTTACCACCACTAAAATGATAGAATTCCATTTTTAACAATTGATTTTTTTTTAATATTTTATTTTACGCATATGGGTGTTTTGCCTGCATATATGTCTCTGCACCATTTATATGCAGTGCCTGGGAGGCAAGAAGCAGGTGACAAGTCTCCCCTGACTGAAGTTACGGGTAACTTGGGAAACTCAGGTCCTCTATAAGGGCAGCCAGTGCTCTTAGCCACTGAATCACCTCTCCAGGCCCTAGAGTCATGCTCATTGTTGTTGTTGCTTTATTTGTTCATTTGTTTTATTTTTTGAAACATGGTTTCTCGCTGTATCCCTGGCTATCCTGGAACTCACTCTGTAGATCAGGCTGGCCTTGAACTCACAGAGATCTGCCTGCCTCTGCCTCCTGATTGCTGGGATTAAAGACCAGCAAATTCCCTCCACCCCTATGCCCCCAGTAAAGCATACTTTCTTAACATTGAAAAAATAAAGGCTCAGGGCTGATGAGATGGCTCAGCAGAAAAGAACACTGGCTGCTCTTCCAGAGGTTCTGAGTTCAATTTCCAGCAACCACATGATGGATTATGACCAACTATAAAGGGATCGGATGCTCTATATTTGAGTGCAAGTACACATACAGAGCATACTGACATTTAAAAAATACAGAAATAAACTAAAAATAAAATAAAGGAACAAATCCACAGTTGAAGTTACTGCTCTTACACAACTGAGTCCTTTGGAAAAAGTCAAGTGCTGTGGTGTGAGACCCACTGAAGAAATAGCAATGTTTTTTTTTTTTTCTCTAGTAAGGAGAAAGTAAGGGCAGTTTTATTCTGATCTCTGTATACTTCATTAAGGCACCCAGGAAATCTAATTGCAAAAGACCCCCTGTATCTTTAAAAACAGACCCCACCCTATATAACACAGCTAAGACACATGCCATTCCGTAGGTGTTTATAGGAACATCTACCACTTACATTCCTAGTCACCTGTAGTCCCCATAGGATTGAGAGGTCTCAAATGGCCAGGTTCATATGTATGGGCTTGGCACTGTATGGATGGCCTCTCAGTTCTCTGAAGAAGAGACCTTTTCCTGGGCAGAAAAGAACCAGAAAAATAATTGCCACTCTAGTTGACAGAATGAGGCTGGGTTTGTTTGCATCATGCCCCTAAGTGATAATCCTGTCTCCTCTCTATTCTCAGTAAAGAGCAGTGAGCTACAGACCATCAAAACAGAGCTGACACAGATCAAGTCCAACATCGATGCCCTGTTGGGTCGCTTGGAACAGATTGCTGAGGAACAGAAGGCCAACCCAGGTCAGCTTTGAGGGCAGCCCTGGGGAAGACAGTGCCGGAGGGTTAGGGGCCGTGAGATCCTGCTGTGGAGTGGCCAGCTCTCACCGAGGTGTGCTAAGTAGGCTGCCCCAGCTGAAGTTTGTCCCTTTCCCACTTCTTTTATCCTTCAAGATGGCAAGAAGAAGGGTGACAGCAGCAGTGGTGGAGGAGGAGGCAGCAGTGGTGGAGGCGGCAGTAGCAATGTTGGTGGTGGCAGCAGCGGCGGCAGCGGGAGCTGCAGCAGCAGCAGCCGGCTACCAGCGCCCCAAGAAGACACGGCTTCTGAGGCAGGCACACCCCAAGGAGAAGTCCAAACTCGAGATGATGGTGATGAGGAGGGACTGCTAACACATAGCGAGGAGGAGCTGGTAAGGGTCTGGCTACGTGTGTGTGTGACCTGGAAGGGCTGGGCTGTCAAAATGGCGACAGTAGAAGAACCAGAACTGGCTGCTCCGTGTGAGCTCCCTCCTTTCTGCTTTCTAGAGCCTCAGTCCTGTGAGGAGTAGGCAAGAATGAGCTGAGTGTAGTTCACTGTTTGAGTCGCTGATATGAAGCCCCACTGAAGACAGAGCTTGGCAAAGCTAGGGGTGTATTGAAGAGGAGGAGAATTGGGCCTAGGAGGTACACAACACATAGCTTCTCAGGGAAGGTTGGGGTTGACAGGGGAAGCCGAGAGAAGATGGGGATTTTAATTTTAAATCATAATTTTCTAAAAGCTATTGCCTTTCAAGCTTTTCTAACAAGCTGTCTTTTTTAAAGGAGCAAACTCCTACACATACTTGGAAGAATTAGGGTGAGACTAGGAGCCATAACAGTGGGGTGGGGGGGCTAAATTGAGGGGAATGGTCTGGTATTTCCAGTCAATCACGATAATGTGCTACAATGTATTTGCTGCTGTTATAGGGAACACTGAGTTGACTACCATGTGGTTGCTGGGATTTGAACTCAGGACCTTTGGAAGAGCAGTCAGTGCTCTTACCTGCTGAGCCATCTCGCCAGCCCGACTATTATACTTTGTAATTTAGCCTTAATAATAATAGTCTTGAACTACTCAATAGATTAGAATGGCCACATTTACCCTGTGAAGAATCTGAAGCGCAGAGTTACCAGGTCCCTTGCTCAGGACCTTACAGCAAGTAAAGCAACGCCTGTAATGATCCACAACTTCACTGGGTCTGGGGCTTTTCCTTTTAATCACTGCTGGGATCCAGGATGACTATTGGCTTTAGCTGTGATGGCATAAATACTACTTATAGCCAGCTTGTTTCTCGTTTATTTTTTAGAACCTAGCCTAGCTCTGTCGCTTCTCTCACTCTCCTCTGTCCCTTCTTCCTCTCTTCTCTCTCTGACCCCTTTCTTCCTCTCTCTCCACTTACCTCTCCCCACCTCCACGTGTTCCTGGTCAGCCTTGTGCCACACACACACACACACACACACACAGAGTCTCTCACTCCCTGGCTCAAATAAACTCTATTTGATACTATTTTAAAAACAAAACAGGAGCTAGAGAAAGAACCCAAGGAGCTGAAGGGGTCTGCAACCCTATAGGTGGAAGAACAATATGAACTAACCAGTACCCCCAGAGCTTGTGTCTCTAGCTGCATATGTAGCAAAAGATGGCCTAGTCGGCCATCATTGGAAGGAGAGGCCCTTGGTCTTGAGAAGATCATATGCCCTAGTACAGGGGAATGCCAGGGCCAGGAAGCAGGAGTTGGGTGGGTTGGGGAGCAGGGCGCGGGAAGGGTATAGGGGACTTTGGGGATAGCATTTGAAATGTAAATGAAAATAATCTAATTAAAGAAAAAAGACTTCTAGCCAATTAAAAACAAAACAAAACAAAACAAAAACAAGAAACACCTAGCCTAGTATTTCATCTTATTCTCTGTAAAAGCTCTAAAGAAGTTTTTAAAAGTACCCCAATGTTGGCAGCCCGCTGATCCGATATGACTTTCACCTTACTGTAATGCACACTCTTTCCGTGCCTTTAATGTGTTCCTCTTATACCAGCAAATCCCACCCCATGACTGGTCCCTCCCCTTTTCCTGTAGGATCTTCAAATGACCCTCTCGGGATTCTAAGCCAGTTTTGTTGGCTGATTTCCTTTAGTTGGACCACCTTTCTGTCCTCCAGGTAGTGCTCTGAGCCATAGAACCTTCTGAACAGATGGCTCAGGACAGAACTTGGGAACCTGCAGTGAGTGATTTGTGTTTGTCTTCTTCCTCTCAGGAGCACAGCCAGGACACAGATGCAGAAGATGGAGCCTTGCAGTAAGCAGGTATGGGGCAGGGGTGCTAGCAAACACAGGAAACGAGTAAAGTAGAGGCTGCAACTTCCCTGACGTGGGTTTAGAGGGCCATACTATGCCAAAATGGAAAGTCCTCACATGCAGCCTGTGCCTGTGCATATCAGGACCACCTAGAAAAGGTTCTCTTGTGAACGAATGACTATGGAGGAAACCGCAGGCTGGGGGTGGTGGAAGAAGTGTTGTGCAGCTTAGTCTGTGTATTACTAAGGGAGAAGCATTCCACAGGGGGGAGAGCAAACAGCCATTATGTGAGCAGAGCACTGTGACAGTCTTCAGGATGCAGTAAGGACAAATTCTGTAGACTAGCCCTGAAGAGTAGGGGAAAGGTGTCATTCATCTTCAGAAGGGATGACTAGTTAATATCTTCTGGGCTAGAGTTAGGGGTTCAACTTGATCCTGTTATAGTAGAGATAAGCATAAGCATTCCTGTATAACAGCTGGTGCTTATCTGATTGCCTTCTACTCGAAAGATTAGCATTGTGTGTATCGGAAGTGGAAATGCGGACATTGAAAAGTACAATGAAATATCAGTATATCCCATGAAATTCCAAGATAGTAACGGAGAGGTGTCTCAATGATCATGCATTTATAATACAAGGTCACTACCAGTAAGAGCATAGAGATGAGTTCAGAAAATTCCTCATGCAAGTCTTTCCTCTTGGAACTTAATGAATTTATTTTTACCCAAAAAGCTGTTCATGATACATTGTGGAGCTAGTTCATGTTAGGTATTGAGGCTTAGATGGGGGAGATGGAGGCTCAGGGCAGGAGTTGTGAGTCTTTCCCGTGACTGATTAATATATGGTCAGAAAGTTGGGCACACAGTATATAAAATACCCTATTCCTTATCCTGTGATCAAAGGGTTTCTTCCCCTCAGCCTTAGTGTTTCCTTTCTTTCTTTTTCAGCTTAACAGGAGCATTGGCCACCAGCAGAAGGGCATCACTGTCTCAGGCCTCAAGCCAGGCACCCATCTCTGGATGCCAGTCTATAGCGGGTACCAGAGGAAAGCTGGCAGCAGTAACTCTCTCCCCATGCATCCTAGCCAGTGAGTGCTACATCCTTTGCAAGTGGAGTTACTGGCCTACCCTTACCCCATGCATTCTTCCTGTCTGCACTGCCTGGGCCAAGGGGCAGAAACACTCTGCTCTTCTTCCCCAGGACATTCCCAGGCTTGGGGTTTTTCTATAGGTTTGAAAGTAAAGGGGGGAGGGTGGGAAGGGTGGGAGGAACCTGACAATAAAGAGATTGGATCCAAATATGCTCTGAGGTGGAATGGTTTGCTTGTTTATTTTGTTTACATGTGTGTACATGGTATTAGGTGGTAGACATGTGTGTGCCACACTATCTGTAGAGGTCAAAGGACAGCTCTGTGGAGACAGTTTGCTCTTTTCACCTTTAGATGGGCTTTGGAGATTGTCAGGCTTGCACAGGAAACACTTTACCCACTGAGTCTTCTCACTGTCTGTATTTCTATGATAAAACACTATGACCAAAAGCAACTTGGGAAGAACAGGATAACTTTATCTTCTACTTCCAGGAAGCAGTCTATTACTAAGGAAAGTCAGGGTAGGAACCTGGAGGCAAGAACTGATGATGAAGGCCATGGAGGAGTGCTGCTTAAAGGTTTGCTCCATGGCTTGCTCAGCCTGCTTTCTTATAGTTGCCCACATTGGGATGGATCCTCCCACATCAATCATCAGTCAGGAAAATGCAGCACAGGCCAATCTGGTACAGGTATCCTGGCTCCTGCCCACCAGAAAGCTGCTATATTGAACACTTTTATTCTCCACTAACTTCTCTTCTCCAGGGAACACTTTCTTGTCCAATACTGAACCATTAGCACCAGTATTCCTTTGCTAAAATGAGTAAAGTTAAGCTTGATGGCTATAATCCCAGCACTGAGAGAGAGAGAAGCAGAAGGGTCAGTTAGTTCATAACTGGTCAGGACTACATGAGACCTTGTTTCAACAACAACCTATAAATGTACCTGTCATTTTTAGATCTTTAATGCAACTCTAGAATCTAAATTGCTTGCAGCAAGAAATAGCTTTATTTATTCCAAAATGGTAATGTAACAGGGTTTTTTTGTTTGTTTGTTTTGTTTTGTTTTTTTAAGCTGCTCAAGTAGCATGGAACTGTAATCCCAGAACTGGTTAGGTAGAGGCAGGAGAACCCAAAGTTCAAGGTCATCTTGGTTATATAACAAGTTTGAGGCTAGCCTACATTATAAGAGACTCTGTTTCAATAAACACAGACAAACAGTAAATAAGGTTAAAATAAGGTAACTGTGCAGGTGCTGAGCTGGCGCCAAGCAGTCATAGGCCATCTGTCACCCAGCAGTTGGCCACAGCCTCATCTTTGTACAGCTTCTTAGTCTGGTTTTGGCTCAAAGGATTCAAGAATTCTCCACTTTCTCTGTTGCCTTAGAATGATGAACTTTGTATTAGAATTTGTCCTCTCTTCAGCTTCTTGGAGCTGTTTTATGTCACTTCCTAACAAGGTAGGCTTGTCTTTTGTTGTTGCTAGCTATCCTAATAGGCTTTATTTTTCATTCTGTCTAGACCCCCTTTTCTATAAAATACAAATATCCCTATAGAGTCGAAAAGGCTTTTCCCCTTTTGGTAAATGTGGGCCATTTGTTCTACTCTATCACTGCAATTTTGGGCATGCTGGCAATTAACACATCTTAAGTTTACAGTCCCGTTACGATCATGTGTCTGTCGCATGAGCTAAAGAAAGACAAGGTTCTGTAGATGACTGTAGACATTTAACTTGAGAGGGTACAGTGCAGAAGGCTGGCTACCAGGAGAACGTATACCAAGAATTTGGAATATGTTCCTTATCCAGGGTCCCCATAGACCAGACCATCTGAATTAAGCAGACCAAAAAGCCACAAATAGCCCAGAAAGTGTTAACTAACTTGCATTCTCCTTATTCAGTTAGATAGATGTGCCATCCAGGATCCCAGGAATGTGGATTAGGTTGAGGGTGTAGGACAGCATCCACCTAGCAAGTACAAAAACTCAAGGTCTGATCATCTACACCCAACCTGGGAGGCAGTGTTAAATTAGAGACCAGCAGTAATACTATTTTGAACAAGTGAGTTACCAATGTTAAAGTTTCATACAGGTTTTGATGACAGATGAGACATCAAACACTCCAGACCAAGGCAAACATCAGAATTTACCTGAGATATTTTAAGATCATAGCCCCTCTGGGCATTAAGAGCTTTTATTCACTGTTATAGCCAAAAGCCCTTTAAGCCAGGAATTCTATGAATATCCTTCATGGAAACCCCAGAGTTGTTTTTTCGAGACAGGGTTTCTCTGTATAGCCCTGGCTGTCCTGGAACTCACTTTGTAGACCAGGCTGGTCTCGAACTCAGAAATCCTCCTGCCTCTGCCTCCTGAGTGCTGGGATTAAAGGCGTGCGCCACCACACCTGGCTTGTTATTTCTAATTTTAAACTATTAAGAAAGGAACAGATTTTTACTAAGCATTTATACAATTTTGTTATAGTTCCATGAAAATAAGAACACATACATATTTCCAAAAACCTTAAAAATTTTCTTTAAATATGAACAACTTGCAAAATGTAATATTTTAGCTGCAAAACCCAGTAAGATTTAAATTTTATGTGTATGAGTGTTTTGCTTGCATTAATATCTACAACACTTCTGCTCCTAGTGCCTGCAGAGGGTGCCGGATCCCCTGAAAGTGGAGGAGCTACAGATGGTTTTGAGCTACTACGTGGGTGCTGGGAACCAATCCTGGGTTCTCTAGAATAGCTAAGTCATTATTCCATCCCCATTTCTGAAGCAATTTGTAACTAGACAACCTTGAGAGTATCCAAATACTCTTAGTTTGTTCCATTGACTATTTGAGACAATTTAAGTCTTTGGGGGTGGGGGCTTTAAAAGGTGATTTGTCTATGGGGTTCAAGAGATCTCTGCTTATCTTGAACATTTGCCTAGTTGTCTCACTAGCTTCAAGCTTGGGAGATTGTACACAGATCTTATGTTACCAATTTTATCTATTATTTCCCATTTGAACAAATCAAACTTAAATTCTCAGGACTGCCATAGGTCTTTTTCAGCCATTCATGGCTGACAAGTATGTTAAATGAGTCCAGTTACATGAGTGGCAACAGAAATAGTCTCATCAGCATGGGACTGTAGGACAGTACTTCCATTTTGCTGACCTTGTTTGTTACTGTTTTGGGAAATGGCCTCTTGGTTTAGCTGTTGTCCTGGTCATTTCAGTACATGTTTCTGCACTAGTTGTCTGCTCTTTAGGAACTGAATCTATACAGCAGAACTTCTTCTGCCTAGTTTTTGACTACAAGGTATGATAGAAAATTTGATTCTGGGTGTGGGACAGTATTCAGGCCTGAGTTTTCAGATTTGTCAAGGCCTGTCTCAGCCTCCTGAGTGCTGAGATTACAGACATGTGCCTCCACACATGCCTCACTTTTGTTTATACTCAGCTTTTGCACTGAGTTCTATAGAATGTGTGTACTGAGAAAGGGTAGGATAGAGATTTCATGGCTATTCTGCTAAATTCTTCACAGGCACTGCTTATTTGCTTATCAGAGATGCACATCCTGTTAATATATACTGGGAACTGACAATTGCCTAAGATCATGTCACTTGAGAGTCATAATGTAAATCTACTTGAAGCCTACATGACTGAAAATCCTGATTTTTTTTTTTTAGTCTCTTGGGCCTTCCTCTGCATTCCCAGTGTTCTTTGCTTAACTCCCTTTAATGCCTGTCTCTCTACATTCGTCTCCACTCCTAATTTTTTCCATGGTAATATGAGCTACCATTAATCCCGCCTTAGGTTTCAGGCATGTTCCACTCACATTCCAACAAAAGGGTAGCTGTGAACCCCATGTAACTGAGTTGCATGAAATATAGAATGTCATGTTTTAAAATAAACTTATAATTCTGTTGTACCATATTTACATTCTTTGGGTATGCCTAGGCACTCTTTCACATTAGATTAAAAAGGTTTTCATGTTTTTATGTGTATGAGTGTTTTGTTTTACCTGTCTGTCTTTATGTATGTATACCATATACATGCAATCCTTAAAGACAAAAGAGAGCATGGGAATGGAATGTTGCAAACAGATCAGTCTCTTTCATACTTTGTTTCCCTGTCCCCCACTTTGTTGATCCAGGTTGGCTACAAAGTCTTAATGCTACTGACTCTGCCTCCCAAATGCTGGGGGTTTACAACTGTGCCCTACTACACCCAGCTTTGCTCTTTAGAAATCACCTAAATGGTCACCATTATGAAGTTGAAAATTGTGATTGAAGTCAGCAAGCAGCACATACTGAAGAGTGAAAGTACCATGGCATCCCGAGTGGTCCCACCAAGAAAATAATTGTACAGAACACAACACACAAAAGCAATGGAGCACTAGTTACACAGGAGGCACTGATCCTTGCTTTATTCACGCAGTTATAGCCAACATTGGGGATCATGGGCAGAGGTACAAAAAAAAAAGAAAAAGAAAAAAGAAATTGCAGTCATAAACAGTTCTATTCACATGGCAGTGAGCGGTGATGGCAGGTCAACCAGTATATCAGTATATATATGGCCCATCTCTTGACCTACCTGCTTGAGAGAAGGTTCCTTCTGCCATTTCACAGCCAAGTTACTTGGCTCATTTGGCCTATACTTGAAAATTCAGAGGTCACAGTGATTAAAAACAACATAGTCAAGACAGCAGGGCTAACTGACTGTTCTTGAGCCATTTAGCAAAGTTAACAGTCTGGTGGCAGAAAAGTTGAGCACCGTTTATGTCCTTATCCTGGTGGGTGCAAGTAAGGCAGATTACAGCACAGACCCACAAGATTGACCCTCCTGTGGCCCAATAAAGACCACACATGAAGCAGTATCTCTTGGTTTCTAGGTCACGTTCAAGTTAGTTTAGTACAGAAAAGCATTTCAGAGGACGAAGTTTTACTGACCTAGAGCACAGGTTGGAGAAGCTTCCTAAGTGCTAAGAAGTCTGTACTATATGCTTCCTCAAAGAGGACCAACTAGCCTAACACAATTCCAAGGAGGAGGAATCTAGCACCTGGCACTTTCAGCTGTTGTCACGTGAGAGAATGAGGAATTGGCTAGGAAGAAGTAGCAGTAATCCTCACAAAAGGAAATTAAACCCTCCAAATCATTTTCTAGACATTAAAAACAGGTCGCTGCCCCATTCCTTATGTTCCAACCACTCTTTCAAGGGAAGACCTATCTATTCTAGCCATGTAGCTTCAAGAGACACTAAAAGGAAAAATGGCTGCCCAGCTCCAGTATCTGCCAGTTTTGAGGACAAAGAAAACTTGCCACAGCCCAGGAATCAAGTTTGTTGTTTTGTTTTTAACCAAATTTAACGAACACTTTATTGTAGAAAAGAAAACTGAAGGACAGATCGACTTCAAAGAATTACTGTTATAATAACTTTAATTTATCTTGCATTTTACAGAAGTCTATGAACGATTTTAAAAAGTACCTCCTTACCCCCATCACGTTTCTCTGACAGTTGTTAAAGTAGGCAACGAGTATGTCAACAGCTTGAATATCGGTATCTTGCAAGGTATTTCAGAACAATCACTTGCCAAACAACTTGGCAGTTTTTCTATCTTGTTTTTAACTCAATGGTACATCCACTCTGATGGTAACCTGTCCAGCCAAATCTCCAACACATTTTGGAAAAATCAATGGTGATTAGCAAATTAGTTAGCTTTGGCACGGAGCTGTGCTCGCTTGCCTGTGACAGCCTGGAAGCCAGTTTTGATACTGGCAACAGAGCATCGAGAATGACAAGTTTCACATTGTAAGAAATAGAGTCGGGTGTCCTTCTGTAGGATTGTGTCCGGTGACCGGCATGTGTGACAAGTGACATATTCCTCTGCAAGAAAAGCAACACAGCATTATCTGCTAGACACAGTTTATCCCATCCAGATAGGGAACCCTAGCTAAGCATACCTACTCTAGGGGTAAGAAAATTAAAAACTAAGCTGTCTTGTATAATGCCACTGGCAGTAAAAACAGGTTGAAAGGACTTCAGATGCCCAAGTAAAAAGGAAGTTTGCCAGATGCCTATTGTTAGATCCACTTATGAATGATCCACTTTTGCCTTATGTGAGAGCAGGAAAGATATGCCAATTTTTAAACGGGGCTGATAGGCCAAGCCATATTAATAAGAGGCATGTTTCTCTGACTTGGTCTTTAGTACCAGAATCAGCCAGCACAGGTTGCATGAACTCAGCTTTCTGCCTCCTGCTCGTTATTTCCTATTTTATTTTTTTAAAAAGCAAAACAACAACAAAACAGGGTCTCTGTGTAGGCCTGGCTGCGCGAGACCTCACTATGTAGACTCAAGAGATCCACCTGCTTCTGGTTCTTAAGCGCTGGGACTAAAGGTATATGCCACCATGTCCTGCCCCATTTCCCATCTTTTTAAGACTTACTTCCTCACATCCATTAAAAATGGCTTCCCTCAAAAGCCTACAGCCTAAAAAGAACATTTTAAAATGCAATTAAATTATATACTTACTGATATATCTTCTCAAGACATTTTCTATTTGTTTCTGTTGGAATCTTCCTTTGATTACAAGTTGGTTATTACCATCTATAGAACCACTATGAAAGAAAACAAAAATGTCCCCATTATTTTTGCTTGCTTTCCCAAGCCAAATTCCAGCACCTTCATGCTTAAGAACTTAAAATACACTCAGTAGCATAGGATAATTTCTAGGGTTGATATTTTATATTATCTGGTTTCTGAAATTTTATGTCTTTTTTTTTTCTCTTTAGACAGGAATTTATGTGTCCCAGGCTGGCCCTGAACTAATCCTCCTGCCTCACTCAGCCTTTCAGGTACTAACATTACAGGTATACACACCTCTGTACTTGGCCACACACCCCCCCCAATTTTTTTTTAGAGTTTATCTTCTGCAAACATTTTATTCTTAATTATGTGTATATGTGTATGTCTGCGTAGGGGTATGTGCATGTGAGTGCTGGTTCCTGTACAAGCCAGAGGTATTGCATCTCCTGGAACTAGAATTATATTATAGGTGGAGGTAAGCCACCCAACATGAGAGTCAGAAACCTAACTTAGGACCTTTGCATTATCTGTTCTTAACTGCGGAGTCATCTCTCCATCCTCTCAAATTAATTTTTTCTTTTTGAGATAGGGTTTCTTTATGTAGTCTGGCTGGTCTCTCTGTAGACCAGGCTGGCCTCAAACCCAGGAGACCCACCTACCCTGCCTTATGAGTTTAGGTTAAAGGTGTGCACCACTACTGCTGGGATCCTCAATAGTCTCTTTAATGATTTACTCATATTTCTTAACATTTAATCTGACTTCAGCTATCTCTGGTAACAACTGGATTGATTTGTAGGTGACTTTATGTCCAAAACGGATTCCTTGAGTTTGATTGCTTGTTCAACCAACAAAGAAAAACTTATACTGAATGCACAGCTGCAAATCTGAAGGAGGTATAAACATAAAAAGGCTGTATGTTATTTTTAAAATTCTGAAACCAAGCATGGTGGTACTCCCAGCATGTAAGAAGCAGAAACAGGAAGGACCACCATGGGTTTAAGTCAAGCCTGGGGTACACATTGAGACCCTGTCTGAAAACATCAATATATATAATCTAAGCCACATACAGTGGTGTGAACCAGTTAATCATAGTTATCAGGTAGCTTAGGCAAGAGGGTCAATATAAATGCCTGAGGCATGAGTGCCCAGGAGTTCAGGACCAGCCTGTGCAACATAGACCCTATCACAAAGTAAATTAAAAATCAAAGTACTAGGGCTGGAGAGATGGCTCAGTGGTTAAGAGCACTGATTGCTTGCTCTTCCAGAGGTCCTGAGTTCAATTCCCAGCAACCACTTGGTGGCTCACAACCATCTGGGATCTGATGCCCTCTTCTAGTGTGTCTGAAGACAGCTACAGTGTACTCATATAAATAAAAATAAATAAATTAAAAAAAATCAAAGTACTACACAGTTTGGTTCAGTAACATATGATATGATTATACTAAAATTGTGAGTTGTATGTTAAGAAAGCTGTTACGAAAAAATATACAACTGAAATCCAATACTACAAGTTGTCAACGATAAACTGAATAACTGGAAGCAGCTAACAAACACTTGAGAAAGATGCTTGTTAGACACTACTGCTTGTTAACAAATCAGAAAGTAAAATATAATTAAGTCTAGCAGAGTTAATTTACTATTTGTTCCTATCGTAATATAAATCAAACTTCTTCAGGAACAGTGATTTTCTTCGAGGGAGAAAAATCATGTACCATAAATTGTAACCCTTGATACCCTAATACCAATGTAGTGCATTTTTCACTATCAAAAAGAAGAAAACAAAACAAAAAGAAAAAGGAATCTTCCCAACAAATCGGAAAAATTTAACCCACTGACCACAAAGTTCACTAGTCACATGTTAGAATATATCCCACCTCTACAAAAAGTCCAGCTTATTCTGAGAAGCATAAAAACATGGCTACCTTTCCTTTCCTTATTTATATTTAATATAAACAATAAGTGTAATAAATAAAAGTCACAACTCTGTTAACACCATCATCCATGTTCAAGCAGATTACTTAATATCACAGCCAAGAACAAAATGCAACTTGAGCTTCAGGACAGTAGGAAAAGCACAGACCACAGAACATTGTAATTATCTATGTACTGCAGCTGAGACACAGAGCATTCTGATCTAAAGGTCCAGTAAAGAGGCAGGCAGACTTGAGTTTGCAGTCTATACTGTTATGTGACCTACAAAGTCTTACCAAACCAGTTGGCTGTTAAACAACCAAAGAAATGTTATTTTCTGCTTCACAGAACTGTATGAAATGGCATCTACACCAAACAGAACTTGGCATGTGCCTTGCACTATCAGGCAATCAATGTTATATGCCATTGATGCAACCCAAATCTACATTATTTAAAGAGACACTGGTAAAAAAGACAATCTGTTTGGCTCCCTGACAATAATTAACTAGTTCAGTATCTCTAATAGCTGAGCTCCACAGATGGAGAGTGCTAGTTAATCTCAGACCCTAGTTATATTTACTTTTGGTTTTAAGACTGGGTCTCTCTGTAGCCTTTGCTATCCTGGAATTCATTTTGAAGACCAGACTGGCCTTGAACTCAGATATCTGACTGTGCATCTGTACTGGGATTAAAGCTATACCACCACTGTCTGTCTCAGACCCTGGTTTTAAATGGTCTCTCCTTTGGCACTCATCACCTTTTAAGCTTTGCTTCATCAATAGACTACCAGTTATAGAGGAAAAGCTGACCCGACAAGAATTGAGTTCCTGTTATTTATTTCCTATAAAAGGACCCAAGAATTCCAAATAGTGACTAAACATAGCAGTACCTGCAGTGCTCATTTCCAACACTAAAGGCCTGCTCAGATGGATCACTGCCAGCTCCATTCTCCATCCCTGAGGCACCAAACTCTCCCCTTTCCCATCTGACCTCAAAAGTTCCCCAGGGACTCATGATGCTCCCCCCACCCCCCAATATGTTCAAATTACACAAATTGTTCTTTTGAAGTGTTGAATACTAAGTACTTTTTACAGTTTCTTACCTTGTACCCAATTCTGCCAATAAAAATGCAAGGAGATGTTTGGGTTGACGATGTAATCTAAAGAGAAAGTCAAATACTTAAAAATCTTTCATGGAAATCCTAAAAAATAAACAAACATCCCACACTGTTTGTCATTTCACGTGATTACTCACTCAGTACACAGCTCACACACAGAAACAAGGATCTGTGCAGCCCTGGCTATTATCCCAGTACCCATGAGGCAGGATGATTTTAAAGCCAGCCTAGGGTAGTGGGTGCCTGTTCCAAAAACAAATAGGCTGAACAGCCTGCTCAGTAGTTAAGAACACTGGTTGCTCTTCCAGTGGATGAACCAGGTTTGATTCCCAGCACTTATAAGGCATGAAATTCAGTTATCTGTAATTCTGGTTCTCTCTTCTGGCCTCCTCACTACCAGGCATACGTTGTGGTACACAGCATGCACACAGAACACCCATACACATTTCAAAAAATTAAAAATCACCAAACGGTATATGCTATTTCACATGCTATTTGTAAATACACCTAGCAAGTGTATCATGCCTAAAAGCATGAAAGCAGAACAAAACACTAAAAGCAAAACTAGGTTTTGATTATCTCTACCTACTTAGATTTACATATAACTTTTAATTTTCTCTACTGTGTCTTACTTTTCTAATTTGTAGTAAACATACACTATTGCTGTCATCAGCATGAAAGTAAAATATTTTGAATAATGCTGAACGTAATGAAAAGTAGCCTTTTCACTCTTGACTCTGTGGTTAGGATCTATCCCATCCTCAGCCCATAATGTGTGTGGGCACCTTGCCTGCCTGTGCATCATCCTGCCGCGGAGTCGTCTCTCCAGCCCCCAGGATCTACTCATCAGGCAGCACTAACTCACTTTTCTCATCTTTGGATAAAATGAGCTCTGAGAACAGACAAACATAAACTGACTTCCCTCAATCTATGACCTACATTTGCACAGAAATACTACAGTAAAGACATTTAACATTCCTAATACCCCACAAGTCTATCTGGTATTTATTGGAATGAAGGGTTCCCACTAGCGAACTTACAGTTTACAGATATCTGTAAAATTGACAAAAGAAGTTTTCTTGGTTCCTACTCGGACGACCTGTGGAGGTTTCATAACAAATTTCCTCTTCTCTCCAGCAACCATATCTGGATTCTTTTCTCTCATGATGTTGAACACTCGGTTCAGCAACTTTAAGGAAAGGGTGGCATTTAAGCACATTCTTAGTAATAACAAGAATATAAAGTTTCTATTTGAGATACTCTGCTTTAATGAAGCAGATTTACTTTTATTAAATGTACACATGAATTTCTGTTATGTTCTAGGAACTTCTTTATTTATTTATTTTTTTTCAAGACAGGGTTTCTCTGTGTAGCCCTGGCTGTCCTCGAACTCAGAAATCTGCCTGCCTCTGCCTCCCAAGTGCTGGGATTAAAGGCGTGTGCCACCAGGCCCGGCTTCTAGGAACTTCTTGAAGACAGAAACTATTAACCAAAATCTGGGTCTTTACAGATGCTCAGTAAGCCCCAGCCCCAGCTCATTCTACTGATTTTTATGGGAAAGTACTACATGTGACCCTGACCACAAATTTGCCACTGTCACCAAAGCCCCACTAATTCAGAGGGCTCCATACCTCCTTCTGCTGAATACTATCATGACAGCTACACTTTGAGTAGACTGCACCAAGAGAGAGTATCACGAATTGTCATGCACTGGCTTCATGGCCTACTGGACTCCACCATTCTATATTTCAGTGTCTCTTCCAATGCAGGAGATTTATACCCTGCTTTTCTCTGTTCTTAAATGAATAAGAGAAAAAAAATTTTTTCTTCTTGTCTCACCTCCTCATATGTGTAGTCTCTTTCTGAGCCTGCCCAAGCAGTTTGGCTACTGAATGAAATGCCATCATCTTTTTTGCTGTCTTCATCTTCTAAAGCTACAGATTAAAAAAAGAAAGAAAGAATGAGCAGTGGGCTTTGATCCAACAAAAGGGGTGTTGGGGGGGGCGATGATAGGTGTAGAGAACGATAGCTTCAGATACTGCTCTTCTCTTTCACAGTGATAGCTCAGTAGCATCAAGTACAAAGAGACACAGAGAAGTCCTTGTTCCTTTATAGACAGGAATATTACAACCTCACACAAAGACCTTTAATGAGACAGCCATGGTAATATGTGAAATGTTTCTTGACAAAAAGAAGACAAAATAAAGCATCAAGTACTTAAAGAAGAGTCCAACTTTTCAAACCCCAAGAAACTTCTGACTCTATAAAAACCCATTTGTTTATGTTGAAAGTTATTTTTAAAAAACCCTATAGTATATAAAACTATAAATACTAAAAGTTGTAAACATTTAAAACTCATTTTCCTGTCTGGATCAGAATGGTTTTTATAAATAGTATTTATCATACTTTAACTCTTCCCCTATGAAGACAGAGGACCTAATGCTCACAATTCAGCTGTGGTTGGACAAGCAATTACAGAAGATAGAAAAACTCAAAATGGCTGTCAATTGTTTGCCACTACAATCATTCTTTAAAGAACTGTAGAGAAACAGATTCTAAGGAGAAAGCCCTCTATAATAATAATCCAGAGAGAAAGTTTCCTGTGAAATGCAGATGTGGAGGGTACAGACATGAGTCTCATGAATGTAGGTCATCCAAAGATATGAGGCAATTCCTTAATGTCAGAAAATTAAGGAGCCTGACACGCCCCCAGCCCCCACCAAGAGCCATTAATTTCCTGTCCACCAAGGAAAGACAATTCTGAAAAACTAGAAAAATCAAAGCCTGACATGACAGGGCTGCTCAAAACTTAAACTATTTAAGAGAGATAAAGGAACTCCTATGGACAAACTAGAGATTCTAAAGATATCAAAAAACAAATATTTTGGCAAACTACTATAAATAATTAAAAAAAACAAAGTTAAAATTACATGTAGATGAACTGAGATCAAAGGGTTAGTGGAGACAGGAGCAGATGTAACTGTATTATCATAAGACTCCTGGAACCAAAGGGCATCGGCATAGCTCCTAGGAATTGGGGACATTATCTCAGTTAAAACAAAGTCTAAAATGGATTAAATGCACAGGACCAGAAGGCCAAACAGAAAATGGCTAATACAGCCATAAATCTATGGGAAGAGATCTATTTTAACAGTAGGAAGCACAGATTAGCACCCTGCAACTTTAGAGACAGGCTATAAAAGAGAAGGTCCTAATAAAAAAGGCCTATAAAACGTTTACAACTGTTCTTTAGACTGTCCAGGCTGTCCATTATGCACGACACAGCAGAGGCTGACTCTATATGGGGGCGCCATTGCTAGTACATCACCAGCTGCCCTACCATGTGGCAAACTGGGAAGAACAATGGTTATGACAAAAGAAAAGTTACAGGCACTAGAACAGCTAGTCCAAGAGCAACTGGAGGGCCAACATACAGAAGAGTCTGCCAGCCCTTGGAATTCTCCTAATTTGTCATTAAAGAGAAATCTGGAAAATGGAGGATGGTAACAGATCTGAGAGCAATGAATAAAATCATTGAGCCAATGGGCTCTTTACATCCCTGAATCCCATCGCTTTCCTTGTTACTACCTAAGGCACAGCCTATTGTAGTGACCGACTTAAGACTGCTTTTCTAAAATCCCTGGGCATGAGCATGATAGAGAAAGATTTGCTTTCTCAATACCTACTTATAATAACTCTTGAGTTATTAAAGATACACTGGAGGGTCTTAGTACAAGGAATGTTACACAGTCCAACTTTATGTCCATATTTTGTACAACAGCCATTACAAGTAACTCATAAACAGTTTCCTCAATATACAATTTATCATTATATAGATGACTGGCTAACTAAAATGCAGATACCCTAGGAAAAAATGTTTGATTGAAGTAAAGAAAATTTTGCCTTGCTGGAGATTACAAACTATTCCTGAAAAGAATACAAGAAGGAGATTCTACTAATTATCTAAGATGTAAGACTGATCTACAAAAAAATCTGACCACAGAAAGTACAAATCAGGAGAGACCAATTAAGAACTCCTAATGATTTTTAAAAATTGTTGGGAGAAATTAATCGGTTAAGGCCCACAATTGGATCAACTACTCAAGAGCTAAGTAATTTATTTCAAACCTTACAAAGTATCAAGGACTTAAATAGTCCAAGAAAATTATCAGCTGAGGCTGAAAGAGAATTGTCTCTGGTAGAAAAGAAATTCCTTCTACTCATTCCCCCACAGGGATATTTAGGCAGATAGAAGACTAATGCTGAAAATGCCTCATTATGGGTGAAAATGAATATTGACAAGGAGCTTGCAGTAATTTTTTGGGAGAGATTAACAACAAATAGCCCAAAAGCCAGCAATTTCAATTTTTAAAAAGAAATAATTGGATTCTCCTTTGCATAATAAAAGGGACACCGATTTCTGGATCCCCTACATTCTATCCTGATGCAAATAAATCAGAAAAGGTGGGTTATAAATCAAGAAATATAAATAAAATAATTCAAAATCTGTATGATTTAGTTCCAAAAATCAAAGCTATATGCCATCCTTATTAGATTTTCCAGACTTTCTCAATATAGTTACTGACTCTCATTAATCAGAGTTCTTTTTCATATAGAAACCACTGAACTTATTCAGAATAATTCAAAATTAACTCCATTGATTATTCAACTACAAGTAAGTAGAAGTAGAAATCATCCATTCTATGTAACACACATCAGATCCCATATGGGTCTACGAGGCTGTCTGGCACAAGGTAATGATGAAGCTCATCAGCAATGTAGGCAATGTGCTAGAAGCTTCAGAATTTCCTAAGAAAAAGCACGTTAACAGCAAAGGTACCCAAAGAAATGAAATTTGGCAAATGGATGTTTCATTTTACAGAGGTTGGAAAACTAAAGTGTATATATACCAACATATATTCAGGATTTTAATAAGTAACTGCTTTTAGTTCTGAAAAGGCTGATTCTGTAATTATATACTAATTAGAAATTATGGGTATTGTAGACATACCTATACAAATTAAGACTGACAATGGTCCAGCAAACGTCTCTAGTAAAATGAAGCAATATTTTGCCTATTACAATATAAAGCATAGTAAAGGTACACACACAACCCCACAGGACAAGCAACTGTAAAAAAAAAATCCAACTCTCTAAAGGAGACACTTAATAAACATAAAGAGCAAACAAAGATACCCAGAGATGGATTACATAATACTCTATTAACTTTCAATTTTTTAAATGTTACTAAGCAAAAAAACAGCTGCTGAGAGACATTGGATTATAGAAAAAACTGCTGAAATAAATCAGTTCATTTGTTTTAAGGATGTCTTAATTCAGAATGGACGGTAGGAAATACGTTGCCTTAAGAGATGTTTGTTTCAACAGGAAAAGAAAAGCTATGGATTCCATCAAAATTAATAGAAATTAGATTTGACCAGGGAGACCCCCTGAAAATCTAGGCTGGACCCCTGAAGGAAGAAACCAAGAAACCAGATAACAGGAATGCTGATCCCCACTACATGGGAACAGCTGAGACTGGCTGAGACAGGAAAGTGTCTCTGCATGACCAATAAATCTTGTTGGCTACAGTGTCCTCAAGACTTATTATGGCATCCCTTCAAACAGCCTGGATGAAAACTTATATTAAACTTTGAATATACAGATCAAACACTAAGTTTGATGCCTTTTTCCTGTTCTAAACACAGAGCAAAGAATCATCTTTAGCTGAATTGTGCCCACAGCACATTTCATGCATGTGTTAATGCAGAAATGTATACTACTTTTAAAAACTTATGTTTGCAGAGCAAAAGGACAAACACCAAAGACAAGTAGTCTAAATTAAGTTAAGCCCTGCATTTTCCCACCACACAGATACTAGATGACAAATTACATCTAGCTTTCCTAGGACTTAACTAATATCCCAATTTTCCTATGGGCCCCCAAAAGATGCTGTTGCCTCTAGACTGCAGAAAGCAATTTTAAGAGGATACCCAATTCCCCAAAACTTGAGTGTATGGTTTTGGTAATTTGATGGGTGACAGATGTCTGTCACCACTTAAGGGGGGGGTTAGTTACAAGTAGTTAATGGTCTTGATCAGAGAGGAAAACAAAGTAGAGGTTAGATTCAGGGATCTCTTTCTCTCTCTGTCCTATTTAATTTAGGGGAAAGTGGGGGGAGAAAGAATAAAAAGAAAAAGGGATAAAAGAAAATAAAACAGTAGGTTATTGAATCTTTTTAAACAAAAGAGTCAAATATTTTACATTGGTAAGGATTTTGAATACTGTTACAATTTTAAGATTATTTTTGCTACAAAATTGTGTATATATGTTTGAATTCTTATATAAAGTATTGTATCTATACAACTCATTTTAAAATGCAATATAAAGTTCCAGTGCTTAAAAACTGCTATTAACAGGGATGGAGAGATGGCTCAGTAGTTGAGAGCACTGACTGTTCTTCCAGAGGTCCTGAGTTCAATTCCCAGAAACCTCATGGTGGCTCACAACCATCTGTAATGGGATCTAATGCCCTCTTCTGGTGTGTCTGAAGACAGCAACAGTGTACACATATAAAACAAATCATTTTTAAAAAGTTGCTATTAAAAATTGCTTAGGATAACTAGGAAATCCAAGTTAATAGTCAACTAAACTTATGGTCATGTTAGATACTAGTTAATTACATACAGAAATGTTTCCTAGGTTAAACAGTTAGGAATAGCTAGAAACAAGCAATGCTTGCCTATTTAGATATACTATAAAGAGATGGTCTTCAAAAACCTCAGAGATCTATAGAATATGGATTTAAAGATTTTTTTTTAATTAACATAAGGCTTTTTGTGACAATGAGACATCTGCTCCTGGCAGCATTCTACTTCAAAGATGATGAGCATCGTTAAAGAGATGGTCTTCAAAAACCTCAGAGATCTATAGAATATGGATTTAAAGATTTTTTTTTTTAATTAACATAAGGCTTTTTGTGACAATGAGACATCTGCTCCTGGCAGCATTCTACTTCAAAGATGACGAGCATCGAAGAATCTCTATATGGGGTTTGCTTCTAATGTGGCAAGGTAGCCACTGGGCAAAAATTGCCCTTACCGCAACTGCTGACAGTATGTTGCCCAAACTAGACACAAACTGACTGCTGAACTTTGCCAAGACAAGGTAGGCAGTCCTTCATAATTTCTGCTTCATAAAAAAGTCTGTCTGATATTCTAGGCCAGAAGGTCAAAGATAATATTCAAATGACACAGAGAAACCTTGGATGACTGTCCAGGCAGCCAGCAACCTCTGTCATGTCTACAGCTTTGGGAGCTGCTTGCTCTGCACTTCCTGTTTATTCAGGTAATATTTGTCCTTCTCAGGTCTCTGATGGGATTAGAGACTAGATGGTTATAGTTTCACAATTAAGCTTAAGTTGTTTAGGACTTAAGAAAATGTTTTTAAAAATCTAGAAAGATATTTTTAGGTTGGTAATGCAAGTTATTGTAAAAAATAATTTAGGTAAAGGACTTTGGACTCACCAAGATAGGATAGATAGCAGAATACATTTCATTATTACAAAGTAGAAATAAAAGACATGACAAATATTTTTTAAAAAGCTCCTTAACCTAGCCAAGGAGACTCAAATTAAAGGATATGTAACTTAAAATCAAAGTGCTGAATCCCCAACATTACCTTCGTCTTTTTCTAGTATTTCATCTTCTTCTGGGAATTTAACATTCTTCTTTTTCTTTTTTTTGTTGCCAAGCATAATGTCAAGGTCATCCTCTGGCTCGGCTGGCTCTTGAGCATCACTCTCAATCTTAACATCCTAAGACATTGAAAACAAGTCTCAATACTGTGGTACTAGAACTATTTTTAACGTCATAGACAAGTATCATTTTTGAATATTTTTCACATATTTACATATCTAAAATTGTAGATGAGAAATGTCTCGGGTAGGCCAAATTTCCTCAGACTCTGTCCAATATGTAAATTGTGAATTCCTCAAGATAAATTTTAGGATTGTTTACCTTTCTTCAGCTCTTCCTTTTTATTACAGTTTTAAGATATTGTTATCTGTATCCTAAACTAGGTACTACCTGAGTCACTTGAGAAACTCTAATATTCTTAAACCTTTTAACTGACCATATTCAGCAGGAACAGGATTCAGGAGTACTTTAAGTTTCTCCACTTAAATGTTCTGAACAGGTAAACCTACAGAGCAGATCTAGCAAGAGCAGAGGCCTGAGGCTGGCATGTAGTGGGAAGAACTGGAGAGTGACAATGATCATGGGCTTTGTTTTCATAAGGATGTAAGTGTTCTGAATTGATGAGTTATAGAACTCTGAATATGCTAAAGCCATTTACTTTCAATGGATGAATGAAATGGTAAGTCAATTATACCTTAAACTTTGTTTCATTATTGCATTTGCAGTATACTTGCTTATGCTGATACCGCCCCTCAACTCCTCTCCATCCCCTTTAAGTTTCTAAATAGGGTCAATGGAAGGATTTTCCTACCGACACCAAATACATGGTTATTTTTTGCACAATTCTCCAACTCGCTAATACAAATTAGGTACCATCTTATTCATTTGTAATGGAATGCTAACTTCCTGGAGTAATTACTCAGATATCCCATGTTTAAATTAAAATTTTGACCTCATAGTTTAAGGGCTCTCATTAAATGTAGGTCACTAATGTCGCCTACACTTTTGCTAACCTACAAATGTAAAGACCTTCCGCCTATATTCAGTAATTTGCTAAAACTCAGCAAAATTATTATTATCAGTTTTTTGTAAGATTAACTGAGAAACAGCCAAATGAAAACAATGCATAGGACAAGCTATGGTGAGTAAGGAGCTGAGGAAGAGTCAAGAAAAGCCTAGTATATAAACACACTACCCTATCAGCACTTCTGTGAGGTTACCAACCTGGAAACTCTTGGAACTCCATCACTTACGGGTAGCAGAACTCAGTTTCCACATTGTCCATTTTCAGAGGTAGCAGGGGCAATTTAAAGTTCCCAATCTTAGTTATGCCTTGATCTTCCTAGTGACTAACCACTCATCCTAAGAAACTATCTGGATACCAGATTTCTCCAGAGCAAAACATGAGTCTTTGAAGACTTAAGAGGTTTTCAGGAGTTAAACATGGGGAACCAGATGTAAAAACCAAATTATTTTTATTATACTTATTACATCAGCTCACAGCAAATTGTAAAGAAGTTGCTGGGCACCAGTTCAATAAATGATACCATGAAAGAGGGAAAAGACAGAATTCCTGGGGAATCAGGGTCTTGTGATGACTGGGTGGACAAGACACAGCCTGACTCCAAGGTTACTTGCTATAGGCTTGAATATGAAAAAGGCACATTAAGTCCTAAAGAGGACTCATAAACGCCATAAAAGAACAAAGGCCCTGCCTAAGTTCCTTGGCTTCTAGTTTCTCATCAGCTTATTCTGCTCACTAACCCAACCAAGTACATTACCAACATGATCACAATTATTACATTATCTGTGTGCCTACATCCTAAACAATTGCTGATAATGACTATAGTAATTTCACAGATCTAAGCAGGTAAATTTAAATAGATGGAATTAGTGAAACTAAAACATAAGATCTTAAATCTAGCTATGTAGTTTTGGTGCCACATTAAAGACGTTAATATCCAGTGTTAGCTAGAATCCCAGAAGCAGAGAAAAAAGTAAAACAGCATTTAATAGAAGTAGAACTCATGCTAACTTCTCAGGACAAAAGCTACAGGGGTTGGGGCGGGGGGGTGGGGGGGGACCAAATCAGGGACTAGAGAGCTGGCTAGAAGTTAGGAGCGTTGGCTGCTTTTCCAGAGGTCCTGAGTTCAATTCCCAGCAACCACATGGTGGCTCACAACTATCTGTAACGGGATCTGATGCCCTTTTCTGACATGCAGGTGTATATGTTAAATATAATACCTTGTTAAATAGATTATTGAATAAATTACCAACTACATTTAAAATATTCTTCACTTAGGTTTGAGCAAATTAACTACCAAAGAAAAACTTTAGCACATAGTAAAAGTTTCCTCAGTATGTGGTTGTTTATGCTTTTTTCACTATGAATATATATTTGTGATTATACACAAGACACACATACACACAAAACTACTATATGCTCATTTTATAAATATGTGTGTGGGCTTTGCTAAGATTGACTTCTGCATAGGGTCTCCCTGTGCGTGGTACATGTGTGAGTTAATATTACATTTGCCTATGTTTGTGGGTAGAGGCCTGAGGTTGACTTCTGGATATTTTCCTCAATTACTTCTCCATGTTATTTTTATTGCCTGTTTGGATTAACAGTGAGTGAGTCAGGAAATCTACCTGTTTCCCCTGCCTAGTGTCAGGGTTACAGGTGCATACTGCCAGGCAGGCTTTTACATCATCCTTAAAGACCTAATTGCCCACCAGACACTTTAGCCACTGAGTGATCTCCCTGGCCCCATGTTTAAATGGTAGCTCTCAGGCAAGGAAGAATAGTCTTTCATCTACTCTGCTCACCAATCCACCCTCCTATTCACCCTCCTACCACCTATCTACATTTTACTCAAGGAATTTTCAGATATCTGTATTGGAAATAAATCCAATCAGAGCACTCGGCCACAGAACTGGCCAGAGAAGTCTAATTTTCCTATAGAGTTACTGTCATCAGCTACCAACTACCATACTGAGAGAAGTTCTTTGCTGCTACTGAAAGTTTAACAAGAAGCTATAGTAATATTTGTAATATTTGTTCCTCAAGATTTCTCGGTCATAGAGACATCTTAACTAAGATGCCCTTAGCCAAACAATTTTGGTATGGTTAAAGACAATGGACATTATCTGACTCCACTGTAATGATATAATACAATATATAAAACCTAAATCCTTCCAACTATATCTTTTATACCATGTAGTCAAATACATTCCTAAGAAAACTACCTTAATAGTAGTAGCTAAGTGCTAAACAACAAAAGCAAAACTACCAAAAGATGAGATGAGGAGGAAAACAGCTATCGACATCCTTACCAGAATCCCAATTTTACGTTCAATAAGAAAACAATACTACCTTTATAGCTTCTTCAGCTTCATCAATGTCAAATATCTTTTTTGTCTTTTTCTTCTTTTTCTTTTGATTAAAGAAGTTCAAATCATCTAAGTCATCAGAAGCATCTAAAAATAGATTAAAGGTTTCCAGTTATTAACAATTAACAAAAGGCAAGCACCAAATTGAGTTATGCCAGCTCCTTTCTCAAGTACTTCTATGGTAGTCCTACCACAACCATCAGTTATGGTTTTGAAGAAACTGACAAGCTAACTCAAGCTTTCTAGAAGGATCTGGTTAGGAGCCCAGGCCAAAAACCAGGAAACTCATGTAATGTCAGAGAGCATTCCCTGACACAATCTTAGACTATTCAACTCTATCTTCACTTTGTCCACTTCCCTGTCCCATCCAACCTTCTATCCCTCGATGTACGGCTCCAGGTCGACCAATCCAGCGGAGCAGCTAAGGCTTCCACAACAACTGTGACCGCCACAACTATTCACCTTTCTTCCTACTGTCTTCCTCATCAGCGTCCACGTCTTTTTCTTCAGTTGGTTCTGGCTCCACTTCTTTTGTCTCTGAGGGCTGGGTTTCTTCTGTCTGGGCATCACCTTCTTCATCTAACATAAAAGGCTTCTTCTTCTTCTTTTTCTTTTTGCTCATAGTAGGATCAAAAATCATCTGTTAATTTAAAAACACCAAGTGATAATTCCTAATGAAGCGCCCATTCCAAATATCCTTTATTCTCAAAAAGCATATTCCTAAAAGAACAGGATACATTAAAATGCCAAAAGGTGGGGCTGGAGACATCCCACACTTGCTCCCCGGTACTTGCTTATTTGCAGGCTCCCTTTCACAGGCAATACACACAGTAAAAAAACAAAACAGAATTTACAGAAAGCCCACCTAACTCCCTTTACATCATTAAACACAGGGAGAACCTCACAAAAGTCTTTTAATTTGTAAGCTATCATAAACTACAATAACTTCATTTTTATTTTCATGAACAAATTTAGGCCTGAACAAATCCTGAAATTTATTAAAAGGACTTTAGCAACAACCTATATTGCATCCCTCATTTATGGGTGAGGACCAACAATGTCTAGGCAGATGATAAACGTTTTATTTAAGGTTGAGTAGATGCTAACACCAGACAATCTAAGACTTGGTTTTTAAATTTTTCATCTGTTGAGTGTTTGGAGAAGTTAGAGGTAAATACAAAATAAAGATATATTGTCTGCATTATGGAACTATCAAAACAGTAAGCAAAATATTCTAAAAAAAATTAAAAATTTATGCTGAAATTCACATCAACCTTAACTTTTATGGAACCCTATCAGCAACCCTTACTGTAAGAAATTTTTCTAAGGAATCCTTCACTGTTTTTTGCTATGTAATGTGAAGTGTTCACAAGCCACTTTCATCTAAATCTATTGTAGAACAAGTGAAAAATTAATTTCTAACCTGTAGACTGTTTATACTGATCCCTTAAAATAATTTGAACATATAGGGCATACTCCTGCTAGTGAAGAAAGCAAAATCTTTAGTCAAACAGAACTGGATTCAAGTCCAAAGTATTTTTTTTCCTATCATGTTTAAGCTTATCATTTTGTTCATTGTGTAGTGATCGAAAGCACATTGGAGCATAATTACCTTGCGTCCAATCCTGACTCTAACTCATGTGGGTTACCCTATGCTTCATCTGTACATCTTCATCTGTACAATGGAGATAACTGATACCAACCATGACAAAGTTACTGTGAGAATCAACTATCTGATTGTAGTTATAACTAACAATGATCCTGTCATTGAAGATTCCTCAACTAAGGAGTAACTTGATTTTTCAGACATAACAAAACTGGTTTTTTTTAAAATTCCCAAATTGATTCTAATAACTAACTGTAATTCCTTTATGTCTATCGAAAGACTGAAACCTTGTAATAAAGTAAATTGTCATAGCAGACAAGTCTGTTCAAGGCATTATGGAAATTTTCATATAGCACCAATACCAAAAGCAAGTCCAGTGCTGACTTACTACAGGGCCTGAGGTAATCCCACATGGAAAGAATGCTGCAATCTGTTATAAAGAGGTCAAGAACACAGCTATACTGTAGGAAGAAGACTTGGCATAAGGGCAAACAAAATTCCAGGCATTGAAACTTTGATTCTGGTAGAGCTTACAATCCACTCATTTTTTTTCCAGTCTAAGTTTCCCTGATTTACTAGTGGCTTTTTCTGAGTTTGCTTTTGTGGCTGGTCTTGAACTCCTAAGCCAAGTGCTAGGATTATAGGGACACACTATTACACCCATCATACCTTATCAAGACAGATCAAAGAAGGGGGAAATCCTAAAATGATCAGATGATAGTTTTAGTTACCTTTCACCCCTCAAGAAAATTCTAATTTAGGTCTATAGTAAGTAGACTGCAGGCTAGTAGTAAACACTCAGAAATCTTATGCCACATTGTAATTATGTTCCTAGAATACTTAACACATGTTTAACATATTAATACTTATTTTTGTTCACACATCCCTGTAAAATAGTTGCATAAGGAAACCAGAAAACCTAAGTCAGCACCCAAAGCAGAACTCCCCAAATCACAAGATCACACTTGCCAGCTTGAGATACACATTAAGACTTTGGCTTAAAAAGTTTCATATTGAGGCTGGAGAGACTGCTCAACAATCAGAGAGCACTGGCTGCTCTTTCGGAGGATCCAGGTTCAGTCCCCAGCACCCACAAAGCACCTCACAACTGTTCCAGGAAATCCGACACCCTTACAAAGACATATGTGTAGGCAAAATGCAAATATACAATTCACATGAAATAAAATAATTTTTAAAAAAAGTTTCCTATCAAGCCTCAGTTGGGGGCGCACACCTTTAATCCCAGCAATTGGAGGCAGAGGCAGGTGTACCTCTGAGTTTAAGGCCAGTCTCATCTACAGAGTTCCAGGACAGCCAGGACTACACAGAGAAACCCCGTCTCAAACAACAACAAAACATTTAATTTTTTTTTTTACTTCAGTTTTGTTGATGCCTAGCACACTAAGAATAAGCCATCCTCAGTCTTATCTTTACTGTGTGTGGTGGACGGTGAGGGGGGCAGGCAGGGATGTTGTCCTCAAACTTGATACTGACATACTTTTGAGGAGAAAATATCTTAACTTGATGGCAAATTTGGATCAGCTGGTTATGGAGTAACATTTCTCAAAACAATAAAACTTTAAGGCCGGGCGTGGTGGCGCACGCCTTTAATCCCAGTACTTGGGAGGCAGAGGCAGGCGGATTTCTGAGTTCGAAGCCAGCCTGGTCTACAAAGTGAGTTCCAGGACAGCTAGGGCTATACAGAGAAACCCTGTCTCGAAAAACCAAAAAAAAAAAAAAAAAAAAAAAAACTTTAAACTAGTCTAAACATTACTTCTTCCTACACCATACTTTACCACAGAAGCAATAGACAGAACAATATAACAATACACAGGTAGTTATTTTTAAGTTACGAAGTTTGGTTACTACATGTGTTATCTATTACCTCTTACTACCCATAAGCACTTTACCACAGAACACCACAGCTGTATATAGGTAGTTATTTTTAAGTCTGGAACGTGAGTAGAAATAAAGGCTAAACACTTTCTGAACTTTTCTAACACATAATGCAGTAGCAAAGAGCAATGTCTAACGTGTCTTTCAAGCAAGAAACATCTATCTCTTCCAGAGTTTAGTGAGTTTGCAAGAGCCTCCTAGTCATTTAGATGAAGGCATACTGCACAGAGCTGGGATTCTATTACTAGCTCAGGCACTTGGAATTTTATTAGAGGCACTGTACAACTCTAAGCTCCAATTGGCTCATCTCTAAAATGGACTTACAGGAATTTATTTTACTGAACCCTGGAAACCAACTTAAACTAGAACTAGTTCCCATGAAACAAATCTCTAATTCCTTAATGTAGTTACCTAAGTCCTCCATAAACTAACCAGCATCTACTTCAACCAAACTAGTGAATACTTCACTTTCTATGCACTTTCTCCCTTCTTGACCATAAACGCCTTGTGATCAGTTTTCTCATTGGTTGAGAAAATTCTGATCATTTCTAGAGCCCATTCAAAAGCCAACTCTGCACAGAACCTTCAACTATTCCTCTTACCCCTCCCCTAGGCCTGTAAGTCAAGTAAGTCACAAATTCTTCGTAAAGTACTTCCTTGGGGCTAGGATTAGGCTTCTAGGCCCAATGCTAAGCAATATCTAAGCCAAGACCACTCTTTTTTCTTTAAAGTCATTTAATGGTATGTGAACTAGGATAAATCTGGAAAAGGCAAAACCCAAAAAGATTTAAAAGAAAAAAAAAAGACACAATAAAACGGGGGACGGGGCTTGAAAAATTCTGAGATCCAAACCCAGTCAGTTTCACAGCCGGACCTTCCTGCTCACCTCGCCTGTAAAGGAAACTTTGGGACTCGGGCCCGAAAACTTTTCTCGAAAGGTGGTCACTTCCTGAGACTTAAAATATCTTCTCCTCTGGCTCTTTGGGTTCCTGTCTTAAGAAATAAGGCCTCGAGCGGGAAACGGGAGCGAGATATCCGCCCGGAAAAGGCAGCCTACAAAGTTTTAACCTCGGTGCTCCACCGGAACCGAGAGGGGCCTCGCAGGGCACCCTGACCCCTCAGCCGTGAGAGCCGAGGCGGCTATGTGTGTGAGGAAAGGAATGCCGGGGCGGCCGGGCAAACTAACTCGGCATTCAACCCCTTTCCGAGAGGACGGCTCAACACGCTCTCCATTCCGAAACGCCGATCACCGTGGGAGACAGGCCTCGCCGCCGCCCTGAGGAGAGCCGAGGGAGACCAAGTCTGAGGATCCAGAGTCCTCGCCGGCTCCACAGCTCCGGGACGCCTAGGCCGGGCTGCTCCACATGGCGGCCGGCTACAGCTAGGCCGCAGGCCCGGCTTCTCACACAGGTGTGGGTTCGGCTTCCTGCCTCAGTCCTTAGCCCTAACTCCAGCTCAGCCTCTCACCTCGTCCCCGGACATGGCTGTAGTTCGAGCGGGTTCGGCAGGGATGAAAAGTCAAACCGGTCGGCTTCACGGCCCGGAGTCAGCGTAGCTCCCACCGATACTTCTCACAGCACCGCACTAGGCTCTTGCATCAGCGAAAGGGAGCGACACCCCGCCCTCCTCTCAAACGTTGGAAGTGCGCCTGCGCAGAGCTCGCCAAAGCGCAGGCGTACAGTAAAGCCAACCTTACGTGCTTCTCGTGGCGCGAGTTATTCGGCGACTCCCCGGCGCCGGGCATACTGGGACTTGTAGTTTGGCTAGAAAAGACCGGCGCTTGTGCGCTTCGGGAGTTTCGAGGGCGTGCACGACTGTTTTAAACATGTCAGGATGTTCGGGTTCTTGTGCTGCTGGTTACCTAAGAGGTTCGAAAAGTGCTGTGTTGCTTGTAAAGTGAATTTGGGGCCATTTTTCAGGTTTAACTTAGTGGAAACCCTAATATGAACCCGTGGAGCTGAGTTCACGCTTTCCCCTAGAATCGGTCTAGTATTCGAGGAATGCACCTCAGTAGAAGCGTTTCACTTCGTGAGAAGTTTAACCTTCTAGCTTTTTACTTCAGAAGATTCTTCCCTGGTTTTCCATAGTTAGACCGAGGAACGAAGCCGTCCTCTGAGGAGAAACAGCCCAGCAAGCTACAGTCTGTCAGGAAGCTTCGAAATAGTCTTAACTAGCTCAATAAAGGGGCTATGTTGAGAAATGTGTAGAGTAGGTAATTAACTTGTTGACGAACTTCATACCATATAAGTAAAGACACTACAACGTCCTAGGCGATATAATCATCTGGGACTATTAATTATGTGTCCTTTTTTGACTAAAGCTTCCTTATATGGTACATGACTCCTTGTTTATGGAGTCTTTGCTAGACAATTCTGGATGTATCATCTATTTTCCCTGGGGAGATACAGCTGCCATTTAGGAAGGCCTCGGAGTATGCGCTTGTAGTTAAAAAACAAAACAACAAAAAAACACCTGTGTTTGTAACCACAGGGAACTGCAAAGCCCCACTGTTTGAAAGAATGCTCAGCTGGGGCGTCAGGTGATCCACTCAGGTGACTGAAGGGACTGCTCAAGTAAGTAGATGCTATCAGGAGATGAGAGTAATTATCAAGTTTTTAATGCTTCTTGCATAAAAAGAATCAAGTGAGGATTAATCTATGATTAGTGAAAAAAAGCCCTCACGTTAGAAGAGATGGGGAAAGTACTTAGTGATTTTTGTAGTTGGCAAAATGTTCTTCTTGATTGATTTTTGTATTCATACCTGATTACTGAGTTTGTCTTTGTTTTGGTCTACTGGAATTACAAAATGGTCTGTCTGAGCTGGGTGTGGTAGCACTTACCATCCTAGCTCTTGAGAAGTAGAGGCATGAATATCAGAATTTCATAACCAGCCTGGACTACATAAGATTTTATCTTTTTAAATTAATCAATTAATTGATTAATATACTTTACATCTTGACCACAGTTTCTTCTCCTCCCAGCCCCTACCCCCCATTCACTCATCCTCTATTTCTCTTCAGAAAGGGGAGGCCTTCCATTGATATCAACCTGCCCTGGCATGACTCGTTGCAGTAAGACCAGAGGCATCTTATCCTATTAAGGCTGGGTGAGGCAGCCCACCTAGCCTCTGGGAAAGGATCCCAGAGGCAGGCAACAGAGTCAGAGAAAACCTTGCTACGCTCTCTGGTCGAGTCAACTGGACAAGCCGAAAGGCTTAAAAGTCACTCATGAGGCAAAAGAGTTTCAAGGAAGCTCTCCTCCTGGAGTCTAGTGTTCTCTACCCATACATTAATTTTTCATTCCCGAGTTCCATTACCGCACTAGTCTAGAGTTGGATCCACGTGTGCTCTCTTTCAGTATTTTCCTATAAGTGCTCTGACATGGCTAAAGCCTTCCGCCAGTGTTCCAACAGTCCAAGGGCATCCTTGACCAAGATCAAGGGTTTAGAATTCAGCAAGATTGTAAAAGCTAAGTCACTCCCTTACACAGGAATTTACCATCACTTAAAAAGAAGGAAGTTTCAGACCAAAGGAGAAACCAGAATAGATACTATAGCAGAGTTACACCCATACACACGTATTTACAATGGCCTAAGGAGAAGGTAGACTATACAAGAGACTAAAATAGGAACTGTGGCAAGGACGGGAAGCCCTTGACCCTGGCTTCTAAGATTAATGAATTTTAGGTGGAGCCCTTGTTGATCCCAGCTGTTATCAATATATTCTATCCTGGGTGGTTCCGGTTAGACCTTTTGTGTTTGCATTCCTCTGTTTTATGTAAGATTCTGGTCACCTCAATTGTACCTTGCGAATATGTCACCCAACTTCCTTATTGTCCTCTGCATAAAAAGTCTGATGCTCGAGTTGTAAAATTACATTCAGATTCCACACAAACTCTCCTGCGTGTGTGTCTGTCTGTCATTCATCCAAGCTTTGCCCACCAGCGTCGAGAGACCCCGTTCCACGCAGACATAGGGACCCAGAAGGTCTGCAGCAAAACCTATTACTGTTGTTCGGAGTCCCACATGAAAACCAAACTACACAACTATAACATATGTGTAGAGGGACTAGGTCAGTTCTGTGGCAGGCTCCCTGGTTAGTGGTTCAGTCTCTGTGGCCCCTAGGGGCCCAAGTTAATTGATTCTGTAGGGTTTCTTGTGGTGTCCTTGACTATTCTGTCTCCTACAATCCTTCCTCCCCCTCTTCCACAGGATTCCCCAGGCTCTGCCTAAGGTTTGCCTGTGGGTCTCTGCATCTGTTTCCATAAGTTGCTGAATGAGGCCTCTCTGATGACAGTTATGCTAAGTTCCTGTCTGGGGTCCCTGGTGCTGGAGTGACCTCTAGGAAAGCAGCCAGAGTTGTGGGCCAGAATATGGATCCCGAGAGGATGGGGTGAGATCTTGTCTTAAACAACAACAACAACAAAATAAAGAAACAAACAAACCAGGCAGTAGTGGCTCTCTGAGTTTGAGGCCAGCCCAGTATACATAGTGAGTTCCAAGACAGCCAGGGCTACATAGAGAAATGCTGTCTCAGAAACAAAAACAAAAACAAAAGATGGCTTTAGTGTCTTCTTACTGATCGTTTTGCTGTACACTAAGTATAAACTTATTGTTGTGTTAGAATCTTGGCTCACCCTAAATATTAATTAAATTAAAACAATGTTCTATGAAATCACTTAGTTCGGGCACACACTAGATGAAAACATCAGCACAGCTGCCCACTACCCGAGGCTGTTCTCCTCATGCTCTGTAATCCTTAGTATGTTCTCTGCTTTAGGCCTGAAGACAACTGAGTTAACCCACAAATATTTAGAAATACTTCCTGCTGCACACCTGTCCCTAATCTAGGCAGAGCACATCCTTGCCTCCAAGGAACTTACAATTTAGCAAGAGAGATAGTTTATTAGCCCCATTGTCCAGATGAAGAAACTGCTTGTAGAGCATTGAAAGTGTATCCACAGTTAAATACAGACAACAGAAAAAGTGAACCCCTGACAGTTTGATACTGGTGGCTATTCTTTTACCTTGAGAATCTGAATTGCTGCCACCAAACCACAGTCGTCTGTAGCTACTAGCATCTATGCATAGCAGGATCTCTTACCAGCAACACTATTGGCAATTTGAACAAGACAACTCTGTTATAGGTTGATGTTCCCTGCATGGAGGCTATTCAGTACCTGGTCAATATCCAAAGATGCCAGGAGCATACTCCCTCCAGTCATGATATTACCTGATGTCTCAGGGGGCGGGGGGGGGGTGCGAGAGGCGGGAGGGGGGCTGGGATAAGCATCACCCCTGGTGGAGAACCAGTGATAGACACATCTTTTCTCTTCCTAGGTTATTGAGATCCAACAAATATCCCTGGCTAGTCCTCAACTTGCTGAGTGGACAGGTTTTGAAGAGGAGAGAATGAAGCTGTGGATGGAGTTTCAGCAAAGCCTGTTCATTCAGAAGATAAAGACTGAACAAATGGGAAAATAATGTAGAAATAAAAGGGAAAGTGACAGAAATGGAGAAAGGGAATTCACGGGAAATCACCTTTTCATAATTCAGCTCATGCTAGCAAAGATAGTTGACTCTAGTGAACGCACTAAGGTTGTCATGCTTTCTAGTCAATTTAACCCAGGCTAGAATCATCTGAGAGAAGGGAACGCCAATTGAGAAAATTCCACCATAAGAATGGGTTGTAGGCAAGCCTGGATGGCATTTTCTTAATTAGTGATTGATGAGGGAGGGCCCAGCCCACTGTGGCTGGTGCTAGCCCTGGACTGGTGGTCCTAGGGTCTATAAGAAAGCAGGCTGGGGGCTGGTGAGATGGCTCAGCGGGTAAAAGCACCGACTGCTCTTCCAAAGGTCCTGAGTTCAAATCCCAGCAACCACATGGTGGTTCACAACTATCTGTAACGAGATCTGATGCCTTCTTCTGGAGTGTCTGATGACAGCTACAGTATACTTATATATGATAAACAAATAAATCTAAAAAAAAGAAAAAAGAAAAAAAAGAAAGCAGGCTGAACAAACTACAAGGAGCAAGCCAGGAAGCAGCACTCCTTCATGATCTCTGCATCATCCGCCTCCAGGTTCCTGCTCTGAGTAGCTGTCCTGACATCCTTCAATGATGGACTAACATGGAAATGTACACTGTAGCTGTATAGATGGTTGTGAGCCTTCATGTGGTTGTTGGGAATTGGACTTTAGGACCTCTGATAGAGGTCGAGATGAGTGCGCAGAGGTCAAAGGAAACTTTTATTTCTTAGGAGTGGGTAAAAATCCTTTCTTCTAGTCCTCTATCACAACCCTTACCGTAGGCAGTATGTATTGCACATATCTGTACATGGAGACTAAGTAAAATAAGTCTTTAAAAAAATAAAACTATGCCCCCGAAGTGTTGTTTGTTTGTTATCCAGGCAAGGTTTCTCTGTGTATCCCTGGATGTCCTGGCACTCACTCTGTAGACCAGGTTGGCCTCAAACTCAGAGATTTGCCTGCCTTCTGCCTCCTAAGTGCTGAGATTAAAGCCGTCCCCACCACCATCTGCCCTGACTTGTTTTGAATTTAGTAGAATTGCACTGCTGTAAATAGTTGGCGGAGGTATCAAGGGCTACTTGATGTTTTAGTTTCTTAGAAGATTTCTAATAAACCACAATGAGATTCTACTTACACTCATTAAATGGTTACTAAGAAAATAAAACCAAAAAGACCCATAAACCAAACAAGTGCTCGCTAACAAAGCTATGGGAATCCTTGTGTGTTATTTGTAGGAAGATGAAATACTGTATCCACTATAGAAACAGTAAGGCTATTCCTCCAAAAAAAAATGTTTAAATAGAATTACCACATGATTCAGCAATTCTGATTGTGACTATGTATCCAAGAGAACCAAAAGCAGGATGGTAAAGAAATGTTTGTCTACCTAGGTTCATAGCAGCATTACTGACAGAGGTCGAGATGAGGAGGCAATCTACCTGTTCATCACCAAACAAGCAAAAATGTGGTAAGGGCATACAATGAACTATCACTGGGCTTTTAAAAGGAAGAGGATTATGCTATAAGCAACAACATGGATAAACCTTGAGGATGGTCTGCTAAACGAAACAAACCAGTTATAAAAAGACTGGAGGGATGGCTCAGCACGGAAAAACCATAGACTGCCCTTGAAGAACATCTGAGTCTGGTTCTCAGCCCTCATGTCAGGCGGCTCGGCACTGACAGAATTGAAGTTATATTTTTTGACACTGATACAAAATTTTATATATTGATACAAGTTTAAGGTTTTCATTGGTATAAGTCTTTTTAGGTTGATACAAAATTTAAGATTAATTTTATTACAACATGATATATGTATGACTCAGCTCTTCTATAGGTATTATGCCTATGCAACTCAGTTTAAAATACACAATTTAGTCCCACTCCTTTTCATGGCTGCTATTTACAAACTGTTTAAAATATTAAGTAGTGCAAGTTAATACTCAGAGAGTCAAACTGATGGTCATATTAGATACCAGTTTAGTTAATTACAATAAAATACTTTTAAGGTTATTCAGGGAGTAAATAGATAAAACTAAACAATGTTTGACAATGAAGATATACTATAAATAGTTGGTCTTCAAAAACCTCATGTAATCCGGGTGTGGTGGCACATGCCTTTAATCCCAGCACTCCGGAGGCAGAGGCAGGTGGATTTCTGAGTTCAAGGCCAGCCTGGTCTACAATGTGAGTTCCAGGACAGCCAGAGCTATACAGAAAAACCCTGTCTCGAAAAACCAAAAAAACAAACAAACAAACAAAAAAAACAAAAACAAAAAAACAAATGCCGCAGACCTTCTGGGTCCCTGTGTCTGCGTGGAATGTGGTCTCTCGAAGCAGGTGGGCAAAGCGTGGATGAGCGACAGACACACACACAGGAGAGTTCCTGTGGAATCTGAGTGTAATTTTACAACTGAGCATCAGACTTTTTATGCAGAGGACAATAAGGAAGTTGAGTGACATATTCCCAAGGTACAATTGAGGTAACCGGGATCTTACATAAAACAGAGGAATGCAAACACAAAAGGTCTAACCGGAACCACCCAGGATAGAATACATTGATAACAGCTGGGATCAACAAGGGCTCCACCTAAAATTCACTAATCTTAGAAGCCAGGGTCAAGGGCTTCCCGTCCTTGCCATAGTTCCTATTTTAGTCTCTTGTATAGTCCACCTTCCCCTTAGGCCATTGTAAATATGTGTGTATGGGTGTAACTCTGCTATAGTATCTATTCTGGTTTCTCCTTTGGTCTGAAACTTCCTTCTTCCTAAGTGATGGTAAATTCCTGTGTAAGGGAGTGACTTAGCTTTTACAATCTTGCTGAATTCCAAACCCTTGATCTTGGTCAAGGACGCCCTTGGACTGTTGGAACACTGGTGGAACACTTTAGCCATGTCAGAGCACTTATAGGAAAATACTGAAAGAGAGCACACGTGGATCCAACTCTAGACTAGTGCGGTAATGGAACTCGGGAATGAAAAATTAAAGTATGAGTAGAGAACACTAGACTTCAGGAGGAGAACTTCCTTGAAACTCTTTTGCCTCATGAGTGACTTTTAAGCCTTTCAGCTTGTCCAGTTGACTTGACCGGAGAGCATAGCAAACAAACAAACAAAAAAACCCAAACCCAAAACCAAAACCAAACAAACAAACAAACAAAACACACAAAAAACCCTCATGGTTCAACTGCAGACAATTTGTCCAGAAAGGACAAATGGATGCAGGGAAATCAACTGCTAAACTCTGCCAAGTTAGAATAAGAACGTCCTTTGTAATTCCTGCTTCTCAAAAGATCTGTCATATATTGTGGCCCAGAAGGTTGAAGATAGATGCTCTAATATTAGAGAGATGATATTGGGAACTGTCCAGGTGATCAGCTGTCTGTCATTTCTATGATTTCAGAAGCTGTGTTCCAGCATTTCCTGCATACTTGGGTAATATTTATTTCCTTCTTGGGCATCTGAGAGGCTTGAAGTGATAGTCTTACTATAAGCTTGTGTTGTTTAAGATTTAAAAAATGATCTAGGTCCAAGAAGATGTTTTTAAGATAATGAGATGAGTCAGGACAGAAAATGATTTAGATATAGAACTTTTTGGGGGGGGTGTTTTTGTTGAGACAAGGTTTCTCTGTATACTTGGCTGTCCTGGAACTTACTCTGTAGACCAGGCTGGCCTTGAACTCAGAAATCCACCTGCCTCTGCCTCCTAAGTGCTCTGGGATTAAAGGTGTGTGCCACCACTGTCTGGCAATATAGAACTTTAAACATACCAAAATAGGATAGATAATAAAATGATTTCAAACGTTGCCAAATACTATGGACTGGACATTATAAATGTATATCATACTTTATAGTTTTCATAGTTGTCATAATTGTATTTAATTTATATTTGAAGGAAAAGGAGCCTTTCATTGGACTAAGGGGGAAATTGTAGAGAGAATATCTTATGTATCATATGGATGTATCACTTGTCAATTAAAAAGCCTATGGCTTAGGCAAGAAATAGAGGTGGGACATCCAGGAGAAGAAAGAGTTCTGGGATAGAACCAGGCAGGAGATTGTTCTGGGAGGATGTAACAAGATGAACACATGGTACCTGAGCACAGATGACCAGCCACATGGCAGAATGAACCTTGAAAATAAATGGGTTATCTTAAGCTATGATTCTAGTCAGAGACGAGCCTTGCTATATGGCCAAGGTATTTGTAAATACTTTGTGAGTCTGAGTCTCATTTCTGGGAGTGCGGGGCTGGGAAGAAGAACCAGCACTTAGCTTCTGCAAGGTGCTCTTAAACGTTTATGTGAGCTACCCAGAGTAATAAAACTCATGCCAGGGGCTGCTAGGATAGGAATAGTGCTGCTTAAGATGCAGAGAATTTTAGTTTGTAGGATGAAAAGAGTTCTAGAATTTTGGGTAAAGAAAATACAATGCAAATGAACTAGAGTGAGCAGTGAAATTGGACAAGATGATATGGTACGTGTATTGTGCCACATTAAAACTTTAATTTTATCATTGTGTGTACAAATATATGAAGTGTGTACATGTGTGTAAATTCAGACATGGACATGCCAGAGTAGGCATGTGCCAGATAATACCCTTCAGGAGCTGGCTGTCTCCTTCCATCCTTAAGTAGGCTCTAGAGATTGAACTTAGGTTGTTAGGCTTGTCTGGCAAGCACCTTTACAAGCTGAGCCATGTTGCTGGCCTTTATCACACTTAATAGGGCACAGCAGAAGAGCCTGGAGAGATGGCTTTGTGGTTAAGAGCATTTGCTTCTCTTGGAGAGGACCAGAGTTCAGGTCCCAGCACCCACATCAAGGGGCTTACAATTGCCTGTAACTCCAGCTCCCCAGGATCTTATGCTCTCTTCTGTGGGTGTGCAACACACAGACAGAAGAATAAATAAATATAGTTTCTAAAAAGGACACTTAACATTGGATGTCAGAAGACCAAGGTTGCAGTCCTTGGTTGTACCTTCTTTATTCAGTGTGTGTGCTGGCTAGTTTGATATCAGCTTGGCACACAAGCTAGAGTTATCTGGAAGGAGGGAACCTCAATTGAGAAAGTGCCACCATGAGATCCGGCTGTAAAACATTTTCTTAATTTGTGTTTGATGCTGGAAAGCCCAGCTCACTGTGGGTGGCAGCATACCTGGGCTGGTGGTACCGGCTGCTACAAGAAAGCAGGCTGAGCAAACCAAGGGGAGTGAGCGGCATACCTCCATGGCTTCTGCATCAGCTCCTACTTCCAGTTTCTTGCCCTGTTTGATTTCCTTTGATGATGAACTGCGATATGGATGAGTAAGCCAAATAAACCCTTTCCTCCCCCACTTGATTTTTGCTCATAGAGTTTCACTGCAGCAATGGAAACCATAAAACTATACCTATTGATTCATTTTAAATCAAGATAATATGCCTGAAAGTTCTGGTTTTATAAAGATCATATTTAAAAAAAAAAAGGAAGACAACTCTTATGACCATGTTTTGATTAGTAGTCTTTACAGCATTCTAGCATTCCTAGTCTTATTACTCATTACAAGTTTCGAGTCTTATTTCGCAATGTTCCTAGAATTGTCTCAACCGAAGCTTATGACCACTTCAAAGGATCTGTATTCCAACCCCCCTCAATCTGGGTTATACACCTTATAATTTGGCTCCAGAGAAACAGCAAATAAACAACTTTTATGAAGACTTTTGATGCTCTAAGATAGTAATTATCAATGTAGTACAGCATTAATTGAGGAAATAGAAATTCAGGATTCTCATGTTAATATTCAAAGAGCTAGTCCCAAATTAGGAGGCTAAGAGAAGGAACTAACACTGTTGTGAAGCCATTAGGGGTCAGGCTCACAGCAGACCTGCGCTGTCTCATCTAGAAGCCACTACTGTGTGTTCAGGTTGGTAAAACAGGGAAATAAAGTTCAGAGCGGTTGTTCCTAACTCAGACTCGTACAATGAACCAAGAGGCAGAGATCCAAAGAGGCTTGAGACCGAGGTCCAAAAGACTAGGGCCAGCACGCTTTCTACCACATGACATTGACCCTCAAAAATATATTTCTCTGTCCTTGTACAGAGTTCATGATAAATGATCTGTATTTGTGTCACATTTAGGTCAGTTGTCTGACTTGGTTAAACAAGTGAGCCTAGTCTGTGAGGGACCATCATCATTTTAGAGATGACACAGGCAGTTGGGCAAGCAGTGAGCACTCAGAACGTGGATGTGGATTCTGCAGTTATTACTCTTCCTGAATCATCCTCAAGAGGAGCAGGGTTTCACCTCAGTGTGTCCTTGCTCTCAGTAGTTTTAACTTCTTTAACAGACATGATGTCTTGGTGTTCTGACTGTCTGCACTCTGATTGTGTGTGCACAGATCAGTGCGCAGGCTGATCTTTGTTTATGCTCCCAAATCATTAAAATGACTGTAAATAAATATATATTTAATATTTAGTTTTAAATTCTTAAATTATATTCATCCCTTCTATTTTATGAGTATTTTGCCCACATGTATGTCTGTGTACCGTATGTGTGCCTGGTGTCTGTTGAAGTCAGAAGAAGGCATTAGATCCCCTGGAACTGGAGCATGGTTGTGAACCATCATGTGGGTGCTAGGAATGGAACCAGGATCCTCTGTCAGAGCAATGAGTGCTCTTAACCACTGAGCCATTTCTCTGGACCTTTATGTAGGTTTAACATTACCAGCCTAACTAAGAGAGTCAGAAGACAATAGCAGATGAAGAATATCAATTTTTTTTTAAGGTAGAATGCCATACTTGAGCTAAGAAAACTGAATCCTAGGGCTGGAGAGATGGTTCAGCGGTTAAGAGCACTGACTGCTCTTCCAGAGGTCCTGAGTTCAATCCCCAGCAATTGATTTTTTTTTTTTTTTTTTTTTGGTTTTTTTCCAGACAGGGTTTCTCTGTTTCTCTGTGTAGCCCTGGCTGTCCTGGAACTCACTCTGTAGACCAGGCTGGCCTCAACTCAGAAATCCACCTGCCTCTGCCTCCCAAGTGCTGGGATTAAAGGCGTGTGCCACCACGCCCGGCTCCCCAGCAATTGAAAGACCCACAACGTGAGGACTCCCCCATGTTCTGACTCAGGAGAGGCAACACCACAAAATCACCAACGAGAAACGGTCTTGCTGCAAATTGCAAGAGGATTTTTATTCAAGAGCGCTCTCGGGCCCAAGGTCATACACCAAGCAGGGGTAGAGGACCTTGGCGCCCGGAGTAGCTGGATAAGGGGGTATTTAAAGGAAGGAACCACAACTCAAGGAGGTGGGAAGGGTGTTGTTGGAAAATACCAAAAAATACCAGTTAAGAGTCACAAGGAAGTACAAAGTCACAGGTGTCACAAGGAATACCTGGTAATTGTTAACTCTCAAGACAGTTTCTAAGAGCCCCTAACAATAGCACATTTGCATTGCAGATTCCAGCAATGGTCAGGGTGGGTCAGGGTGACTTTCTTTGAGTGAACACTCCTTGAACCCAGGAAGTGGGTGGGTGGAGGAATGTTGCTATCTGTTTTATGATTAGCATACCTTGGAGCACTGAGTTTACTACTCTTTCACAATCACATGGTGGCTCACAACCATCTGTAATGGGATCTGATGCCCTCTCCTGGTGTGTCTACAGAGAGTAATGGTGTACTCATATACATAAAATAAATAAATGAATTTTTTTTGTTTTGTATTGTTTTTCGAAACAGGGTTTCTCTGTATAGTCCTGGCTGTCCTAGAACTCACTCTGTAGACCAGGATGGCCTCGAACTCAGAAATCTGCCTGCCTCTGCCTCCCAAGTGCTGGGATTAAAGGCATGTGCCACCATGCCCAGCAATAAATGAATCTTCAAAAAAAAAAATCTGAATCTTAAATATTTGCAGAAAGAGAATCTTTTAAGAGACAGGCGAGACTGTTGCATATCACTGAGATATTGCGAATTGGAACTAGCAGATGCCACATAATGTGTGGCTGAAGGTCTTTACAGGAAGTTAAACTCCTGATAGATTCTTTCCCCTCGCAGAATCCTGAACATTGATTTATTTTCTGAAGAAAATTTAACCAGAGAAGCTCAGATGCTGAAGCTACCAGGCATGTCAGGGAAGCAGGATGGGGAAGAACACAGAGAGACTGCATTAATTGTGTATGTGTGGTGCGCAGGGAATCTGAGCTCAGATCCTCATGCTAACACAGCAGGATCTTCACTCAGTGAGCCATCTCATTTTAGGCTCTTTTTGTCTTTTCACGTATTGGTCAGGTGTCTCTGGCCCTCCTATGTCTTCTATCCAAAAATAACTGCTTCCTACTGAAAACCTCTCAATTGCAACTATGTCCCAGTGTATTTATTAGGAATGATTCTATCTGTTTTATTAAACTATAAAGACTTTAAACGTACCAACTTTGTCTTTGCTTCTGACATTTCCCACATAACCTATTGCTACTATGTTCTACTTTGAGTGGGTACTACGGAAGTGTAGCTGACATTTGTCGATTGGTGTCATGAGAATCATGTTATTAAATTTCTTTGTGATTCCCTTTTCAGAAATGACAAAATTTATTATTCTCTGTAGTATGAATAATTTAATAAATCTGGTGCAGGGTTCCTTCCCGACTTAGACCATTTATGTTCTCGGATGAAAGACAGACAGACAGACAGACAGACAGACACACACACACACACAGAGTCTTTATATTTTAATATGTCTTAAGCAGCACAATAGCTGGGCAACTGCCTAACCTCCATGTTGTTAGAATCTCCTTTCTATGCATAACCCCACTGTTTCTTACTAATTTCTATGTTCCATCTTGGCTGCTCTTGGCCCAATTGAGAGGTTCTCTGGGTTGTGCTCTCTTGGCCCTTTTATATGGCGGCTCTGTTTTCCCTCTTATACATTCTTTTTCTTCCATGACTGCTCTCTCTCCTCTCCTGCACACTCTCCTAAGGCGTGGCAGCTCTCTCCTGTACATTTTTATCCTTCTGAGGTTGCTTCTGTGTCTCCATTCCTCCTCCTCCTCTTCCTCTTCCTCCTCCTCCTCCTCCTCCTCCTTCTCCTCCCCCTCCTCCTCTTCCTCCTCCTCCCCCTCCTCCTCCTCCCTCCTCCTTCTCCTCCTCCTCCTCCTCTTCCTCCTCCTCCCCCTCCTCCTCCTCATGGTCCCAAACACAGGAAACCTAAATCCCCCCCCCCCACCACCTCTTTCCTTCCCAGCTTTTGGCTGCTGGCATCTTTATTTACCAATCAGAATTGAGGGGGGTGGGGAGGGGAGGGCAGGTTCCCAGAAGCTACATACAGACTCCAGATCTTAGGAGCTAGCATTTAGCATTACAATAAACAGCAAAGGAGAAACCTCAACGATTTGCCAGGAGGATTCTACTTTCATAGAGATTTATAGTTAAGATGAAGCTAAAGAACAATTACGTTTTCCTTCTGAATGCTCCTTTAATGGTTTACTGTTCTGCAAAAAGGCAAGATTTTCTCCGTGAGACAGGTTTCATTATATAGCCTGAACTGGCCTGGAACTCACTATGTAGACTAGGGTGGCCTTGAAGTCACAGAGATCCTCCTGCTTATGGCTTCTGTCTTAGTTACATTGCTGTGATGAAACACCATCACCAAGCCACCTTGAGAAGCAAAGGGTTTATTTGGGTTATGTTTTCATATCCCTGTTCACCATCACAGGAAGGTAGGACAGGAGCTCAAACAGGAAAAAGCTGATGCAGAGGCCATGGGAAGGATGCTCTTACTGGCTTATTTCCCATGGCTTGCTCAGTCTGCTTTCTTGTAGAAGCCAGGACCACCAGCCTAGGGGTGGCCCCGCCCACAGTGAGTTAATTTCCACTAGGAAAGCACCAAATTGTTTTGTGCTTAAATATACCCAAAATAAACTATATTTGGTAGGAAGGCCAGGCTCCTGAAGTTTGAATGAACACTGACTGCTTAGTAAAGTTGAACTGAACCATCTTCTTGCCTCCTGCAGATTGTTACTCTGCTGGCCATAGAGGTCACAGAGACCCTCAGCATAGGTGCCCATAGAGGTCAGAGGTGTGGGATCCCCTGGAGCTGGAGTTACAGATGATAACGTTGTTAGACTTCTGAGGCAGTGTAAAGACACAGAATGCAGCAAAGAGACAGGAGTCTGACTTTCAATAGACAAAATTGTGCTTATCAGCACACACAGTGACAGGCAGCCTCTCTCCTGAGGGATATGGATGAGGGCTGTTAGGGGGAAAACAGGCTGAAGCCTTTCTATGGGTGAATTCTTAGGGAAAGGAAATTGTTGCAGCCTTAGGAGGCCACACGCGCCTTTCCTACGGTCTCTCCTCTCTGATAATGCCCAAGGTAAGAGGTTGCTCCAATAAACATTCCTTCCTAGGATATGACTAGGCCTGGGTGAAAAAGTCATTTGTCCATCTTGTAGAAACCTTGATTTACCACTGAGGCCTCTATCAGCTGTGAGCCACACGGTCTGAGTGCTGGGAACCAAGCTGGGATCCTCTGCAGTAGCAGTACATGCTGAGCCCTTTCTCCAGCTCTGTAGTCATCAAAATAAACTATAAACTCTGCACCTGCACCGTAAGCCAATTCCTTTTGTAAACGTCATTAGTCCTAGTTAGGGTTCCTATTACTATGGTGAATGAACATACCATAACCAAAAGTCTGGGAGCCAAGGGTATTTGGGCTTATACTTCCATTTTGTAGCCCATTGCTGAAGAAAATTAGGGCAGGAACCTGGAGACAGGAGCTGATGTAAAGACAATGGAGGAGTGCTGTTTACTGGCTTGCTCATCATGGCTTGCTCAGCCTGCTTTCTTATAGAACGCGGGACCACCAGCCCAAGGATGGCATGACCCACAATGGGCTAGGGCCTCTCCCATCAATCACTAATTAAGAAAATATCTTATAGCCAGATGTTACAGAGGCATTTTCTCAAGTGAGGATCCCTCCTCTCAATTGAGTATACACTGTGTCGAGTTAACATAAAACTAGCCAGTGTCCTTACAAAGAGCAGAACAACATTTTAAAGAAAATCCTGTTACTTTTGGCACAAAGAATTGGATTCTCGTTTTACATTACTGCATTAAAATTTAACTTGGATAGTCCCTTAGGTAAATTTACATTTTGAAACATCTATTTTTTTAAAATGCCTCCTTTATTTGTAAAAATAGCATAGACACCAGCTACCTGCAAGCAGCCAGAGGGTTGGGGTAAGGGAACTGGGTCACTCAATCCGTTTGCCTTCACATTGGCAGGCAGAGGTCTTTTGTGTTAGGGCTTACAGGACCGTGGACGTCTTTGGGAGCAGACCCAGGACAATAGCTTAAGCCTGGGACCTGAGATGAAGCTGTAGGGCTGGTCTTGTTTTGGGGCTTGGCCTTGGGTTGGCAGAGGTTTCTCTCTCTCACTCTCTTTTTTTTTCTTTAAGATTTATCTAGAGCCGGGCGTGGTGGCGCACGCCTTTAATCCCAGCACTTGGGAGGCAGAGACAGGCGGATTTCTGAGTTCAAGGCCAGCCTGGTCTACAAAGTGAGTTCCAGGACAGCCAGAGCTACACAGAGAAACCCTGTCTCAAAAAATCAAAAAAAAAAAAAAAAAAAAAAGATTTATCTATTTATTAAGTGTTCTGCCTGCATTTATGCTTGCAAGCCAGGAGAGGGCACTAGTCCTCACTACAGGTGGTTGTGAGCCACCACGTGGTTGCTGGGAATTGAACTCATGAACTCTGGAAGAGCAGACAGTGCTCTTAACCTCTGAGCCATCTCTCCAGCCCCTGGCAGAGGTTTTATTGGCAGGTCTTGGTTTTGCAGGAGTAAACATGATTTCAAGGTTTGGGGTGGGCAATGACAGCAACTCCTTGGAGCTTGCAGTCATGCCATTCTTTACAAAGACCTTAGCATGGGCACCCATGACCTTCACATTGCTTACCTGAGCCCTCTTCAGCTCCCTTTGCTAAGCTTGGAAAATGAGGTTTCGGGGGAACCTGAGGTCAAACCCCTTAAGAAATTAATTCCTGCCGAGCATTGGTGGCACACGCCTTTAATCCCAGCACTTGGGAGGCAGAGGTAGGCAGATTTCTGAGTTCAAGTCCAGCCTGGTCTACAGAGTGAGTTCCAGACACCCAGGGCTACACAGAGAAACCCTGTCTCGAAAAAAGAAAGAAAGAAAGAAAGAAAGAAAGAAAGAAAGAAAGAAAGAAAGAAAGAAAGAAAGAAAGAAAGAAAGAGAGAAAGAGAGAAAGAGAGAAAGAGAGAAAGAAAGAGAGAGAGAGAGAAAGAAAGGAAGGAAGGAAGGAAGAAATTCCTTTGTGACCAGGGTTTCTTCTTGCCATTTTTGTACATTCGTAGGAATAGTTGTGTGTGGCGTGGTTCTTGGATTTGACCATGTGTTCATGGAACTCACAGCTCCTAGGACCCCTGGAGGGAAAGAGCCACTTAGAAATATCTTTACAAGATTTTAAAAAATAGCATCAATGACCAAAAACAGACTTGGGACCAGGAGCATGCGTGTGTCTCAATTATTCTCTTAAGCAAAGCTATAAAGTGACCATTAAAAGATGTCAGCTTTCCAGACTGGTGGCGCACGCCTTTAATCTCAGAGTTTGGGAGGCAAAGGCAGGTGGATCTTTATGAGTTCCAGGCCAGCCTGGTCTACATAGTGAGTTCCAGTCCTCCCAGAGCTATATAGTGAGACCCTGTCTCCCTAAACGGAAGTTGAAATAAGCCTTGATTCTTCTAAAAGTCCGACAAATTAACAGGAAACAGAAAACATTAAATTCTTGTCTTTTAATTCTGGCTCTCTTTAAATGTTATTAAAAGCAGATCAGCATCTAAGAAAGTCTAATTGCTTTGAATATAAAGCATTAATTATTAATTTACATGAATTAATGAAATTAACTACTTTTCATTAATTAATGAATTAATCATTTTCACTAAAGTCACTACAAATAAATCTTTTTCTATAAGATGTATTTCTCTGTAAACCTTACAAATTATAGATAGCATTTATAGGTGTAATCAGTATATATTTATTTAAAAAATAAGCTGGGCCTGGTTGCAGGGGCCAGTAATCCCAGCTGCTTGGGAGACTGAGGCATCAGAGTCACAAATTAAGGCCTGCTTGTTCACACAGTGAGTTCAAGGTCAGCCTGAACAACTTGATGAACCCTGTCTCCAAAAGTTCTTCTTTTCTAAGTTGTATTTTTATGTTTATGAATGTTTGCATGTCTGTGTGCGCGTATCATTCTGCAGTGCCCGTGGAAGTCAGAAGAGGGCGCTAGATGTCCTGGAGGTGGAGTTACAGATGATTAATAAGCCACCCAGCATGGGTGCTGGAAGCCAAACTCAGGTTTTCTGCAAAAGTAGTTACTGCTCTTAACCACTGAGCCATCTCCACAGCACTCCCTCGCCGCCCCCCCCCCCAAAGAGTTTTAAAACATAGGGACATAGCTCAACTGAAAAAATGCTTGCCTGAGTTCAATGCTCAGAACCCACGTGTAGAAAAGTACCAGGTGTGGTGGCATGTGCTTAAAATCCCGGCAATGGAGAAGGGGAGACAGGGTATATATATATACAGGGTATCTCTGTGTAGCCCTGTCTGTCCTGGAACTCACTCTGTAGACCAGGCTGGCCTTGAACTCAGAAATCTGTCTGCTTCTGCCTTCCAAGTGCTGGAATTAAAGAAAGGCATGCGCCACCACTGCCCGGCTTATTGATAAATTTTATTGATATATTATTTCCAGAGAGTAGTCACAGAAAACAGAACCATAGGAATAATCTAGTAAAATTAATTTAATATCCTTTAGAAGAATTTAATTTAAAATATATCCTCTCATTTCCTGTTTTATTTGACTACTTACAAATAAAAACTAATTTCTAGAATCTGTTTTGCAAGAAAATTCTAATCACAATCTATGTAGTCAATGCAGAGTCTATAACCAATAGGCTGCATGCAATGATTCATGCCATAAATCCAGCACTTGGGAGGTAGAATTTACGTCCATCCTCAGATACACAAGGCGTCAAAGGATAGCTTGGACTACATAAGGCCCTGCCTCAGCACAACAACAACAGCAAGCAAACTAAAGAGCAAAACCTTTCCTTATGAAAATTCTGAGGAATGCTATTTTATTGACGCAAACTGAACTTTCAATCAAGCATGATAGATATTTATTGTCTCTAAAATATTTGCTTTAGGGGCTGCTTAGCATTAGGAGCGTTTGCTGCTCAGCTGTGAGGACCAACCAGAGTTCAAACCAGCACCTGCTTCTAACTCTAGCTCTGAGGAATCTAACACCTCCTTCCAACCTCCAGGTACCTGCACACACACACACAAGCCTACATTCATGATCACACACACAGAGAGAGAGAGAGAGAGAGAGAGAGAGAGAGAGAGAGAGAGAGAGAGAGAGAGAGAGAGAGAGAGGGAGGGAGGGAGGGAGGGAGGGAGAGAGAGAGAGAGAGAGAGAGAGAGAGAGAGAGAGAGAGAGAGAACCTTAAAAATAAAAATACCTTCTTTAGAAGATCAGATAGCGCTTAATACTGTACTTATCTTGTATTTGTGTGATGTGGGGTGTGAGTGTGTACTTATCTGTGTAAGTATGTGTAGACACTAGAGTTTGACACTGAAATATCTTTCTTAATTTTTCTCCACATTATTATTAATACTATGCAATATTACTGGCCCTTTAATGAAACTAGAGTGCACTTTTTATTTATATTTATAATAGAGTGCACTATTTTTAAAATGAGTGGTCAGAAAACCCTTGGAATCCAACTGTCTCTGCATCATAGATCTGAGGTTAAAAATTATAAACTACTGGGCCTGGGATCCAAACTCGGGTCTTGAGCCAGGTGTGGTGGCACACGCCTTTAATCTTAGCTCTTGGGAGACATAGGCAGGCAGATCTCTGTGAGTTTGAGGCCTGCCTGATCTACAAAGGGCATTCCAGGATAGCCAGGGCTACACAAAAAAACCCTGCCTCCAAAAGCCAAGAAAAAAAAGTGCCAAATTCATGTTCATTCTTGAACAGAAAGCATTTTACTCACTGAACAATCTCTGTAGCTCATCTTCAGGATGTATTTCAATCACTTTAATGTTTTTTAAGACATATCAATAGATCCCAAGTACCATTTTAACAGATTTCAAAGAAATTAATACTGTCCAAGTTTATAAGGCAGTATAGATTTATTATATTTAAACACATTGTTAAATTTGAACAATATTCATGACAAATTAAAATCATCTGATTGTATTTTACTTAATTTTTTTGAATATCTCAAATATTGCATTAGGAATGCTTAATATATATATATAGTTTTTCTTTTTCTTTTTTTTCATTAGATATTTTCTTTATTTACATTTCAATGTTATCCCCTCAAAAAATACCCTACCCCCTACCCCTGCTCATCAACCCACCCATTCCTGCTTCCTGTTCCTGGCATTCCCCTATACTGGGGCATAGAACCTTCACAGGACCAATGGCCTCTCCTCCCACTGATGACCGACTAGGCCATCCTCTGCTACATATGCAGCTAGGACCATGAGTCCCACCATGTTTTCTTTGATTGGTAGTTTAGTCCCACGGAGCTCTAGGGGTACTGGTTAGTTCATATTGTTGTTCTTTCTATAGGGCTGAAAACCCCTTCAGCTCCTTGGGTACTTTCTCTAGCTCCTTCATTGGGGATCCTCTGCTCTGTTCAATGGATGGCTGTGAGCATCTACTTCTGTATTTGTCAGGCACTGACAGCTGATTGTATTTTAAATCTTTGTTATAAATCATTTTACCTCTTGTAAAAAAAGCAATTTTTTTTATCAGCTTCAGTTTTTTTAAAAAAAATTCTTTTTAAAAGATTTATTTATTTTATTTATATGAGTACACTGTAGCTGTCTTCAGATACACCAGAAGAGGGCATCGGATCCCATTACAGATGGTTGTGAGCCACCATGTAGTTGCTGGGAACTGAACTCAGGACCTCTAGAAGAGCAGCCAGTGCTCTTAACCATCTCTCCAGCCATCTCTCCAGCCTTCAGCTTCAGTTTTTAGAATGAATTTGAAAGTATCAGAATCAAACATTCAGCCAGAAAGCCCCAAGTGAGTCTTTCGATATCTGCATTTTAGTTAGGCCTGAATGAGGCAGAGTCCTTGTGCCACCGACTTTTTTTCTGTCCCAAATTCTAAAATTAACACCTATGGGCTTTTGTTTGTTTGTTTTTGTTTTTTGTTTTAGCTCACTATCTTTTCAAAGGAAGAGAGAAAAAACCCTGGCATGTAACAGCACCTCTATGTTAATATAGACCAAAAATCATTCCTAACACACACACGCACACACACACACACACACACACACACACACACACACACACACGAACACACAGAGAGACCTAGACAGGCATACAGGTGAGGACACACCCAGACATAGTCTTACTATAAATTAGGGATCTAAATAAATTTTAAAATGCAAAGGTTAGAAGTTTGCCTCTCTCTTTCTTTTCTTTCTCTCTCTCTCTTTCTCTTTCTTTCTTTCTTTCTTTCTTTCTTTCTTTCTTTCTTTCTTTCTTTCTTTCTTTCTTCCTTCCTTCCTTCCTTCCTTCCTTCCTTCCTTCCTTTCTTTCTTTCTTTCTTTCTTTCTTTCTTTCTTTCTTTCTTTCTTTCTTTCTTTCTTTCTTTCTTTCTCTTCTTCCTCTTCCTCTTCCTCTTCTTCTTCTTCTTCTTCTTCTTCTTCTTCTTCTTCTTCTTCTTCTTCTTCTTCTTCTTCCCCCCTCCCCCTACCCCCCCTCTTTCTTTCTTTCTTTCTTTCTTTCTTTCTTTCTTTCTTTCTTTCTTTCTTTCTTTCTTTCTTTCTTTCTTTCTTTCTTTCTTTCTTTCTTTCTTTCTTTCTCCCTTCCTCCAGGAACTTAAGAACCAATGCCCATGTAATTCATACACAAAATTACAGCTAAAAAGAATTGTATTGGGTCACAGCATACTCTCTGATCCACATTGCAAGTTTGCAGAAGACTAGTCAGATTCTGGGATAGTGCAGACTTTATATCACGCAAATTAAAATAGAAGTATCCCCAACACTCTCGGTTCTCTGGGCTCCAAAAAGTTCACCAGAACCCCATTCAACCGTTCCTGTTTTACAGCAAACACCTAAATCCTTCATTGGCAGGCTGAATTTGCTCAAGAGCTTCCAGATTAACAAATTTACACTGTAATGATCCAAATGGCTCAACCGAGTCCACACAGTTCAAATGTGCTTCCAAATTAAAGGAAAGCAGAGCCAAGACAACACGGAGCAAGGAGGATATAGCAAAGCCGAGACTTCAGGGCCTGTAGAGTCCAAACATTCTTGTCTTGTGTCCCTACTGAGGCAGAAAGTAGCTGGTGCCAGCTGAAGAGGAAAGATAAAACAAAACAAAAACAAAAACCCAGAATAAAGTTATTCCAGCAGCGGATCTGGACTGTCTAATCGCTCCTTCCTATCCAGGGTCAACCTGCTAAGTGGTTGACACCCAAAATATGTCTTTCTTTTCCGGCTAGGTTCCTTTCTGTCCTGCAAGGTGGTCTGATTTGTCAGAATTGTGTGAAATCCTTTCCTGGGAGTCGGGCTTCTCTGGCTGGCACCAGGACCTCACCCTTCCTCATCCCCTTTGGGGAGATTCCTGGGGAAATGCCAGTTCTTGCCGTGGCGGGTGGGGCTGGGATGGGCATTGCTTCTAATAGCCCAAGGGAAGGGCAAAATGTCTCTCTAGAGTAGCTTCATTCCTTTGGGACTGTGAGTGACCAAGGTCCTCTTACTGTTGTCTTTCCTAAATTGTACTTCAGGTCCCTTTCGCTGACGGCATACTCGTGCCAGTTTAAACCTTTCCCACCCAGAGGTTTCTGGTCTTTGTTTTTCTTCTGTGTGTCTCTTGTTTACCTCATGCTTTGCAGGTTCCAGTTATCCCAACACACAGCCTTGCCCTTCTTCCAGTAGAGAATTCTTCTAAAAAAAAATAATAATAACCTTTCCATTGTTTTACTGATTTTGAGAATTCTCCCTTTTTCATTCCTTGGGCTTCCCTTTCTCCTATAACTTCAGTAGGACAACATTTTTTTTTTCGCCACTGAACTTCTATAGCACCTTATTTATGCTTCTTTTATCATTTGTCATGATGTCTTTAGCATCACAGCCCCCCCCCCTTTATATAGAAACTTAAGGTCTGACCTAATTCACAAGCCATAAACATCTATAATGCACATTTTTTATCATCTTAAAGTTACGTTTTATAATATTTAAAGACTCATTTTTAAAAAGATGTCGTGTTATTTTCATTTTTGTGCATGAGTCCTTGTCTGCAGTTGTTGTGAACCAGCTGTGAACTACTGGGTGGGCACTGGGTCCTGAGCTCTGATGATCTCTATAAGAGCAGGGTGGCTCTTAACCAATGAGCTATTTCTCTGGCCTCTATAAGGTTAATTTTGATTAACCTTGGTTTTTATCTGTGTGAATATTTTGTTATCTGAACTAAGTCTGTCTCTCCAGAAAGGTTTGTTATTTGCTCTTGTAAAATGTCTTCATATACAGACAGAGATAGCAACATTGCCCTCCCCTGTTGTTTTTTTCAAGACAGATTTTCTCTGATAATCCCTGGCTGCCCTGACACTCACTCTATAGACCATGCTGACCTCGAACTCAGAGCCTGCCTCTGCCTCCTAAATGCTGGGATTAAAGGCATCACCATCCAATGTCCAGGCTATGGAGACATGTTCTTAAGGGAGGCATTGCTTTCCTGTAGAGCAAGAATATGAGACTTGTGTCCTTCTCCTGTGTGTTTGATGGTAGAAAAAAAATCTAGTTAATTCTCTGACCAAATGTCCATGTTCTCATGTTCCTCCTGTGCATCCATCAATTTCATGTCTCATTCTCTGTCCCTGAGTTTTGTTGTTTGTTTGCTTGATTGAATATGTGTGTGTGTATATATATATATATATATATATATATATATATATATATACTACGACAATTTAAAAATTCAGGCATCAGATCCATTATTAGTGCATAAACAATGTCTTCCACTTCCTCATCTGTCTAATTTGCGTTTTTCCTCCAGGTTTAGGACCCTTTATACTTTTCATCCTTGGACAGAGAAAAGAGAAAGACAGGCACAAATAACCGAGACTTCTGCTTTCTTAAGAGTTCAGTGTGCACTTAAGATAGTCCCGTTGATTTTGTCGTAAGCAGTTTGTGATGCTCTGTGGCAAGAAGGTTTCCAGAAAGTCTAGATATCGGTACGGCTGGGAACAGCATGCCAAACATGTCTGTGCTCCCCACATGATCCCCTCTCTCATCTTCCCACAGTCCCCCTGGGAGAAAATGTGGAATAAAGATGTGCATGCAGGCGGCTCCAGCCACACTGACTCCGCTGGAGTCGGACGAGCCCCCACAGTGGATCATAGCTTTCCTCAATGGCATTCTGTTTATTCTTTTGAGGATTTTATTAACATATGGTTTTGCTTAAATTCACCCACATCTTTTTTCTCAGAAATGAGCATTACGGGGGTTCTAATTGCTTCTTGAACATCAAATAGCTCCTAAAAGTACACATGATGGATTGACTGTGAGTGAAGCAAGCAAGGGCAGAGCTCCTCCTGAAATACACATGGATTTAATAATTAGCAAGAAAGCTCTTCATAATTAGAAAAAAATGACTGGGATAGTATTCAAACTGCTGGAGAATGCACGGGTCTGTCTTAGCGTTGTAGCCTTTCTCTGGGACTGTGATACTACAGACGGCAGTAACAGTCTCCACCAAGTAAAAGTGTCTACAGTTTCTGGCATATAAGTAAGCAAGAAGGTGGGGTTTCTTTTTCCTTATTTTATTTTAAAATTTTGATTTATCTTTAATTTAAAATTATGTGTATGTTTACTTGTGTATGAGTGTTGGGGGCAGAGGAGGTATTGTATACATGAGTACAGTTATTCACATGGGCCAGTAGAGGGCGATAGGATCCCCCAGAGCTGGAGTTCTGAGAAGTCAGTTGCGAGCTTCATCCACAAGAGCAGTAGATGCTTGTTGTTGTTGTAGTTTTGAGACAGGGTCTCTCTGTGTAGCCTTGGCTGTCTGGAACTTACTCTGTACACCAAGCTGGCCTCAAATTCACAGAAATCTGCCTGCCTCTGCCTCCCAAGTGCTGGGATTAAAGGTGTGTGCCACCACCACCCAACCCCAGCAAGCAGTAGAGACGCTTAACCACTGAGCCATCTTCCCAGCCCAGATCTCTCTCTCCCTCTCTCCCTCCCCGCTCCCTCTAACCCTCTCTTTCTCTCTTTTTATGTGTCCTGGTGTTTTGCCTGCATGTATGTAAATGTACACCTACATGCAGTGCCCTTGGAGGCCAAAAGATGTCTGATCCTCTCTCTGGAATCAGAGTTACAGATAGTTGTTACTCTCACGTGGGGTCTGGGGACTGAACTCAAGTCCTCTGCAATGTCAGCCGGTCCTCTTAACTACTGAACCATCTCTTCAGCCCCAGGAAAATTATTCTGTTTGTTTGAGACAGAGTCTCACTATGCAGCCCTGGTTTCCCTGGAACTCACTATGTAGTCAGTGTTCACAGAGATCTGCCTGTCTCTGTCTTCCTGGCACTGGGGTTCAGGACAAGCCATGACCACACCAAGCTTCCCATGTTTTTTTGTTTGTTTTTTTTTTCTTTAAATCTCATTTTTTAAACTATTTTGTTCTGTTGTTTTGCACTGTATATAGCCCAAACTGGCCTCAAACTTGTTATGTAGCCAAGAATGGCCTTCAGCTTCTGGTCCTTTAGTGTTCAGATGCCATGTGCGAGGATTGTGAGGTTGTGGCCCGGGTCTGTGTGCTGCTGGGAACCAAATCTAGGGTTTCCAGAACACCACGCATGCTGCATTACCAGCCTCACCCCCAAATCCAGAGTTTATTTCTATAAGAAATTTTGTTCGCACTAGCTTTTAAGAGTTTCTACAAGGAGGCAATGTATAAAGAAGTTTAAAAACAAACAACAACAGACCCAAGGGAATATTCAGGGACTAAAGGACAGAAAGATAGCAGAAGTGCTTCCATTTCTTAAGCATTTCTGAGCTAAACTCTGAAGAAAGCACCTGGCTTGGTGGATATTGGTGGGGAAAGGAGCAACACAAGGACACAGATATATATATATATATATATATATATATATGGAGGAACTGCAATCAATGTGCTGCCACAGTGCTGTAGAGGATCGGGGTGCACTGAGGGGCGCTGCACAGCCAGAGCCTGGGGACTGAGCCAAGACTCTATCCTAAATGACATCACGGCCACTCAGCACTTCCTTTATATAGATATAATGTAAATAACTGCTAAGTACACCCAGCCCCGTGTAGGCCTTAGAGACTTTTGACAGATCTACACAGCTGTGAAACCATTACCTCACATCTTGCTTATGGCCTTCCAAGTCTCCTCTTGCACACACACACTACTCTGTGTCTTTTCTAAATACAATACGAAATGCAGCCATGCACCATGCGTGCTTGCGTCTGCTGTCTTTGCTCAGCTTGCCGTCTTTGAGGTTTTCTCAGGTTGAAACGCTCACTCTGTTTTACTGCTGAACTTCTTTAGATTGTATGACAGACTGTTTACTGCGGCACCTGTTGGCTGGTCCTGGCGTCAATAACATGCTATGAACATTTGTGTGCAGACCTTTGACAGCGCTCACTACCACACCTGCTGCAGCTAACAAGTCTAGAGAGACCCTACCTCCAGCCCACCAGCCAGAGTAGATGTGTGTGGTGCTGGGAGCAGGGAGGGAAGAACTCCCCTCTGGACTGGATAATCACAGTCCCCTGTCTCCGGAAAAGAATGTAGTCTGTGCAAGGAGCAGTCTTGTGACCCAACAGTGGTGTATAGAGCCATTTTTATGAAGTAAGGATTGTTTTTTTCCACTTGTGTTGCTAAAATGCAGCCACAGAAACCTGAAGCTGGATGCATGCCTGTCCACCCTGGGTGCTTGGAGGAAGGGTTTCGTTGTTGTTTACTTGAATAAGAGAATCAGTACAACTCAGAGGAGAGAGAGAGAGAGAGAGAGAGAGAGAGAGAGAGAGAGAGAGAGAGAGAGAGAGAGAGAGAGAGAGAACCCCTGTCCCTGTCAGGTGTTAGAGGAAAGCCCAGCAGCAGAGCCCTCATTGATACAGAACTGGGAATCTGTAGAAGCCAGTGAATAAGAGAGCGAATGACACAGGAGGAAGGACTTGGGGGAAACGGCTGAATTCCCAAGTCATATTCTTAAGGTCCTGGTTTGCACAGGGCCAGCCCTTTCTTGCAACTGAGGTGAGACAAGGTGCGAGCTAGAGGTGGTGACAGAATGATCAGAGGCGCTTCGTCTGTGAGGAAAGCAAAGACAGAGAATGATTTCCCTTACATCTTCCTTTCTGCCCATGCTGGAGGGAGAGAGAGAGAGAGAACCCCTGTCCCTGTCAGGTGTTAGAGGAAAGCCCAGCAGCAGAGCCCTCATTGATACAGAACTGGGAATCTGTAGAAGCCAGTGAATAAGAGAGCGAATGACACAGGAGGAAGGACTTGGGGGAAACGGCTGAATTCCCAAGTCATATTCTTAAGGTCCTGGTTTGCACAGGGCCAGCCCTTTCTTGCAACTGAGGTGAGACAAGGTGCGAGCTAGAGGTGGTGACAGAATGATCAGAGGCGCTTCGTCTGTGAGGAAAGCAAAGACAGAGAATGATTTCCCTTACATCTTCCTTTCTGCCCATGCTTCGTTTGGCTTGACAGATGTGTATGGACATGTGCCTGTTACTGTGCCTTGCAATGAATCTGAGGAGAGGCAGATGAAGCAGTCAGTCTGCGTTTCAGAACCTGGTACATTAATGGAGGGCAAGCTCATGCTGCCTGGGGTGAAAGCTGTGGAGGCTGAAACTTAGAGGATAGAGTGAGAAGCAGCCAAGAGCAGCATAGGAGCCATGACACATCAGTGTTCTAGAAGGTGCCGTGACACATCAGTGTTCTAGAAGGTGCCATGACACATCAGTGTTCTAGAAGGTGCCGTGACACAGTCAGTGTTCTAGAAGGCACCATGACACATCAGTGTTCTAGAAGGCACCATGACACATCAGTGTTCTAGAAGGCACCATGACACATCAGTGTTCTAGAAGGCGCCATGACACATCAGTGTTCTAGAAGGCGCCATGACACATCAGTGTTCTAGAAGGCGCCATGACACATCAGTGTTCTAGAAGGCACCATGACACATCAGTGTTCTAGAAGGCACCATGACACATCAGTGTTCTAGAAGGCGCCATGACACATCAGTGTTCTAGAAGGCACGTTGAAAGGTGGAGAGAGGCTGGAGATGCTTGGGTTTGATTAGGTAGTGTCAGCAGCTCACAGACCTTACAAAGACACTTAGATTCATCACTTTGTCATAAAGGATATAACAGTGGACATAGATTAAGGAATATATACATACAATTGGAGAGATGGCTCAGCAGTCAAGAGCACTGACTGCTCTTCCAGAGGTCCTGAGTTCAATTCTAAGCAACCACTTGGTGGCTCACAACCATCTGTAATGGGATCTGATGCCCTCTTCTGGTGTGCCTGAAGACAGCTACAGTGTACTCATATATATATATATATATATATATAACAAATACATTTCTAAAAAAGAAAAGAAAGTATGTTACAGCCAGGACTACACGAAAGAAACCCTGTCTCAAAACAAAACAGAACAAAACAGAACAGAACAGAACAGAACAGAACAGAACAGAACAGAACAGAACAGAACAGAACAAAGGAACAAAAGAAATATATGCATGAAGATCCGGCAAAGGCACAGAGCTTCCCTGCTGTCTCTAGACTTCCACCTCCATGTGTTCCGCTCTCCTAAAACAAACTAAACCCAATCTTCTGGCTTTGTACCGAGATTTCACTGCATGGGCGTGGTTGTGAATGCACAGGATAGGGAAACCCAGCAATGCCTGTGTATCCTTGGGCTCCTTGCCCTCTACAGCATCCCTTCCTCATGTCCTCAACGCTCTCACTCACAGGTGCTAACTCTCCTGGCTACAGTTAAGGCTGGAACTCTTGCCAACAGTGGTCACAGTTACCCATGAGGCCTGGCCTCACCCACCCCTGCTATGAGAACAGACTGAGGGTCATGACTGAAGTGAAGGAGCCAGCACAGTTGCCGTGGGTTCAGTTGTCGTTGCACGTGGACCGCTTACCTGTAACTGCCTGGAGCTTCTTGACACAGCACCATTGCTTATTTCCTGAGCTACTCTTGTGGTGATTTGGGAACCTGGCATTTTACTGCCCCTCCCCCTTCTGTGGCTTCAGCTGCTGCTGCCATCCTCGCCCCTGGGGACATTCCCAGGCCAGAAATGTCAGAGCTGTTCTTCCATCATGTGTCAGGACTGCAGACCCCCTGGCACTGTGGCTTGGGTTGAGCTGTTTGCTCTGATTGATGCTCATGGCCACCATCTGCCCTGGTCAGTCCTGTGGCTCAGGCCTCACTCAGCTCACGGCGTCCTTACATAAGCTCCATGTCTCCTTCTTTGATGCCTAGAGCAGCTCTTCTACCCCTTGACTCTGAGTCTTTCTCTAAAGGAATTCCCATACACCTGGTTCATCTCCAACTCTCAGGAAGCAGTGTCCACCTCTGTGTGTGTTCTCTCTGTCTCCTGCTCCTCTCTCTCCAGCCACTCACTCCCTGGCAACTTGATTCTACACATTTCTGTTGCTTTAGGGCATTCTTTCATTCATTTGTTCATGTATTAAGTCATTCAGTAGAAATGATTCAAGCTTCAATTGTCTGCTGGACAGTGAGAGGCTGAGGATGCACAACAAGAAGCAGACAGGCCTCTGCCTCGTGGAGCCTACATTTTCACAGAAATATGTCAAGATGTCAACTGAAGGACTCTATCAAGCCAACATAAGGCAGGGAGATTAAGTACGTTTCTAAGACAGAAAGCCATTTCTGAAATTAGATTGGTCAGCCAGTGGACAAGGTGTTCACCATAGGTCTAGACAAGGTTAGTAGTGACAAATGTGGGTTAGACTGCTTATGGGGCTCTTGAGTACCAAGATTACCACTTTAAATAGATTTTAAAATATCCACTTTAGTGCATCATGAATCTCAACTAGTAGAGGAGCCTCTTAGAAATCTGCCTGCACGCAGTGTCCAGATGAGCCCCGTCTCTTCTGTTCCATAACTGCTGTAGCTGGGCCCTGGTGAGGCCTCCTCATCACCTCCTCTAAAACGACTCTTCATGGTACCCGAGAAGCAAAGGCTTGCACATGCAATGCATATCCTATTGCCACCCTCATCTAAGTATGTTGACAAATAGTTCAGGACAACAAAGCCATGATCTAGTTTAACTGCCTGACCTTAGATCAGCTACCTCCCATACACAAGGCAGGTCTGACTTGGGAAAGTCATTTTAGCCTAAGTAGACAGACAATGGAAGAAAGCATGGGATTTTATCCTCCGTCCCTCACTTGGGATTCGTTTTTCAGAACTGCCTGGCTGCACGAGTCGGGAGAACTCAAGCCCTGCTCTCCTTCAGCTTGACAGCAGGGCTGCACTTCATCTCCTCAGGGCTCACATCTGGGAATCCCCACTGGAGATCTCTGTGCTGCCCACTTTCTGTCTCAGCATCTGCTTTGGAGAGCAGATGTGGATGTAGTAAAGTTTCTAAGCAAGTGGGGAAGGCCCAGAAGCAGCACTTCAAAGTGCAGGCTGTGTCCTCCTCCTGGTGTACTGGAGACTACAGACTTAAGCTCTGTCTTCTCTGGAAGCTGGACCAGTTTCCTCCCATATAGAAAAGCCATGGCTCTTCAAAGGGATGTGGGAATCTGCGTTAACTGACAACCATCTGAGGAGAGGTGGCCCGTCTTAAAGGCAGGCCAAGGATCTGTGCTATGTTCTTTGCCTCCTCCAGGGAAACTGACAGCTCCCTCCTTGGACCTGGGGCTGAGTCAGAGAGGCATTAGAGGAGAAAGGCAGACTTTTCTTCTAAGAAAGCCCAGAAGAAAAGTGGATTTTCTGGATTTCCAAGTCATCTTATCTTCCTCCCTAGTCTTGCCAAAGTCTGAATATTTTGGAATGGAGTCTAGAGTTGGAGAACAGGGTGATCCGGCCTTTCAGTTAATCTTTCAATGTTTGCATGAGCCAACTATTTGCCTCTTTCCTGCTTTCTTTCTTTTTCTCTTTTTTCTTTCTTTCTTTCTTTCTTTCTTTCTTTCTTTCTTTCTTTCTTTCTTTCTTTCTTTCTTTCTTTCTTTCTTTCTTCCTCTCTCTCTCCCTTCCTCCTTCCTTTCTTCCTTCCCTTCTTTCTTTCTTTCTTTCTTTCTTTCTTTCTTTCTTTCTTTCTTTCTTTCTTTCTTTCTTTCTTTCTTTCCTTCCTTCCTTCCTTCCTTCCTTCCTTCCTTCCTTCCTTCCTTCCTTCCTTCCTTCCTTCCTTCCTTCTTTCTTTCTTTCTTTCTTTCTTTCTTTCTTTCTTTCTTTCTTTCTTTCTTTCTTTCTTTCTAAATTAGATTTATTTCATACATTTGAGTGTTTTGCCTGCCTGTATTTATGTGTATTATTTGTGTATCTGGTGTTTTTGACAGCCAGGTTGGGCCTGGAGTTACAGATGGTTGTGAATAGCATGTAGGTTCGCAGACCCAACCTGAGTCCTTGGCAAGAACAAGTACCCTTAACCACTAAGCCACCTCTCCAGCCCCTGATCTCATATCTTTATACCAAGAAAAATGTCACTGTAAGGCCATTGGTTTGAACGGCCCATTCCTCATGGTTGATGAATGGCTTGCATTCTCACAAAGTCTTTATTAAATACCCAGCTGTACATTTTTACACTTGTATTTGTAAATAGATGGTATCTCTCATAAATCGTCGAAGATGTGGACTTTGAAGTAGCGTTTTAATTGCAAATAACTTTTCAGAGGTACTAGAAAAATCTTTCCAGAAGACTCTGTAGGAAGAACATGACTAATCCTTATCTCTGTCGCCAGTCTCAGCACCATTTGCCCCGTCACCACCTGTGTTCTCCAGTGATGCAGTCAGTCTAGCAGGAGCTGTCTGTCTGTCTGTCACTGAGACTGGGAAAACCCTTCCTATCCTTGGCCAATAAACCTGTGACCCCCTGCTGCTCCCCAAGTTCCTGGAAGGTTGGGATCGACTTTATTCTCTATTGAGCCTAGTATTCAGCTCAATATATGTTTTCCAGGAAAATGAAATTTCCATGGTAAATTTCTTATTATTTAATAACAGCCTGAAAATGAGAAATCCGTTGCAACACTCTCATGTTTCCAGACTGAAGAAAGCCCTTTAATTTTCAGAAGCAACAACCACCACCATCACCACCACCATTCTCATTGTCAAGTATTGCTTGTGGGTAAAACATGGCTGCGGCTTGATTTTCTTCTTAACTCATTGAGTTTCCTAAACAAATTGATTTAAATTATATCCTGTCACTAGTTCTCACTAATGCACCTCAGTTTTATGTGGTGTGTGCTTTTCGTTTTATGGGTTTCATAAATACATAATAATTTATCTCTTGTATGATTGAATGTATCAACTGTCTCAATTCCACGGGGAAGTTAGGTATTCATGATCATTGCCAGAAAAGAAACTCACTTGGAATATGTACCATCCACAGACAATTAGGAATACGGTTTACCTTTCACCTACACAGCATGGTTCACGTGCATATCATGGCCTGTATGGAGAGATCAGAGGTCCATTTGCTGCCAGTGGACCGGTGGGACACACCCATCTGAAGAGAGAAGGCAGAGACTAGGGTTTTATAAAATAATGTGATTAATGTTTAATACTAATTTTCTTAGCAGCAATAGCTTTTCATTAACTTGTATCAAAATGAATTGAATTATAAATAATAATTTTTAGCATTTTATTAAGAACAACAGCAACAACAACAACAAAAACCCCAAAGTACCACTTTATAAAGTTGGAGACATACTGTTGGCAAGAGAGGGAAAGAGACCTGAAACTGTATTGTGGCAGTCCTCTAGAAGTCAGGTAAAGGGTACTGTGAGCATGCCCATGTTAACCTGAGGACAGGCAGGAAGGGCTGAAGAGGTGAAGATGTGGATCCTTTTGGAAAGTGAGTGTACGTGTGCTCATGTGCACATGCTTGAAAGTATGAAGGTATGTGTGTACAGGCATTTGTGCATGCTTAGGGGTGTAAAGTGGTGTGTGTGTTTGTGGTGTGTGTGTGTGGTATGTGTGTGTGGTGTGTATGTGTGTGTAGTATGTGTGTGGTGTGTGTATGTGGTGTGTGTATGTGTCTGTGTGTGTGAGTATGTCAACTTCCTCAATTAAGATTTCAAAGCTTCAGATTTCAGGCTGTCCTGATGGTTCTGGGGAGATGGATCATCAGATGAAGGTGCTTGCTGCTAACCCTGAAGACCACTTTGAGCCCCATGTCTGCCATGGTGGAAGTAGAGAACTGACTCTCACAAGATGTCCTCTAACTTCCATACTTGTGTGCATACATGCACACATAAATAAAAGTAATAAAAATTATCAAAAAGTACAGATTCTACCCCTAGCTGAGAATCTTAGGTAAAAGAATGAGAATCCAGGTTGCCTGATAAATAAAAAATAACGTTTTATTGGGAACTATTTGAAAAATCTGGTGTATTTACAGCTTGTTCAATACAGTTCAAAGGCAGAGTTGGAAAAATGTTAATTGAAATATTTTCCTAGTTTGCAGAGCTTATTCTTTAAGGGGTAATTTGGTTGAGACAGATCTCATTGTCTTGCTTTAGTAGTTCTTGAATCATTATTTGTTTTTCCCTGGAGTTCTTTTGTTTCCAAATCTTTCACAAACCAATTGGGGTCAATTATCTTCCAGGCAATTAATTCGGATAGTTTGCATGCAGCTGTTTCTCCTTAATCCTGAGCATTTTTTCAGAGTCCCTTTTGCCTCCTAACTAAAGCTCTCTACTTCTGTGAGCTCTGTGGGATTCTTGACAGAATTTTGCCGGGTATAAAGAATTTTTGAATCCAAAGTGTTTAAGAACAGCTGCTCCCTACATTGTAAAGAGGCAGGACGCTGGTCTTATACCTCACTGTGCTCTTATAAACATTATACAATTCTAGTGAACATTAACTGCTTATGGTTCATACAGATGTGGCACGCATGTGTGTGTGTGTGTGTGTGTCTGTAAATGTGCATATGAAGGCTGGAAGTCAACGCTGAATATCCTTCTCTATCACGTTCCACCTCATTGTTTGAGACCGGCTCTTTAGCTGAACTTGGAGCTAACAGTTTTGCCTGCACTGGCTGCCCAGTGAGGCCCCAGGAATCCCCGTGTCTCTGCCTTTCCCAGAACTAGCGTTATTATAGATGTATGTTACCACACTTGGTTTGAGAGCAGCCTGGGCTACGGGAGGCCCGTTCTCAACAAAACAAAAACAGGAGCAAAAGAAAATGTCTCAGAGATTAAAAGTGATAGTTGCTCTTCCAGAGGACCCAGTTTGACTCCCAGCACCCACACAGCAGCTCACAGAACCCACAATTACACTTCCAGGGGATCTGAGGCCTTCTTATGACCTCTCAGGCACCAGGTACACAGTGGTGCACAGGCACATGTGGAGGCCAAACACCCATACACATAAAGTAAAAATAAAATATAAACCAAACAAAGTTGAAAATTGTTCTTCAGAGGATATATATATATATATATATATATATATATATATATATGTCAAAACAGACCACAGAATGAGACCAAATAGTTTCAAATTATGTATCATCTAAAGCTTTAATATTTAGACTATGAAAATTAACATAAAGGCAAATATCCCAATGTAAGCAGGTGCAAAAATACTCAACATCACACTCACAATAAAACAGTGTTATGCTCACTAGGACTATAATAATTTTTTTAAAAAGACTGTAGCGAGTGTTGACAAGGACGTGAAGCAGTATTTGCAGTAAACACTGGCAAAAGAAAGGAAGAAGGGACTGGTGAGATGGCTCAGGGGGTAAGAGCACCCGACTGCTCTTCCAAAGGTCCAGAGTTCAAATCCCAGCAACCACATGGTGGCTCACAACCATCCGTAACAAGATCTGGCGCCCTCTTCTGGAGTGTCTGAAGGCAGCTACAGTGTACTTACATATAATAAATAAATAAATCTAAAAAAAAAAGAAAGGAAGAAGTAGTTAAACAGTTGCGGGTGGAGGTGTCTGCATCTTTCTGTTTAAAATGGACAGACTGGGCAGTCACAGAGTCAGTCAGGAAGCTGTCGTAAACGACACCGTGTAAAACACACAGCCCTCCACCCCACAGTGGGAAATGCATGTTGTTTTCAAATGCATCTGGATTATTCATTAATAGAAACCACATGTTTGACCATAAAAGATTTAGTACATCTTAAAAGACTGGAATAATACAGAGTACCTGCGTTACACATTTTATAGCCTAACGTTGCTCTAATAGTTTTACTCTAATAGAATTAAAATAAAGAAAATTATCTGAAAAACTCTTCAAAATCAAATGTGCTGACTTAGGGCCAAAATAAACTATCATCTTGAGTTTCTTGCATTCCCCTCTTTTTCTGAAACCTAAACATACCGGTGAACCTACCTGAGAACTTTTGTTTTCTGAGAAACAAAATCTTTAACTTTTAACCTTATTACAGATTAAACTCTTTGGCAACATTAAATAGAAGGGGCCATTTCCTGGCAACTTTTAGAGATATAACTTGACAGTCACCAAAACCACACACACACACACACACACACACACACACACACACACACACACACACACACACACATACATACACACACACACACATACACACACACATACACATACACACACACATATACACACATACACACACACACATACACACACACGTACACACACATACACACATACACACACATACACACACACAAATCACCATTGTAAATAAACTTAAGTGTAACTCTTCATTGAGAAAGAAGCCCACACTTGTCCCCCCACTCCCTCTCAGCTCCCCCCACTCCTTCTCAGCTCCCCCACTCCCTCTCAGCTCCCCCATTCCCTCTCAGCTCCCCCCACTCCTTCTCAGCTCCCCCACTCCCTCTCAGCTCCCCCACTCCCTCTCAGCTCCCCCATTCCCTCTCAGCTCCCCCCACTCCTTCTCAGCTCCCCCACTCCCTCTCAGCTCCCCCCACTCCTTCTCAGCTCCCCCACTCTCTCAGCTCCCCCCACTCCCTCTCAGCTCCCCCCACTCCTCAGCTCCCCCACTCTCTCAGCTCCCCCCACTCCCTCTTAGCTCCCCCCACTCCTTCTTAGCTCCCCTACTCTCTCTCAGCTCCCCCCACTCCTTCTCAGCTCCCCTACTCTCTCTCAGCTCCCCCCACTCCCTCTTTACTCTCCCCCTCTTCCTTTTAGCTCTCCCATCTCTGAACCTCTCTTTGTGCTTTGAATATAGCCAACTTTGCTTCATATGTCGCTTACCCTGAAACCCATTTCTTCACTGAAACCATGAATCCTAGTTTTGCCTGGGCAGAAGTCTCTAAAAGAACTCAGGGAGCTGCCAACGTGGTACAGAGCTGTGTCCCTATTACAAGTGACAGTCTGACAGGGACTACTCCAGCATCAGAGAAGAGGCAGCACACTGTGTGGCTCGGAATACTGCCCAGGGCATAGGCAGGCGCCATCCTAAGTAAGAGGCCTATGGTTTGAGACTGAGCTACTCTGAGGACCTGGGAACAATGAACACTCACAAGTCAGGGAGCATGGGGGACACTTGCCCACAGTGTCTGGGTGGCAGGCAGCTGCAAGAAGCAGTTGTGGAAGGGGGAGGCTATCTGCAGAGCACTGAGAGGTTTAGGCAGCAGGGGCCTCAGGCTGTGAACAGTGGGAGACCAGGACCCTGACCTCTTTGATGAGGAACAGTCCCATAAACTGTGGATCACAGTGGGAAATGAGAGCTCTAGGATCTTAGCCAGGGTGACTCCATTTTCACTTCTGCTCCCCTTCTATAAAGCAGTTTACTATGGGGCTGGAGTGTCGCAGGATTACAGGATCACACTGTGTACCCTGAGATTGTGTTATTTACTGGAAAAACAAGAAAAAAAAAGTCTGTTTTTAGTTGTAGTGTGTCACAGTCTTAGCACACACTTTTTTTTTTTTAAAAAGATTTATTTATTTATTACATGTAAGTACACTGTAGCTGTCTTCAGACACACCAGAAGAGGGCGTCAGATCTTGTTACAGATGGTTGTGAGCCACCATGTGGTTGCTGGGATTTGAACTCTGGACCTTCGGAAGAGCAGTCAGGTGCTCTTACCCACTGAGCCATCTCACCAGCCCCTTAGCACACACTTTTAAAAAGAGTTTTCTGTTTGGATATTGAAAACAGTATTAAATAAAGTCAGCCATAGGTTGAGAGTTGGAACAAGCAACCAGTTGACAAGAAGTGAACATAGGATTATTAAGGAAAAAAAAACCCATAGAGAGTAGGAGGGAGTCAGGAGGATGGATAGAGAGGTGCACAGGAAATAGAAGGGAGGACACACTCGGTTTGAAGAAAGTTCTTTGGGGCATGAGAGAGGGGATTGCTTCTGGGTCATTGGCTGGGGAGGAAGGTCAGATGGGAGCTTTCTCTGCAAAGGTGTTAGAGGAAGAGGAGGCAAGTTTGTTGGTTTGGGAAAGAAGCTGAAAAAGGAAATGGAAATGGAAGAAACTCCGTGCTCTTAACCACAGGTCATCTCTCCAGTCCGCTGGCATGTGTGTGTGTACAATGAGATTCATTAGAAAAGATAAATTATGAGTAAGAGAAAAAGATGAGGGGACTGACAGAGAAAAGAGCCTTTAGAGAAATCCCCAAGGAAAGCAGATACCCAACTTGGAGTTTTTGAGATAACCTATGTAATGGGGAGAAGAGAGGAAACAGGTAGAGGTAGGGCCATAATTTAAGGCTGTCAAACCACAGCACAAAACAGCTTCTTAAGCCTTTGTCCCAGACAGAGAGGCAGGGAAATAAGGTGTAGCTTGAATTCTTCAGGTTGTGAGATTTGGTCTCCATCCAAGTGACCAGTGTCTTAAAAGGTATGCTAGCTAGTTTTATGTCAACTTGACACAAGATAGTCATTTAGGGAGAGGGAGTCTTGGCTGAGAAAGAAATATTAAAGGACAGACCTGTGATCTAACAAAAACAAAAATCACACTTACACACACTCACATGCACACACACACACACACGCACACGCACACGGTAAAAGCTTCCCAAACAGGCAAAGGGCATCAGAGGTCAGGTTAATGACTCCTTGAGACAAGAGCCTGAAAGTAGAGAACAGGTGACTCCCCAGTACCTGCTCATTTCTATTTCCTATTTAGGCTTAGGATTTATGTGTCTGGTGGTGTCTTAGTTAGGGCTTTACTGCTGTGAACAGACACCATGACCAAGGCAAGTCTTATAAAGGACAACATTTAATTGGGGCTGGCTTACAGGTTCAGAGGTTAGGTCCATTATCATCAAGGCAGGAGCATAACAGCATTCAGACAGGCATGGTGCAGGAGGAGATGAGAGTTCTACATCTTCATCTGAAGGCTACTGGCAGAATACTGACTTCCAGGCATCTAGAGTGAGGGTCTTAAGCCCACACCTACTCCAACAAGGCCAAACCTCCTAATAATGCCACTCCCTGGGCTTAAGCATATACAAACCACCACAGATGGGTTCACAGTAAAAATTCATCAAGCTGAACATGTTTTCTAAATTAAAAGTAAGGTTACTTAAAAGAGAATACAAGCTGGGCAAGGTGGCACACACCTTTAAGTTAGCTGTCCCAAGCTGTAAAGTCTGACTCCGTTCCCCTTCCTCAACCACGGCAGATTCTTTCCACTCTCATCTCTCCCACAAGAGTCCCTGCCAGTGGAAGAGGCCAGTCTGAACTCACAGTGGATGCAGGGACAACAAAAGCCTGGGTAGGACATGTTCTTTTTTATAAGTAATAAGACTAATTTGAGTTCAGTGAAGACTTTCTTGGCATTCAGTGAGCTTAGCCTGGAGGTCTAGGGTTCCTGAAAACTCAACAGAGGTTCAAGCTGCCCGGAGCTGTGGTGGCTTTGGGGTTTTTGTCCAGAGAATTTTGAAGAATGAAAGTTACAGATCATAGACTATGCATTTTAGAAAAGAGTTTCTAATAGGTTACTAGGTGTGTGTGTGTGTGTAGAGAAGGAGGGAGGGCAAAAAGAGGGAGGGAGGGAGGGAGGGAGACACAGAGAGGGAGGGAGAGGGAGCGAGAAGACAGAGATCTTGTATAGCAAGAGGGGTTCATTGAGCTTTCAGTGCAGGCTTGTTCTCTCTCTCTCTCTCTCTCTCTCTCTCACACACACACACACACACACACACACACACACACACACACACACACACACACACACACACACGGCAGAAAAGAAGGGTGAAGCATGAGCTGTCCAGTCCAGCTGGTCTGATCAGATGTCCAGGAGCTTGCTTGCAGTTTATTCACATCCCTGTGTGTAGCTCCTAGACTAGGCCAAGAGGTAACAAGGAAGTAGGCACTGGAGTGCTCTTTTGCTATACCTGACCTCTAGGAAGAACATTTCCAGAGCTGATTCTTTGGGGTCTATAATAATTGATTTTTGTTTTGTTTTGTTGCTGTTGCTGCTGCTGCAATAAAACTCTGACAGTTACCTGAGGAAGAAAAGGCTTTATTTAGTTCCAGAGGCTTAGATGTCCATAATGGTAGAGAAGCCATGTTGGCACGAGAAGGGAGATAAGAAGTCACATCAAGGGCACACAGGAGGCAGAGAAAGCAAGAGCAGGAAATAGGTCGAGGCTGTAAACCCTGAAAGCCCACCCTGAGTGACCCACTTCCCTCAAAAGTCCCCACCTCCAAAAGGTTCCATAACTCCTCCAAACTATGGTAGCAACTGGGAGACCAAGTGTTATTCAAACCATGACTGTGTCCCTTTCCTACCTGACTGGTTTCTACCTCCTGCTTTCCTCTCCTGGTATCTTCTTGGTCTTGAGCTATGAGCATTAGTCAGCTGCTGTCTGACCTGGCTGTGGTCAGGCTTAAAGCAGCCAGTGACGTTACAGGGTTGAACAAAATGTTGTCCATATCCTTTATTATAGTAACGCCAAGGGTGGCGCTTTCTAATTAATGTTTGAATTGACTTAACATAGACACCAAGCCAAATGTCATTGCAGATGCTGCCCTAGATACAAATGTCAAGACGAGCTGCCATAAGACATAAGGAAACTATTTCAAATAGCAAAATTTCCCCTTCTAAAAGCCCACCTACTGACTGTTGCTTTGAATGACTTCTGATGGCCCTGGAGAGCAGAGTAAACCAGGAAGACAGTGGAGCCTGGAGCCTGGGACTCTGGCTACAGAATTATTTCTAAACAAGAGAAGAGTCACATCCTTCACCCTCCCACACTTGCGACAAAATGCAAACAAATGGGAATGTTTCATGTTTAGGATTTTTTTTCTCCAAGTGAATTCTTTCTAAAGAGTACCCAAGAATGCAGGGAGGAATTCTCTAGCAGCAGGTAATGATTGAGCTGCTGGTCCCCGGCAGGCAGTTTCCAGCAGGATCCTCTCAAAATTTGCTGAGGCTAGTCAGTAAGTGGATCAAACCCTTCCCCTGTCCCAGTGCCCACCCCTCTGCTTTTCCTCAGGTTAGCTGCCTGGGAGCACAAAGCATCCCTCCGAGGGCTGTACACATGGCCACTAGAGCCAGCCACACAGGTATTTAAATTGGATTCAGACTGTGGCTGCACAGCTCTTTCTAATTTCTCCCAAATCTGAATAAATCTTCCCCACCAGAAGGAAGCAGTTTCTCTTAACTCAGTCTTTCTCCCCGCACACTCTCCTCCAGGGTTCAGTCTCCCTTGACTCAGTCAAAGGTGCCGCGTGGTCAGAACCCCTGGTGCAGACATCTGAGCTTTCTCAATCCTATTTCTCTTCTTTAGCAGCTCATCTGTTTGGTTGGCATCCTGGCTCTGGATCTCGACTGCTTCTGTCCAGTCTGAACACTTGGCTCTTTGGCTTCCCACGTCCGACTGTAACCTCTGGCAAGCTTGCCTGATGCCTGAGTGCCTACCCATGGGCATCAGCGCTTGAAAGAGAAACAGTCCCAGTGTGAGCGACTAGGACGTGTTGGAACTGTTTCCACTTTGAGATTCCTCCAGACTGTCTTGCAGAACCTGAAAGAGCCTCTTTCAAAGCTCCTACACAAAGTGAGTCTCTCTGCACTCGACAGACTAACAACCTGTTAAAACCAATTGTCTCCATTTGGCTACACGTTTCCTTATGTCTGAATCTGCAAGCATGCTAGAGCAATAGCATCCAGTGTTTGGTTTCCTGAGCACACAAAATTCTGCTTTGGAAAGCTTCAACCTGAAGGAGGCTGAAACCAAATACCTCAACCTGCAATTTACTTCAGAGTTAAGTCTGTCTCTCTCTCTCTCTCTCTCTCTCTCTTTTTTTCATCTGTCTGACAGGATATTGGAGGAAGCAAATCAAAAGGCTATAATGGCTCCCATTTCCAGGTAATTGCCTTTGCATGGCTGTCCTGATACAGACTGTGCCCAAAGCACAGCCATCAGCGCTAGTGTCCCCATCTCGAGTACAATTCCCGTGTCTTAGGATGACAGACAGACACATCTGTGCCTTCAGTGTGGCTCTCTCCCTTTCCCTTCACTCTCACAGAGCAGGCTGAGGCTGCCTGGGTTTCTGACAGGGCTTCCAGGTAAGGGTGGCTCGGCTCCTGCCTGGGTTTGCCCTGCTGATGCTCTGTGTTGTTGGCTCTGCAGCATGCATGGCTGCTGCCTCCAGGAGGGATCACCCCCTTTCTCCATCTATCTCAGTAGGGCCGGTCCGCCACAGGGAAGGGTTCAGACCTTCAGCCTTCTCTTTTCTGGTGCTGTTTTGTTGGCCTGTCTGTAAGATGTGCTCAGTGGCCTGCTGCCTTTATAATGTTTTAAGTGCTTAACCATTTTGGAAAGGTTTGTACCCAAATCACACCAGAAAGGTGTGATTCTGAAATTCCAGCAAGCAGCATGCTCCAGAGCACAACTATCTAAATATCGAAACTAGAGGGCAGTTTTCTTTTTTTTTTTTTCATAGAAGAATATATGTTTGTTTGTTTTTTTATTGACAGTTTTCTAGAGAAGCAAAGAAGCAGAAGTAAAACATGATGGAAAAAAAGAGGGAGAATACACAAAAAATAAGAACCCTTTAGATATTAATTATTTCATTATATCTGTTACACAGTATAGAAATTCTGTGGAGACAAGAATATAGACGACGTTTATTTTTCTCCACTGGGTGGGGCTCAATGCTCATACATGGCCCTGTCCTTCCATTTTAGGTTCTTTTGTATTCAATAACAGATCATTCTTGATGGAACGAAAGGATTCAAAATTAAGATGTAGTTTCAAGCTGTGTGGTTTACCCTAGAAATCTGTGGATCTCTCATGGCCTGTAGGGATTCTTAGGGGTTCTGTGAAGCAAATGGAAACTGTATCTGGTGACGTGTGTCTTTTTATTTTCTTTTGAGACTTTTTTTTTTCTGTCTGAGAGTTAATAAAAAATTAAAAATCTAGATGTGGTAGAGAACACTTAATTCCACCCAGCCCTCTGGAGGTAGAGGCAGGAGTTTCAGGAATTTAAAATCAGCCTGGACTATGTAATGGGTTCACAAGCAGCCTGCACATATGAGACTTTGTCTCAAGAAAATTGTTTAATTAAATAATTGAATTTAAGTTAATCAAAATTTCTTTGGTCTGTTTTTATTTTTGTTTTGGAGGCATGGTCTCATGTTGCCTCGACTGGTCTTTAATTGGTTTAGAGGTGAGGATGACCTTGAACTCCAAGTCTCCTGCCTCCAGTCCCCCAAGTGCTGGGACTGCAGGCGTCTGCCCCAGCTCCAAAAAAGCATTTTTGAAGAAAACCATGAATCAGAAAGGATTTAGTAAAATGGCTCAATAGTCTTTGTTTCCTTGTGTGTTTTACTGGTAAGTAAGCTAGAGTCTGGCTTTGCTCACACAGTCTAAAGGACTAACGTCTTGAAACTCACCAATTCAGAGGAGAACACTGAAAATGGCATCTTTTGAGGACTGGAAGTAAGATCCCTTCGTCACTGAGCTTCCCATCTCCAGTGACATCCATTCCTGGTCCTGCCTACAGCTTGCAGCCAGAAGTGGCCCCTGGCAGAGAAGCCCCTGGCAGTGCAGCCTTGGCTAAGCTGCCTTTCCTCAGGTTCTCTCCCAGGAGCCCGAGTTCAGGTGTGGGGTGAAGGGCAGTCAAGTGAGCTGCAGCCTAGGAAGATCTGGTTTTCCTCATCCTAGCCTCTCAGCAAGTTAACCCCAGGAGAGCTGGGCGGCCAGAGAACAGTTTTGCGAGCTGTCTGGTGACCGCTTGTGACCCACGGGGATGACGAAGCTGATGGGCACAGCGGATGCGCAGGTGCTCCCAGAAAGTTTCATTCACAGTCTCTCCCTTTCTAAGACAGCAACGCCTCTATTTTACTGTCTGACCTATTTGCACCACAGTCGTTTTTAAGAGGGATTTTAAGACTGATGGGCTCCCTTGAGCACAGGTAACAACCCTGGAAGCTGAAAAGTCAGTGCTGATTGGGTCTTACTGAAGGGTCTGCGACATGGTCTACCTTGTATACCTGGTATTTCCGCTGTGTGTATAAAGCACCAAATGTGAATTCAGGTGCTTGTCTGTATTACCCAAAAACCCTAAGTCTCTTTCTTGCTCCTTTATTTGGTACAGACCTGGCCAGGAAAGAAGGAAACTGTATTTCTTCCCTGCGTTGCTTGATAATGTGAAAACCACTTGTTCACTCTTTGATTATGATTAGAGAGGAAAAAAGAAGAAAAAGAACAAAACGAAACACAACATCTGGATGGAGTTTAGCACATACCTTCTGGGATCCCCGGTGGTTCCTGGAGGTTTCAGCTGATGACTCCCTCTTCTGAGGCTGCAGAGGCTCAAGGACTCAGACTGGTGGGAAATGGTACTTTGATGCCAGTTCCTGCATGTTGGTTTAAATAGGTTGTCAGGATGCTGTAGCCATGACCAAACCCTGCTAAGGGGGAGGGGAGCAAATGTCAAGCAAGCATGCTCACTTGTGTCTGGGTGGGCACCTAGCAAGGAGGCTCTTTGCCACTTGTGTCTCCAGACCTGGAAGTGCTCCTCTGTGTTGTGTGGTGGCTTTGTCTCATGCAGGTAAAGTCCATGAACTTGTTCATGTCTTTGGGAGATCTGTGTTTGGTTTGTGTTCTAGCTCAAGTTTCTGGGAGCCCATGGCAGAATAGAAAGAGGACCAGAGCATCAAAGGGCTGGTTTTGGATCTAACCATCACTCCAGAATCTGATTTTAAGGCTGAGTTATCTGCCCTCCCGGATCCCCAGTGCTTCATCAGTAACATGAGCAAGTGATACTGTCAGCAGAGATGCCGCTGAGTGAGTGGAGCTGGTGGGAGCTGGCGGGTCTGGTGGGCTTCTGAACTCCAGGGGAGCCCAGCGTGGGAAGAGAGGACTCTGACTGAGAAGATTTCACAATTACAATGTGAGCCCATAGGGAGGAATGTCACAACACCCTTGTCCATGTTACTGCCAACTCCGCTGAAAACAAGTCAGCATTCTCATCCCAATTATAGTGAAAAAATTACCCTGTGATGTTTATTTCTCTCCACGTGTAAGAGCAGTGGTCACATTCAAACAAACACAAATAGTATCATTGTCATGCTTCAAAAAGATGAGGTCTACTCATCTATACCCTGGGAAAGGAAGGAAGGTATAAAATCTACAGAGCATAAAAGTCTGAGTTATTTCTTGCCTGTTCAAAAACAGTCCTGCCGACCTAAGCAACCTTCAGCGCACCCTGGGAAGCTTGGTTCAGTTATTACAATATCTAAATTGAGTTATTTGGGAAGAAAGAGGTCTAGTTAGCGTATGGGCCTGGAATGGTGGCAGAGTGCCATCTGCACAACTCAGCTTCTGTCGAGGGTGCCAGAAAACTGACGGGGGAGGTGAGTACAAGCTCAGGGGCACAGGTGAAGCAGGATGGTGCCAGCCTCAGCCTGTGACAGTGGTGGCTCAAACCTGTAGTCCCGACTGTTTGGGGAGCAGCTGCAGGGGTTGTAACTCAAGAGTGACATGACTTACCTACTCTCGTGAGAACGATTACTATTATTGCTAGCCCTACAGTAATCCCTTCCTGTGGGGAAACCCAACTCTGTTACACTAGTGAGCGAATCTCAACGTGAAGTTTGCTGCTGGGAAACTGTATTCAAATCAGAGCAGAAGTTTCCTAGAACTTACTCCTGTCGCAGCAGCTAATAAGAATGAACTATATACATAACTGACAGTCTCCTGCTAAACTTCTCCAAAAGCCAGCCCTTGGGCTTAGTGTGTAGTCCTTAAAGGGTGAGAAGTAACGTCAGGAGGGGAGTAAGGATGGACCCCAGCTTTTCTGAACTGCCTGCAAGTGTTGAAGAGTCTAGAAGTAGACTCATGTCCTTGTTGGACAGAACCGAAGAGCAGCCTGTTGGAACCGAAGGGCTTTGAGAGTTTGCTCCCTTTTCCAATCGTATTATATAGTTGAGCAAATTAGAGGGTGCAGGAAGCACACAGGTCTCAACTCCATCTTGGGACCTTATGATAACTCCAGTTGTGCAACTCCGGGAGGCTTAGGACAAAGCCCCTCATACATCTCACATACTCACGTTCAGTAGCACTCTGGAAGGAATGCCCTAGTCCGCTTTCAGTTGCTACGATAAACATCGTGACTGGAAGCAACCTGAGGAGGAAGGGATTTATTTCATCTTATAGCTTACAGGAAGGGAAGTCAGGGCAGGAACTCAAGGCACGAACCTGGAGGCAGGAATTCTCTCAGAAGCCATGGAGGAATGCTGCACACTAGTTTGCTCTCCGTGGCTTGCTCAGTTTGCTTTCTTATACAATCCAGGGTCCCCTGCTCAAGGGTAGCACTGCCCAGAGTGAGTTGGACCTTCCCATGTTAATCATTAGTCAAGAATTGCCTTACAGGTTTACCTATAGGCCAACCTGACGGTGGTGTTTCCTCAACCGGGGTCCCTCTTTACGCAGACCCCAGGTTGTGTTAAGCTGAGCATAAAACTAATCGGCACACAGAAGAATCTCATTGTTACATACTTTGCTTTCCTCCTCATAAAAGAAAGTATGAGAGAGTGGTGGAACCCCCTGTCTGTTGTTTTTTTATCTCTCTTCTTCGACCCAGGACATTGTAGACTTTCCCTTTGTCCTTGTTTTATTTCTTCTGCTGCTCTAATAAAAGATCCTGACTGCTGTAGGTACTGTTTTATTGCTGTGAAGAGATACCAAGATCAAGGCAACTCTTATAAAATAAAGCATCTAATTATGGGCTTGATTACAGTTTCAAAGGGTTGAGTCCATGATTATCATGGCAGGAAGCAGGCAGGCATGGTGCTGGAACAGTAGCTTTGAGCTTTACACCCTGATCCATAGGCAGCAGGGAGAGACAGGGTGGGGTGGGGAGAGAGAGACAGAGAATGAGAGATGGGGTGGGGGGAGAGAGAGAGAGAGACAGACTGGGGCCTGGTGTAGGCTTTTGAAACCTCAAAGGTTACCCTCGATGACACCTATCTTCCAACAAGCCCATACCTATTCTATCAGACCCTAATCTTCTACTCCATCTCAGTTTGACTCCCTGGTGGACTCAGCGGTCAGATACATACATCTATGGAGGCCATTCTTATTCAAACCACCACAATGTGTGGGAGAAAGTGTTCTTTTAGGCATCACTGTGGGGACATTATGACAGCAGGAGCTGGTGACAGCTGGTGACATCATGTCCACAGTGAAGAGCAGAATGATCAATGCATGCATGTGTGTGCACCTGCTTGCTTGCATGTTCTCAGCATGACCTCCCCACTCTTACACAGATCAGAACTTTGCCTAGGAGACGTACGGGGCCCTCGTATGTGGCTTCCACATTCACTAGCTTAATTAAGACAGTGACCTCAGGTCAACCTAATGGAGCTAATCCCTCACTGAGACTCTTTTTTTTTTGGGTGATTCTAAGTTGAGCCAAATTGACAATCAAAGCTAAGCATCTTGCCTTAGGGGAGCAGATTAGAGGAGAGGCCTGTGAAATCAGCCGTTAGCTCTTGAGATGATGAAGCCTCAAGCCTTATGAGAGCTATGCTTGTATCACTATGATAAATTAATTAATTAAAGGGAAGAATTCCTTCCTTTGGCTCAGGGTTTCGGAGGGTTCCTAGTCCTTATCTCCACTGTTCTGGCCTCATGGGGAAACAGAACACCACTGTAGCAGGAGCAGAGAGAGAGAGAGAGAGAGAGAGAGAGAGAGAGAGAGAGAGAGAGAGAGAGAGAGAGAGAGGCAGGGAAAGAAGATGCTGGCAGCAGGCACAATCTTCAGAGGACTTAGGACTCACATTTGTCAAATGGATCTCACTAACTTAAGGACTAGGACTTTCAAAGTAAGCCCCTGCCAAGGACCAAGCATTCAACTCATTAGCCTGCGTGGGATGGTTCATGTTCAAAACTGATAATGTTTCCAAAACCAAACAGTAGGAGCCAAGGGAGAATTTATCCTGAAAGTCTGAGTGGCTAAGATCTGGAAACACAATTTAGGTTACCCAGCTCCTCCCCACCACCACCACCAATATTACAATAAGGTTACAACTTCATGAAGTTTTTTTTTTTAATTTATTCATGAAGTTTTTAATAGGAGCAAACTAGAGCAAGTTATAAGAAGACAATTTTTAAAAAACATTGGTGGAAACAGCAGGCAAAGGTGACGGCAAAGCTTCAACTCCTGTGCCCTGAGCAGCAGATGGTTTCTGAGGACATTCTTCGCTTTTGAGTTGGTAGAACCTAAGAGTCGGTTGGTACAGTTCAAAAGGATTTATCCAATAGTCACGTGGATGTTCGATCACACACAGAGATGGGCAATGTACGGATGAAGTGTTTGGCTCTGGACTCAGAACATTCCAACCCCTCCAATGTCACTGAAGTTCCAATCAGTCGATCAGAACGTTCAAGGTAAACGTGACCTCTTCCCAGGAACTTAAAGTTCACAGTTCCGTTGTCATCTAAGCATCACATTTTGCCCACATGGAGACTAAACATTATCTCATGTCTCAACGTTGCTAGGACTGTTCGTTCGCAGGATCTGATAAAGATGAAGCTGGGTGGGTAGGAAATCAGTCTTTAGGAACAAAAGCATTGCCTAGTCTTCGGTGTGAGCATGGGGTCATGGGTCTTTCCCCATGAATGCTGCCTGTTACACGGAGCCGATGATGCAGATGGGAACAGAGAGGTCGCTGGAGCCCTGGCATGCTGTACCCTCTCCAACTTGCCTAAAGACAACCTCTACTTCTGTATCAGTAACGATGGGAACTCCCAAGTTCTAACATAAGTGCTGGTATGTAAAGTCCCCAGGCAGAGATGTTCAATGGGTAAGAGTGCTTTCAATACTTGAAATGTATTCTACACAGTAGAAAGGCAGGTTAAGGAGGCTGTCAGAATGAGACACGGGGCTTGTCAATTTATTAGAGAAAAAGGCATTGTTGGGGTGCATCTGACCAGGAAGATGTAGGGAGCCTGACGTTTCAGAGAACAGTCAGCTTCATTCTTCAGCCCTTATTGTTTGAACCTTCTACTAGTCTGGACCTGAGGAGAATCTGACTGGCCTAGGAGTCCAGTAGGAATCTAAGGGCAGGGAGTCTGTGGGTAGAAGGCCTGCACCTTCCTAAGTACAGGCATGCCAGGATCTTCACTCCAAAGAGCTTGTCCCCTGGCTGGCCCTCCTTCCTCATAGTTTTCAGGCCCTGTGATCTTTACTGTAAAGCGAACCATCTGGCTTCGATATGGGCTCCTGACTTACTTAAAGCTTTTCATGTCTCCAGCACCAGGAAGCTCTCTAGCCCCTTTATGTAAGCACTTGGGCATCTAAGATGACTCTCTCGCCATCTGGGCATAAGAGCCCACTGGACAACAATGTAGAATAGAGAATAATAAGAATCCATGTGGGGGGGCTGGTGAGATGGCTCAGTGGGTTAGAGCACCCGACTGCTCTTCCGAAGGTCCAGAGTTCAAATCCCAGCAACCACATGGTGGCTCACAACCATCCGTAACAAGATCTGACTCCCTCTTCTGGAGTGTCTGAAGACAGCTACAGTGTACTTACATATAATAAATAAATAAATCTTTAAAAAAAAAAAAAAAAAAAAAAAAAAAAAAAGAATCCATGTGGGAAGATAAGTCTGGGATTCACAGAGGTGGAGCCCAGGCTCAGTCGCCTGTGAGTGTCAAAACAGGGGACTAGGTCCCCCAACCCATGCTACAGTTGGATGTCCATCTGAATCTTTGGCTCTTTCCTAAAGAGAGCAGAACCCAGAACTTCTTGAAGAAATCAAGGAAGGAGGTCTTATCTTAATAAGAGACCACACAAAGGAAGATTCAACCCCATAAGTTGGCACTCCAGTCACCAAGATCAGATGAAGGGATCAGGTATGTGTCAGATGATCAACAAGATTCACTGAGAGGAAATTGGATGGAGTGGTGAGGAGGTGAAGGCTAGGGGGAACTGGTCACTTCCCAGAAGGGATCAAAGCCACTAAGGGCTCTCTGAAGGGATGCCAGCAAGCTAAGGAAAATGTGCAAGCCCTCTCCTTATGTAGCTGCATGCTTCACAACTTTTCCATCACTTGTTCCTGTTCAGGACCAGTGTGGCTGCTCACCCTCTGCATGAAAGGCTTTCTTAGCACATACCCCCATGGCTGGACTCTTCCCTCTGAGATTCTATTGTTCTTTGTACCACGTGACCCCCTTTCCTTCCTAGAATCCCTAGTCATTGAAATCCCCTTTGTTTACCTATCTTGGTCTCCTGTTCCCCCTGCAGTCTAAGTGCTAGGAAAGTGTCCTTTGCTGCTGCCTACCCAGTGCCTACAACATCACCCACAGAGCAGCAGGTTGATAAAAGTCACAAATGAGCAGGCAGCCAGGCCTAGGAAAGTTGGCCCTAGACAGCCAGATGAAATCGTAATGGGATGCAGATGGCCAGGAGGACTATAAATGATAAGAGAGGAAATTGGGAGCAGTTACCTAAATCTCCTGGGAAGTGGAAATAGAAAGTGAAAATAAAAGAATAACCACATTTTGCCTGATGTCTTCCAGCTTTGATCATATCCAGCAGGGTTGAACACCGGGCTCCTATGTGCTCAGTGTTAGGCTGAGCTACCGCTAACGAGATAGCCTTAAGATAATGAGGCAAAGCAACCTCAGCACGGCCTCTTGGCTGAGTGTTTAAAGCCCACACTGAGTTCACCATCTAACAGGAAAACACAGCTAAAGCCCGGCTACGTGAAAATGGGGAAGGAACCACAAGGTTGTGTATGAACTCCAAGGGGAAGGAAAGAGTCGGGGGAAACTATGGGAGAGACTGGGGGAGGAGGTGGGGTGAGTCCAGGCTGGCCTTGAACTTCTGATCTTTCTTCCTCTGTCTCCCAGTTGCTAGAGCTACAGGTACGTACCACTGTGCTCGGCTCTAGGACGTTTCATTTAGGACATAAAGATAGATAAAGAATTCATCAGGCAGAGAGACAGAAAATGTATTTCAGATGAGGTGACCATGTGAGAAAAGGGTATGGAAGCTTAGAGTACTCCCTATGCTCAGAGGACAGCAAGCAACCATCCCAGAAACAGGGCACGGGATCAATCAACAGATTTTTAAAAAAAATCACCCCAGGGTGTTAGAGCTGGAAGCTGATTTTGACTGAGGGAAAAGGGACTCTTGAGGTTAGCGAAGAGAGAGCTTCCTGAGCGGGGCTTGAGATGGTGATAAAGAGAGGTGAGTCCTTGTGAGGCCAAGTCTGACTGCAGCCCTTTCACTGATGCCTAGGGCCACATTGTTTTGAATGGGGCGCCTGTGTGCTCAGAGGGGCGGGCACAGACACTGCTGATTCCCAGCCTCCGCCCCAGGCATTCATCAGGCAAAGACGCCAACCTAGAGTAGAGGCCTGATATAACCACTGGGAGCAACGCACCAAGGACAGCAGGCACCGGTTGAGCAATCGATGTCTTTTCCTAAATAGCTAAAAGCTCCTAAAAGCGGGGAGGGGGTATTTCTTCCATCCATCGTTCATGGAGAGCCAGGAGCTAAGAAAGAACTAAGAAAATGGGACGTCTCCACAACCTGCACTTGTTAACAGTATTTAAGACCAGCCTGTGCTCTTTAAATCAGATGTTTGTTGGCTCAAAGATGCCTCCAGTCTTATTTAACTCTGCCTCGTGGAAATTGGAACCTGGACATTTCCGGGATGTACACAAGTGGGTGTGTTATGTGAATGAGTGTCACCCCAGGCCCCAGATCCCCGTTCCTCCCTAACCAATTCAGTGGGAACCTGAAATAAGGATGAACTCAGACGAGGACCTGAAGAGAAAGGAAAGGAAACTACTGGGCAGAACCAACTCTGAAATGGGCCTCAAACTCGGCGGCTGCAAAACCTATCCGCGAGACTGCACTGCCCCCAGGCGGCCACAGCGCTCTGCTCCGGAGACTTCCTGATGGATCTCATCACAGACTCAGTAGAGGGAAGACAAGAGGAAAGACCTTGTATATTTGTTTCTGGGCTCAAGCTGTTACCTGTTATCAGTTATTTTCCTCCATCTCCTCCCCGCTTTCCTTATTCCTTCTTTTTCCCCTTCCTTCCCCAGGAGTCAGCGTTCCTCCGGTTGTCCGGCTTGGTGGCAAACACCCGCACCCATCATACACCTCATTACTACTCAATGGTTTTCCTATTCATTTTCTCCATTTGTCTCTTTCTTTTCTTTTCTTCTTTTCCTTCTCCTCCTCCTCCTTCTTTTTACAAAGTGTTAACACAGAGATGCACTTTAAATCTGAGCACCCCTATGATGGGGTGAAACAACATAATGGGAACAATTCTATCCATTTTCTTAAGTGTGTGTGTATGTGATGCATATGAATGTATGCAGGTGTGTCTGCACATACATGTGGATGTGTACAGAAGCCAGAGGTAAATTTGAGATATTTTCTTCTATCATTACCCATATTATTTTTTGAGGCCTGGTCTCTCATTGAACCTGGCATTGCCACTTCAACCGGCAAGCTCTTAGGGTCTGCCTGTCTCCTCCAACCCTGCTCTGCTGTGGCTACAGATGTTCACAGCTGCTGTACTTGACTTACTACGTGGGTCCTGGACATCCAAGCTCAGGTCCTCATGCTTCTCCAGCGGGCAACCCTCTGAGCCAAGGAGAGAGGGGATAGGTTCCTGGGTAAGAGCAGAGCTGCAGTGTGTCTATGGTCTATGGGTTAGAAAGGTTGTTGGGGGAACAGCAGAGCTGACAGGAGCCCTTCAGGGGGCTCAGCTCCTGCTCTGCCTGACTTTACAAGTCCTGAAGACAGCAGTTCAAAAGCCCCCACCGAGGAAGGGCTGGGAAGAAAGTTATCAGTTTCAGACTCCAAAATAATCTAGCACGAATAGCTGCCCTTCCTGAGTCCTGGGGGCTGATGGGAGGCATCAGGTCCCCTGGTCCTGGGAGAACATCTGAGGGACAGCATGGCACATGGCAGGAAAGAAAGATAAATGCTGCAAGGTGACGCCCATTCTCGTAGTAGAGTTCTCACTTTCTCTAGCTTCCTAGTCTCACGTCAGTCACCTATGATACCGCAATTTCTCTGTGTTTTATAATATTCTGCTTATCCCCAGGCTTTCTTGGATCCCTCATATTTTTCATTTGTGGATTCCCTAGGGTTTGCCCCATACTCAGAGAAACAGATAGATGGCTATGTAACCAGGTTAAAGTTACCAGAGGGAGAAGGTGTTGCAGGAAAATCTTGCACCTGCCCCTTACTGATTGAAAGAGCAAGTGTAAGTTATTGTGGGTTTTTTTTTTTTTTTAAACACACACAAAAACCAACTTCCTACGCCGGGCAGCGGTGGTGTACGCCTTTAATCCCAGCATTTAGGAGGCAGAGGCAGGCGGATTTCTGAGTTCAAGGCCAGCCTGGTCTACAAAGTGAGTTCAAGGACAGCCAGGGCTATCCAGAGAAAACTGGCCTTGAAAAACAAAAACAAAAACAATCCAAAACAGACAAACAAAACACCTTCCCTAGGGGCAGGGAGACGGCTCAGTTAGTAAGGCGCATGCCAAGCACAGAGGGTCTGGGCGTGACCCTCAGTGCCCTTGTGAAACAGGCTGGGTCTGTTATCCCAGAGTCAAGGAGGCAGAAACAGGAAGGTGCCTGGGATTCTCCGGCCAGTCAGTCCAGCCGATTCGCAAGCTCTAAGTTCAGTGAGGGACTCTAGATACAAACAAGGAACAACAACAACAACCAAAAAGGTGATGCATGATTAAAAAAGACACCCAGTATGGACCTCCAACCTACACAGACATACATACTTGTGCAACTGTGTGGGCACACAAACACGTATGTAGAAAACCCAAACCAAAGCCCCCTGCCCTGGTTCATTTTCTCACCTAAAAAATGTCTCATAGGTTGTTGTACTAGAGGACACTTCTAGTTCTCAATAAGTCAGGCTTTATCATTATAGTAGGTTTATCCTCTATGATAACTCCCCTTACTTATCTTTAAAAAAAACAATTCCACCATTAAAAGAATCTCATTAGGTTCAAGATTTAAAAAGCCCTGTTCATTGTAATCTCTTTAGGGAGAGGTTTGTTCCACATCCCTTATTACTGCCATGATCCTGAATCAGTTCAGGTCGAACAGGGAAGGAATTGGTGACAAGGACTCACTCTGTGTGGGTGGGAGCTGGGGGAAGGAAATGTTTACCAAACTCTGGCAGGAGGATTTCAATCACATCTCTGTCATCATCGTCGTCTATTTGATCTGTTCAGAGGACAACTTTAGGGAGTTGGTTCTCATCTACCACTGTGTTGAGGTAGCTAGCCTGCTTCATACTCCAGGCTAGCTCACCCAAGAATTTCTGGTTAGGGGCTGGCAAGATGGCTCAGTGGGTAAGTGTACTGACTGCTCTTCCGAAGGTCCTGAGTTCAAATCCCAGCAACCACATGGTGGCTCATAACCATCTGTAATGAGATCTGATGCCCTCTTCTGGTGTCTGAAGACAGCTACAGTGTACTTAATAAATAAATATTTGGACCTGAGAGAGTGGGGCTGACCAGAGCAAATAGGGTTGGCCGGAGCAATCAGAGGTCCTAAAAATTCAATTCCCAACAACCACATGAAGGCTCACAACCATCTGTACAGCTGCAGTGTACTCATATACATAAAATAAAATAAATAAACCTTAAAAAGAAAGAAAAAAAGAACAGAACTTCGGGTTGATTTTTTTGTCTCATCTCCTGTCTCACAGTAGAAGTGCTGGGATGGCAGATGTGCCCACCACATCTGGCCTTTTATTTTTACATCTGTGTGTGTGTGTGCGTGTGTAGGTGGTTATGTATGTGCTCTCAAGCTATGGAACACTGTGGAGGTCAGAGTACTTCTCCTTCCACCATGTGTGTTCTGGAGAGAGAGCTCAGGGTATCAGCAAGTGCCTTTCCTTGTTTAGCCATCTTGCTGACCATCCCCCACATCCAGCTATCTGTGTGGATTCTGGGAGGTCAAAATCAGGTTGTCAGGGTTGCATGACACGCACTTTTACCTGCTGAGCTGTGTCCTCGGCCCACATTGTTGTTGTTGTTTTCGAGACAGGGTTTCTCTGTATAGCCCTGGCCGTCCTGGAACTCACTTTGTAGACCAGGCTGGCCTCGAACTCAGAAATCCGCCTGCCTCTGCCTCTCCAGTGCTGGGATTAAAGACGTGAGCCACCATGCCTGGCTGTTGTTGTTGTTATTAATATTGTTATTATTATTAATTTATTATTGTGTTTGCTGTGCTAAGGATTGAACTTAGGGTCTCATTCTTGATGGTCAAGCATTCTACCACTGAGCTATATCCCTAGCCTCACCCACTACATATTATCCTTTACTAGATATTTTTAAAAATCAACGAACTCTTCCAAAAGTTAAAAAACATTCAAGTAAAAGGGAAATACGTATTATATACCTGTGTCATTTTTCATAACCAGAACAAAATTCCAGAAAACAAAAGTTACTGAATTCTAAATAATTCCTGCTACCAGAAGAATATAATATTAGGCACAAGATCTGTTTTCTGGTTTTAAAATGTAGCTGAGTGGTGGTGGCATCCCAGCACTCAGGAGGCAGAGCCAGGAGGACCTCTGTGAGTTTGAAGTCAGCCTGGACTCCAGAGGGAGTTCCAGGACAGTCAGAGCACTTGAATGAGACCCTCAGAAAGAAAACAAAAACAGAAAGAGAAAGAAACAAACAAAGATCAGGCTGGGGCACAGGGCTGAGGCCTGGAGGCTATCCACACCCAGTTTGCAGCCTTGGGTAAGCCTTGCCGTTTTACAGTCCCAGTGAACAGGACAGAACGCTCACATAGCTAACACATCTCAGACGCATCTTACCTTCCATCTTGTGGGTCTGGGAATTGAACTCAGGTCTTCAGAGTTGGCAGCAAGCACCTTTACTCACAGAGCCATCTCCTCGGGTACCCCTTCTCAGGGCTGCTACTGAGCTGTAGCTGTGGTACCACCCTCTGACTACTCCACTGGGCCTTTGACATGGATTTTCATGGTGGTTTGAAGTCAACACAGGTTTTCTTGGTATAGGTCCCCTTTTTAGGTGTTTTGTTTGCTTGTTTTGTTGTTATTGTTTGGTTTTGTTTATTGTTATCTTATGACAAGACCTCACAATGTAGACCAGGCTGGCCTCACATTTGTGGCAATCATCCTGTCACAATCTCCCAAGTGCTGGCATTACAGGCAGTCATATGCAACCATACCGGGCCTGGTGTGAGACTTTTTTTTTTTTTTTTTTTTTTTTTTTTGCTTATGATAACTTAGTTGCCACATTTCCAATTAGGAGGCACTCTCAAAATTAAGGTGTAAATCCCAAGTTGTGGAGATCAGAGGTACTTGATGCACCTGGACTTCACGCAGTATGTGTGAAGTTCAGCTTGCTTGTGTGGGAACTTCCTGCTCGTACCATTGGAACAGTTCAGCAGTTTGAAATGTCTCTTTTGTTCATGGCAGACCTCTAGAAGAGCCAGGGTCTGAGAGGTTTCTGAATTAAAACACTATTCACCATCATAGCCTACATCAGAACCATGGCTTTACCAGTTTTATATTTGGGGATCTGAGACAAGTTAGATAAATTTTGGGGACTTCACTTTGCCCATCTGTGAAGCTGAGAAATTGATTAATTGTTTTAGAGTTCTAAAATGACGTTTAAATAAGATCTGAGATCGTACGCAGGTAGAGAACTCTGTGAAATTGAGTCCTTCAAGCCTATCCTTTATGCTCTGGAGGGAATGTAGTCACCTGCTTTTCTCTCCTTGAGCTTAAGCAGGAAGAGACTTGGGCTGAGGGACATGTTCCTCAGGGGCAGGTTTAGAAAGGGACGAAGACCACAGGAAGCTGCAAGCCATGGGTGACCTCCTTCTTCCTCATATCTTAGGATACAATGTTAAGGATAAAATGCTCTCATCTGAGCTTAGCTGTGCTTGGTAGAGTAGCTGAGAGACTTATTGCTAGGACAAGCCTCTTGGTTGGCATGACCAGAACTCTTCTCTAGCAGAGCTCAACCCAGAACCTTGGAGATTTTGATTTTCCTAATCCTTCTGACAGTGGGGATTGGACTCCAGCATGTATGTGCTGGGCAAATGCCCTACATGGGATTTTGTGCTTAGCTTCCTAGTAGAAGTTAACACTTGGTCCCCGTGGCCTCCTTTTCATTCCTTGAACACACACCAAGTTAATGTACACTATTGAACGTGGAATACTTTTCTCTTGATGGTACTAGGGAATCAAACTCAGGGCCTCTGGCATGCTAGGCAACCTCTGTATCACTGAGCTACATCCCCAGGGTGATGATTTTAATCTTACATTATGGAGTGGAGTATGCCAGGTCACTTATGTGTCATTTTATCTGGCTTTCAAGAGCTTAAGGACTCATCGTAAAATGTGACATTTCTTGGCCCATAGTAGATATAATAATTTATATGATATAACTTGACATGAAGATCTTCTCTTATCCATAGTCTCTGAAGAGTATAACCTATTGATTTGCAAATAAAGTTACTTATTACACTGTGCTGAATTGACTTGATATCCCAGAACCTGACACAAAATTAAAAATGGGATTGAAAATTGCTCACAAGTAAGGTACAGACTGACTGGAAGAAAGAAAGGTCAAAAGAATAATGAAAGAATGAAAGAAAGGAGGGAAAGAAGGAAGGAAGGGAGGAAGGAAAACAAAGAAAGAAAGAAAGGTAAAAGGTTGGGCTAGATATTTTCTATGCACCAGAATTTGCTCAGCTAACTCTTATCTGTGGACTTTCCTTCCAGGTTACGGAGTTATCGCTATCCTCAGGTGGGAATGTGCTGTTGGATAACTGGCCAAAACTGGACTGAACCTGATTGTCTTATTCCTGAAGCCATGCTGAATTAGCAGAAACTCCCCTACCCGATGTAGAGAGACTTTGGTTGCCACCAGATAATCAGGACTGCCACAGGGATAGGACCTCTTATGGCTTGAACCTCCTCTACATGGAAAGAGGGGCAGAGAAGTCAGCTGCCAGCTATCCCTTCTGTGTTTTATTGTTGGTTCTTACGAATTAGTTGCTGGCATAATTCCTTAGAAGGATTTTGTTTTCCTCCTGTAAGAGCTGAAACGGAAGTGTTCCAAACCGAGGGGCAGGGGAGAAAGTGACCTGACCTCGGTCGGGTATGTTAGGATTTTATAGACTGCTGATAAATTGCTTCCGCTCTGGGGTTTTAACTGTGACGGTCAGGCTGCAATCTTACTCATTTCTGACTCTCTGTAGCAGAGAAAGTTCAGTGAATACCTGTGAATAAGCCAGACTTACAGTATGAAAGTGGTGATACCAGCAAGGAGCATCAGAAAAGCCCCCCAAAGAAGAGATGAGTGTGGGCTAGGATAGTTAGAAAGGGACCCGAGGGAGGGGCAAGGGGGTCTCATGGAAGAATTTCACTATTTGAAAAGAAATGGATGAAATAAGAAAAAAAAAAAACCCACAGACTCCCAAACTTACCTTCACTTACTAACTTACACAGTTACTTACCTCAGTTAAGAAACTCCAGTTAACTCAGTGAGCCTCATTTTCTCACAGAAAACAAGATGAGTGTGTGGCAATACTTGTTTACGTTTTAATTTTAATTATTTTTGAGACAGGGTCTCTCTCCACAGCCCAATCTGTTCTGGAACTCATGCCTTCTGAGCACGTGGCTTAAAGGCGTGTACCATCTTTTCCAGCAGTGAAGAATGGAGACTTACATCATCAGAGAATCCCCGCGGGATGAATTGGTGCGCGTCGAGGCAAACAAGCTTTAACTTCTTTTTTACTTCTGAGTACCTCTTACCCTTACCAGCACAAGGGCCACGTCACTGGTTTGCCCACCTTCCCAACAGGATTCTGGAGTTGTTTATAGGGTCACTGTCACTCTGGTCTTCAGAGTCCTACATTTCCTACCATTGTACCTTACAGCAAGCATTTTCCAGAAAACTATAGTAAGGCATAGGACGTAGGAACCATCCGGCTCCCGTCCCTGGGCACATGGGATAAGTCACTGCATACATTTGAGTGCTTCGGGATCTTTGCATCATCCACTTCTGTTTTGATTTTCCTTCCCCCCCCCCCTGCTTTGGTTGGTTTGTTTTTAAGACCTTGTCTCACATGGCCACGACTGGCCTCAAATCAGCTGTGTAGCTTAGGATGTCCTGATCCTCCTCCTCTGCCTCCCCAGTGGTGGCATCCATCCCAGTAGAGTGCACCACGAGGCTGACTTCCTCTTCCCAGCCAGGTCCTCCGTCCTACACTGGGCTCCCCTGGTTCAGAAGCTGTCCCTGTGACTCAGAGCCCACCAGCTCCCCCCAGCTCCCACCAGCTCCACTCACTCAGCGGCATCTCTGCTGACAGTATCATTTGCTCATCTTACTGATGGAGCACTGGGGATCCGGGAGGGCAGATAACTCAGCTTAAAATCAGATTCTAGAGTGACAGATAGATCCAAAACCAGCCCTTTGATCCTCTGGTCCTCTTTCTACTCTGCCATGGGCTCCCAGAAACTTGAACTAGAACACATACAAACCAACACAGATCTCCCAAAGACGTGAACAAGTTCATGGACTTTACCAGCATGAGACAAAGCCACCACACAACACAGAGGAGCACTTCCAGGTCTGGAGACACAAGTGGCAAAGAGCCTCCTTGCTAGGTGCCCACCCAGACACAAGTGAGCATGCTTGCTTGACATTTGCTCCCCTCCCCCTTAGCAGGGTTTGGCCATGGTTACAGCATCCTGACAACCTATTTAAACCAACATGCAGGAACTGGCATCAAAGTACCATTTCCCACCAGTCTGAGTCCTTGAGCCCCTGCAGCCTCAGAAGAGGGAGTCATCAGCTGAAACCTCCAGGAACCACCGGGGGTCCCAGAAGGTATGTGCTAAACTCCATCCAGATGTTGTGTTTCGTTTTGTTCTTTTTCTTCTTTTTTCCTCTCTAATCATAATCAAAGAGTGAACAAGTGGTTTTCACATTATCAAGCAACGCAGGGAAGAAATACAGTTTCCTTCTTTCCTGGCCAGGTCTGTACCAAATAAAGGAGCAAGAAAGAGACTTAGGGTTTTTGGGTAATACAGACAAGCACCTGAATTCACATTTGGTGCTTTATACACACAGCGGAAATACCAGGTATACAAGGTAGACCATGTCGCAGACCCTTCAGTAAGACCCAATCAGCACTGACTTTTCAGCTTCCAGGGTTGTTACCTGTGCTCGAGGGAGCCCATCAGTCTTAAAATCCCTCTTAAAAACGACTGTGGTGCAAATAGGTCAGACAGTAAAATAGAGGCGTTGCTGTCTTAGAAAGGGAGAGACTGTGAATGAAACTTTCTGGGAGCACCTGCGCATCCGCTGTGCCCATCAACTTCGTCATCCCCGTGGGTCACAAGTGGTCACCAGACAGCTCGCAAAACTGTTCTCTGGCCGCCCAGCTCTCCTGGGGTTAACTTGCTGAGGGGCTAGGATGAGGAAAACCAGATCTTCCTAGGCTGCAGCTCACTTGACTGCCCTTCACCCCACACCTGAACTCGGGCTCCTGGGAGAGAACCTGAGGAAAGGCAGCTTAGCCAAGGCTGCACTGCCAGGGGCTTCTCTGCCAGGGGCCACTTCTGGCTGCAAGCTGTAGGCAGGACCAGGAATGGATGTCACTGGAGATGGGAAGCTCAGTGACGAAGGGACCTTACTTCCAGTCCCCAAAAGATGCCATTTTCAATGTTCTCCTCTGAATTGGTGAGTTTCAAAATTTTTAGACCTTAGACTGTGTGAGCAAAGTCAGAGTCTAGACTGTTTACTGGTTAAACATACAAGGAAACAATGTGGGTTTTTTTGTTGTTGTTGTTGTTGTTTCTTTGTTTTTTTGTTTTGTTTTCTTTTTTGATATTTTTGAATTTGATTGAACTCTTTAGTGGAAAACGTGTTTTAAAGGAAAACCAAACCAAACCACCCAGTGCACTTGGTGCGCCTTGCATTTTGACCCAGCCCACGGAATAATTTAGAAGTCTCTCCGCAGACCACCAGAGATCCTTGCATTTTATCTGAAGAACCATAAATCTTAAAAACGTCGTGTTAATTTCAGTACCTTTCTTTTCATCTGGATTTCTCCTCGTTGGCCACAGAGAGCGATTTCTGATGAATCCTGGAACATGTCCTGTACTGTAAGAGGTGAGCGGGTCCGGAGGAGGAGATTTGTTCTCAGCGAGTGTTTTCATTAATATTGTATCTATGCTGTAGTTATATATATCTTGTTGGATGCATCCTTACTTCCGTTTTCTTGTCAAGTCCCCTCAGTGGTCTTCAGTATTTAGTTTACTTTTGCTTCTTTGTTTCTCCTCTAGAAAACTGTCGTCTAGTTTTGATATTTAGATAGTTGTGCTCTGGAGCATGCTGCTTGCTGGAATTTCAGAATCACACTTTCTGGTGCTATGTGGGTACAAACCTTTCCAAAATGGTTAAGCACTTAAAACATTATAAAGGCAGCAGGCCACTGAGCACATCTTACAGACAGGCCAACAAAACAGCACCAGAAAAGAGAAGGCTGAAGGTCTGAACCCTTCCCTGTGGTGGAACGGCCCTACTGAGATAGATGGAGAAAGGGGGTGATCCCTCCTGGAGGCAGCAGCCATGCATGCTGCAGAGCCAACAACACAGAGCATCAGCAGGGCAAACCCAGGCAGGAGCCGAGCCACCCTTACCTGGAAGCCCTGTCAGAAACCCAGGCAGCCTCCCTGCTCTGTGAGAGTGAAGGGAAAGGGAGAGAACCACACTGAAGGCACAGATGTGTCTGTCTGTCATCCTAAGACACGGGAATTGTACTGGAGATGGGGACACTAGCGCTGATGGCTGTGCTTTGGGCACAGTCTGTATCAGGACAGCCATGCAAAGGCAATTGCCTGGAAATGGGAGCCATTATAGCCTTTTGATTTGCTTCCTCCAATATCCTGTCAGACAGATGAAAAAAAGAGAGAGAGAGAGAGAGAGACAGACTTAACTCTGAAGTAAATTGCAGGTTGAGGTATTTGGTTTCAGCCTCCTTCAGGTTGAAGCTTTCCAAAGCAGAATTTTGTGTGCTCAGGAAACCAAACACTGGATGCTATTGCTCTAGCATGCTTGCAGATTCAGACATAAGGAAACGTGTAGCCAAATGGAGACAATTGGTTTTAACAGGTTGTTAGTCTGTCGAGTGCAGAGAGACTCACTTTGTGTAGGAGCTTTGAAAGAGGCTCTTTCAGGTTCTGCAAGACAGTCTGGAGGAATCTCAAAGTGGAAACAGTTCCAACATGTCCTAGTCGCTCACACTGGGACTGTTTCTCTTTCAAGCGCTGATGCCCATGGGTAGGCACTCAGGCATCAGGCAAGCTTGCCAGAGGTTACAGTCGGACGTGGGAAGCCAAAGAGCCAAGTGTTCAGACTGGACAGAAGCAGTCGAGATCCAGAGCCAGGATGCCAACCAAACAGATGAGCTGCTAAAGAAGAGAAATAGGATTGAGAAAGCTCAGATGTCTGCACCAGGGGTTCTGACCACGCGGCACCTTTGACTGAGTCAAGGGAGACTGAACCCTGGAGGAGAGTGTGCGGGGAGAAAGACTGAGTTAAGAGAAACTGCTTCCTTCTGGTGGGGAAGATTTATTCAGATTTGGGAGAAATTAGAAAGAGCTGTGCAGCCACAGTCTGAATCCAATTTAAATACCTGTGTGGCTGGCTCTAGTGGCCATGTGTACAGCCCTCGGAGGGATGCTTTGTGCTCCCAGGCAGCTAACCTGAGGAAAAGCAGAGGGGTGGGCACTGGGACAGGGGAAGGGCTTGATCCACTTACTGACTAGCCTCAGCAAAGGTAGAGAGGGTCCTATTTGAAATCGCCTGCTGGCGACCAGTAGCTCAGTCATTACCTGCACCTATAGATTTTTCTCCCCTTCATTCCTGGCTACTCTCTCAGAGAAATTTGCTTGGAGAAAGAGTCCTAAATATGAAATGTTCTAACTCACTGTTTGGATCTTGTTATGCATGTTTCAGGGTGCAGGGTGGGACACTCCTTCATTTAAAAGTAGTTTGTTTTTTCAGACTGTCTTGCTATCTTCTATGGCTTGTGAGGCTTCTCAGCTTCCATTTTTGTTGGCATAACTGGTAAAATAAAAGTTAGCCTCTTCTCCTGGCAGGGATTCTTGTAGCTATGGTGAGAGCAGAATGAATCTGTGTCAGGCGAAGGAGAGGGAATCTTCCCTGTGCCGTTAGGTGACAGTCAGTTATTTTAAAAGCTGTCCTCATTTAATGCCACCGTCCCCAACCTCCTAAATGTTCCGGACATATTTAGACTTTCCTTTTTGTTTTTCTTTCGAGAAAGGGTCTCATTTGGCCCAGGTTGTAAGACATTGAATTCTTGGTCATTATCCTCCTCCCCTTCTGCTGAGTGTGGGGTTTAAAGTGTGCAGTCCATACTCGACTAGACTTTAAGTAAAAAGTTTATTGAAAGAAAACACACAGAAAGTGTTCATCTTAATGGATTTTTACCGTGACTTCTCCCAGAAAAATAGAGCCCGGGTCTAGAAACAAGAAATGACAAGCACAGAAAAGACCCTCTGTCCCTTCCAGTCAAGGCCCACCTCCTCCTAAGGGTTGTCACAAACCCAGGTCCTAATACCACAGGTCAAGTTCTGTCTTACGTGTTCTCTCGATGTGTGTGCATTTTTATGAATGGCTTCATGGGCTTTCTGTAAGGTATCAGCCCATCTTATTTTGTGCTTTCATGTACTGGAAAGTTCAACTCAGCTTTCTATTGCCGTTGGCAACCCATGGTTTTGTGGGTAAATCCCATGAAATATGGCACCTATGTGGAAACTTTATCCCATATACCAAATGTCCGGGAGGATCAAATGATTGATACAGTTATATAACATTCCTTCTCATTCATAATTCCTGACTTTTGCCATATTCTTAATTCCAGGTAATGTATTCTATTTCAGCACTGTTGATTTATCCATGTATTTGGGGTATGAGATGTGCTTAGGGCTTCCCACATGCTAAGCATTCAGACCTGCATATCTTAATACTTCAGAATCAGGATTTTAGTGCCATGATTTTTTTTTTCTTATACTCACTGAGAAATTGCCTCCATCCTTTGTCTACTCGCAGAAGGTAATTCATTCTTTCAATCAACAGTATTTACCAAGTGCTTTCTGTGTGGTGACTCTATTCAAGACCATGGGAATACAGTTTTTTATTTTAGGTAGGCTCTTATTTACGTAGCTCATCCTCGTGTCAAACTCCCAATGGTCTTTCCACTTCAACCTCCTGGACATGTGGACTTCAGGCATGTCCATCATCTGCTAACAGTGTAGTAGAGAAGAAAGAAAACATCGGGGTAGACTCCGGTGGTAAAGCACTTGCCCCACAACTGAACATCATAAAAATCTCAGTACTGGAGAAGCATAGACAGGAGGTCCTCCGGAACTTGCCGACCAGCCTCGCTCAATCAGTATACTTCAGGCTCAGTGAGATGTACTCTCTCAAAAAAACAAGGTAGAGAGTGACACGCATACTCATACAAACACACACAAAGACTGAAAATAGAACATGTGAATACACGTGTAACTCTTACAAAATTCTCCAAAAAATATAAATTTAAATAAAAATTAAAGAAATTTAACAGGTAATAGAAAGTAAATTTAATAAAAATATAAGTTAAAATTTAACAGACAATGGCAATGCTAATTGGAAATAAATAGGCTAATGCCAAAGGTTATCAGGGAGGTACTTACTTTGGAGTGGACAGGAGAACGTTCAGGAGATGATGGCAGAAATAAAACAAGGAATAAGAGCAAGCTAACTTTGCCAAGTACTGTGGAAATCCTGTTTCCAGCTTTAAAAAACAAAAACAAAACAAAACACAGCAACAAAACCCAAAAAAACCAAAAACAACCCCCACTCCCCCAGCAAGTCCCAGGACTAGGCATGAGTCAGATAGACCAGTGTAGCTGTACAGTAAACAAGGAGGACAGAATGAGCAATCGCAGGAAAGAGAGATGGGGGTCAGATCACGCAGACCCTTAGAAGCCATGGGAAGAGTTCCGAACCTTAGCAATAAGAAATGTAGCGTTGTCAACGATGTTGCAATGTGCTCTCAGTTTTTCTTTTTTCTTTTTTTTTTAACATGGCGATACAGTTCACAGGCAGGGAACAAAGTACATGATACGTGTGGCATGTAAAGAGTTCTGACAGTTGTACTGCCAGGCACGTTTCCAAAACGGCCCAAGTTTTTATTGTCATTTTGAGACAGGTTCTTATTATGTTGCTCCGGCTGGCTTGAGACTTCTGAGCTCAAGGGATCTTGGTCTCCAAGTAGTGGGCACGATAGGCTCGGGATGCAATGTAGTGGGCCTCTGGCTACAATGCCTTTTTCTCCTCCCTCCTGCAAACTTGTGAGAATTTCCTTGCCAAGTATGGTAGCACATGCCAGGGCTCAAGAGACTGAGGGAAGAGTAAGATTTGGAGGCAAGCTGAAGCTACGAAACAAGATTTCACCTCAAAAAAATATTACAAAAAGCTAACAAGCTAAAAGCCCTGAACTCTTTTTCCCCACGCTCTCACAAACATCTGGTTATGTTTGGGGGTGGAAGTGTTTTGGGTTTTTTAGGTATTTTAAGTGGAGGCAAATGGTATCTCACCTGACTTTGTTTGCTGTGTGATGTTTATCGGTCGTTTACGTATCTTCCTTTACAGTCCCTGTCCCAGGGGACTTAAAGAAAATCGTGTGGGCACAGATGCATCCATGTTGTGTATGTGTCAGTGTGGGCACGCATGGATGTTCTGGTGCACAGCTTTTGTGACATGGTCCTTTGTGGACCCCAGCATCGAACTCAGGTCTTCACATTTCACAGCAAGTGCTTTTACCGGTTGAGTCCTCTTGCTGGCCCTTCTCTTATTTGTAAAGACAGGGTCTTGCTGTGTTCCTTGACCTGGGTTCAAGCTCTTCAGTGTAAGCTGCTTCTCCACTTCAGCCTTCTGAGCCCCTAGGACTGCAGTCATGCACCATCGTACCCACTAGACCTTTTAAATTGTTCTGTTTGCCTTTTTATTATTGAGTGGGTAGTATTTGAATATAGAGGGTTTTATGTATCAGATATGTGCATTGTGAATATTTTCTCCTAGGGTATTTGTATATTTATTTTATAAGTAAGTGTTCTTTTGACTCTGAGATTAAAAAAGACATAAGCAAATGAATCCTTGTAGTTAGAAATAATTTTAAAAGTATTGAAAACGTAAATGCTCTATTCTAGGTGAGCTGACATTTTTATCGTGTAATCTGCTTGTGGCTGATAGTTTTCTTTGCTCTGAAATCTACTTTGGCTGCTGTTGCTATGAAAATTCAGTTTTCTTTCTACTAGCATTTTCTTGCTATACCTTTCTCTATCATTTTAGCCTAGCTATAATAATATATTTGAATTTTCTTTATGGATAGTATATAACTGGTTCATTAAGAAAAAAAAAGTCTTACGGAGCCCGTAGAAATGGCTCAGCAGTTAAGAGAACTTGCTGCTCTTCCAGAAGACCTGGGTTCAGTTTCCATCCTGGTTTACAATCATCCACAGCTCCAGTGCCAGGAAATCTGATGCATACATATGTATGTGCACATACATATGTATGTGCAGGCAAAGCCTCACGCAAAGTAACATAAACTCTAAAAACAAAATCCCATTCTGACAATTTGCACTTAGTGGTGTTTGATATAATAATATACTATAATCTAATAATGTATGCTAGGATGTAGGGCTATGGCTTTTCATTCCCTCTTCTTGGCCTTTGTTTCTATGTCAGTTTCCTATGTATTGGTTTATCATCTGGGACAGCTTTGGGAGTTATAACTTGTGTATCTGAGATGGCCGTCTAGGGCTGCCCATGCCAGTTCCAGGGGAACACAGGAATACCAATGCTATGGTTCCCTGTCGCTTCTCACTTTACAATGCAGTTATCCTGTTTTGTTTTGTCTTTTTGTGGACAAAATTGCAGAGCCCGTGCCTTTAACCCTCAAGCATTTCAGATGTTTTTAAATTACACTTATTTATTTTGGGGAAATGGCACATGTGACACAGCAGGGTTGTGGGTGTCAGAGGAGAGCTTGCAGGAGTCACTTCTCTCATTCCACCACGTGGGTTCTAGGTACTGAACTCAGATCGTCTGGCCTGTCAGCGAGCACCTTTACCTGCTGAGCCATCCCACCAGCTCCCATCCAGCAACAGGAAAAACTCAGAGTACCAACAGTATTTATCTAGCTGGTTCCGGTTCTGTCTCTTCTCCCTCCCTCCTCAAGTCCCTGTATCCTGCTGGCCTCGCTCCCCCTGCCTCCGAAGAACTAACTCCTTCAGCAGTCCTCCCACAGCAGGACTTCCAACCGAGTGCTCTCTGTTTCCTTCCGTCTGAGAACATCTTTGCGTCAGGTTCTTTTATCCCGCCTATGCTCACTGGGTCTTGAACTCTGGGTAACATTTGTTTATCATGTTAAAAATGTTGTTTCAATTTTGGGGGGTGTCTATTGTTGTTGGTGAGAAATCCTCAGCCATTAAAGCATTGTTTGTCTGTCAGTAACATATTGTCTTTGTGTTGTCTGACTTCTGTTTTGGGCTGTTTTATTTTATTTTATTTTATTTTATTTTATTTTATTTTATTTAATATTTATCTTATTATATGGTGTGTGTGTGTGTGTGTGTGTGTGTGTGTGTGTGTGTGTGTGTGTGTGTGTGAAGTGTGAGTGTATATATTGTGCATGGCATAATGTAAGACTGGAGAAGTGGCTCGGGTTAGGAGAACATACCTCTTTTTCAGAGGACCAAATCAGGGTTACCAGAACCCACACCGGTGAGCTTCCCACTTCCTGTAAACTCCAGCTTTAAGAGACCGAGCCAATGTCTCCTTGGGTACCCATATCTGCACACACACAGAGACACACACAGACACACATACACACTTTAAAATAAATCCTTAAAACATTTATATATACACACACACACACACACACACAAAATCTTTAAAACATTTTTTAAAGTATCAATTTCCTTCCAAATACTGCTGTATGACCAACCCACTATTGTTAATATGTGTTTTCAATTATTATTCCTTTCAAAGAGTTTCTAACTATTTTTGGACCCGTGGATTGTAAGAGACAGGTGTGTTTATTTTCAAGACATTTGGAGAATTTTCCATATAACTTTTCATTGAGGTTCCTAATTCAATACTGTTGTGGCTATATCACACTCTGTATTATTTCAATCTTTTAAAATGTATTAAGATTTTTTAATAGCCAAGCATATGGCTCATATTAATGAATAGTCCAGATAGATTTGAAAAGCATGTGTACTCTTCAGTGGGGTAGAGGATTCAATAAGCGGCGGCCGGGTCCATTTGGTTTACATTGTGTCCTTCATGGCTTCCTAACTGGTTCCGTAGCTGCTCAATCTGTGCCCCTGAGGAAAGGGTGCAGACGCCTCCAGCAGAGACCGTGGACCCAGCTATTTCTTATATTTTGAAACTCCGTTGTTATGTGAATATACATTTGCAAATGTTATGTGTTTTAAAATTGTTTGTTTGGCAGTGCTGGGGGTTAAACCCAGGGCCTTGTGTGCTAGCCTCTGCCCCTGAGCCACTGAGCGAGACTGAAACTCCTCTCACCAGTGGCTATGCCCCTGTGTCCTCAGCTACTCTGTCAGCATTCCTGTGGCCACACAAAATGGCTTCTCCTTCTCATTCCAAGCCCTCAGGCATGAGCCTCTCTTGAAAGCAACATCCAGTTTGGTCTTGGTTTTTTCATCCAATCTGGGGCTGGCATTGATTAATATCAGTATTAATTAATAAGTAGTAATTGTATTGATTGATGTTGATGTTAATTAATCAATATTTCTACGCAGCAAAGAACTGTGAACTTAGGAGCTGTTAACTCTCCGTCCTTTGTCAGATGTCTGTCCTAATGTAGCCTGCCTTACTGCTAAAGTCCAATAAAGCTGAAATCAAGGTGTTGACTGTGGGTGTTCTCATCTAAAGGAAGGGTCTACTTCCAAGTTCAGAATTCAATTGCCAGGCTTCAGTCCCTAGGACCAAGTGTTTCTTACTTCCTAAATGGCTGCTAGTTAGTGGCTCCCCTCCCATCAAGGAGGCTGCGTGCATTAATCTTCTGGGACCCCTCCATAACAGAATAGCAGCAGTCCCTCTCAGGCTTGGGACTGCTTTGACTTCTACCTCCAGAGGGAGAAGATGCTTCTGTTATCCATCGCTCCTGCCCACCTGGATAACATCTCTATTTTAAAATTAATTGATTAGTCATACTAATTACATAGGCAAAGTCTCTAAGGGGCTAGAGTCATTAGGCCATCATTGAATTCTACCTACTACCCCATTCCTATTTTTAATGTCTTTTTATTTTGAAATAATTTAGAACATTTGTGTATGTGGGTGGTACATGTGTATATGTTCGTGTGTGTGTGTGTGTGTGTGTGTGTGTGTTTGTGTGTACACATGTGTGTACATGTGTGTGTGCACACGTATATGCTCAGGAACCAATAGTTGAAGTCAGGTGCCTTCCTCTACTGGGCTCCGCCTTACTATTTGAGACAATCCCTTCACTGAACCCCACCCATTTGACTAGGGTGGCTGGCTGGCTAGTGAGCTTCAGGGATCCTCTTGTCTCTGCCCCTCAGTACTGGGGTTGCCATCTTTTATATGGGTGGTGGGTCCTGAACCCAGGTCCTCACGGTTTTTCAGCAGACATTTGACCTACTGAATCATTCCATGGCCCCTAATTCATAATTATTTAGAGAAAACTACAAAACATTTCCTTTTCCACACCTGGAGCCTCACTTGTCATTAATTCTCTGTGTGTGCATGTATGTTCATGTTTGCATGCATTGTATGGAAGTCAAAATACAAACTAGGGTGTCGGTCCCTTGTTTGCATCTGGGAACACCAGGGTGATTGGCTCACCATTCTTGAACCAAGAATACTTTGAATTGAACCAAGGATAATTTTGTTTTGTTTTTGAGGAGGCACCTTACTAAGCAGCCCAGGCTGGCCTGGAACTCTGGCTCTCCAGTTTCAGTCTCTCAAGTTCTGGGATTACAGGTATGTGTCACCACCCTGGAATCACCTTCTTTAGTAGTAGTACAGTTGCAGAGCCACAGGGAAAGGTACAGTCCCCATCCATCTGTCTGAGCTCTCTGGTTTCTCGCCAGCGTCCCTTTTGTAGTCTAAGAACTGATGGAGCCCTGCCACTGCTCCTTGTCCTTTAATTGGTGACAGTTCCTCTGGTTTTGTTTCTGGTTTTTTGTTTGTGTTGGTTTGGTTTTGATTTTTGTTTTCTTTTGTTTTTTGTCTCTTGCTGCACGGATACTTCAAAGAACACTAGCCACATCCTACAGAAACGTTTCCTGGCTTTAGGTTTCTCTGATGCAGCCTCATGATTCGGTTAAAGTTATTTTTAGCAAGAACAACGCACAAGGGATATTGTTCTCGTCTCACAGGAAAGTCATAGGCTTGTGTCTTATTGTCAACCCAAAAATCCTAGTTAATGTGGGATTTCCAGAGTCTTTCAACCTTGGAATTACTATTATAGCCTTCGTAATTGACAGACATTTTGTAGGAATATTTTCAAATGCCTGCAGCCACTGCTGTGAATTTCCACTTCAGTTATTTTCCTGCCATGCCCCTTCTTTCTGCATCTACTTTTTGGAATTACACTATGAAGAAAAGCTATCATTTCTCTTCATTTACTTATAATACCATTTATTTTTTACCAGCAGAACATTAGGGACTTTATTCTGTGGTCTTTATGGATTTCTATGAGTTCAAAGCTAGCCTGGTTTATATAGTCTCAGCCCAGCCAAGGGCTTCATAGTGAGACCCTGTCTCAAAAAGAGAGAGAGATTATTTAATGTGTATGAGTGCTTTGCCTGCACAGCAGCAATAATGTGCACCATATGTGCTCAGTACCTGAAGAGAGCATCGCAGCTCCTGGAACTGAAGTTAGGACTGGTTTCGAGTCACCTTGTGGATGCTGGGTATTGAACCCAGGTCCTCTGCAGGAGCAGCCAGTGAGTGCCTTTAACCTCTGAGCTATCTCTCCAGCCCATTTTATTTTCCTTTTTAAATGCATTTTTATTTTTATTTAGTGTGTATCTAAGTTATATATGTATTACTATTTGTGTGCAGGTGTCCACAGAGGCCAGAAGAAGGCATTGTGGCTGTTGTGATCATAAAAAGAGAAAGAAACATAAGAACATGTTCTGGCGGGGTGTGGGGGAAGGGGGTGCCTCAGTGGGCCCATGCTGAGGCATCCCTTCCCCCAGAGACCAGCCACACGACAGACAGTATAGTAGAGAATAGAGTTTATTCAGGGCATGGGAAGGGGAGTTAAGAAGCAGAGAAAGGCAGAGAAAAGGAGAGAGTAGAGAAGTAGAGGTTGCCATGACCTGTTGCCAGGTATCTGGGGGTGGGGTGGGGGGTGGAGTCCAGACAGAATACCAACAGTAGCCCCCTGGAACTTGTGGGCCACCTGAGTTGGGTGCTAGGGACCAAACCAAGGTGCTCCTCACTGCTGAGACACCTCTCCAGCTTGAAAGGAATTTTATAGAGAGAAACAAGTTGTCGTTACCTGAAATATTTCATTTATTTTTTTCTAAACCCAAGTCCCTATATATAGCTGTTATATCTATTTCTTCTAAAACAAATGAAATAAAGCAACATTTTCTTAAACCCAGGGGTGTTTGGGGGCTGCAAAAACAGAGGAATGAACACTACTCAGAAAGTGGAAACGCTGTTTCTGGGGATATTGATTTGTAAGTACACACACCATGAGATGCACGCTTTAGTTGAGGGGCGGGGGAAGTTAAAATGTCTCAGATTAAGGAGAAACAGCTGTATTGAAGAGCTGTTTGACACAAACTACTTGGCTTTAATTGTGTGGAAGATAATTGGCCCCAATTGATTTCTGAAAGATTTGGAAACAAAAGAGCTCTGGGGAAAACAGATAATGAACGGAGAGCTACAGAACTGGACAATGAGGAGAGATCAGCCTACGTTAGCCTAAGGCATGTGCCTGCAAAGGAAAAAAACACTCCAGTTAATATTTTCCCAATCTGCCCTCCAGCTTTATTAAAGAAGCTATAAATATATCAGATTGCTCAGAATAGTCTCCAATAAAACTTTAATTATTTTCTCCATAAACAGGCTTTGTGTCCGGTGTTCTTTGACTTAGAATTCTCATCATTTACATGACAGAAGTTCCAGGAACTTACATCTTAACATTAGCTCCCAACTTTAGATTGTTTTATCATAAAACCACATATTTTCCTGAAAAAAAAATTTTTTTATTTGTTCCCTGGCTATTTAACCCAGGGCTTTGTGCATGCCTGGTGAGTGCTCTACCCACAGCTCGTGGCTTTCTGCAGTAGGGTTCATGTCTTAGTTGGACTTTCCATCGCTGTGATAAAACACCACGACCAAAAGCAACCTGGGGAGGATAGCGTTTGTTTGACTCACATATCCTGAGTCCTAGACCACTAAGAGAAGCCAAGGCAGAGACTCAAACGAGGCAGGAGCCTGGAGGCAGGGGCAGCTGCAGAGGCCCAAAGGTGGTGCCACCCACAGTTGGGCTGGACCCTCCCTCCCCGCCCCAATCCTATGGAGGTTCAATTGAGGATCAAGCAAGGTTCCTTTCTCTAGCTTGTGTCAAATTAACATAAAACTAGCCAGTATAGTCCCCTTGTGTGGCTTAGGCTGGCCTTGAACTCCTGGTCCTTAAACATGCTGGGGTTACGGGTGTACCACCCCGACCAGCACTTTTCACTGTCCTGAGTGCCTGAGGTTTCTGTGAAGGTGTGTGAATATAAGGTTTCTATGACAATTTCTCAACTCTCCCTAGGAAAGCAGCCACCACAACATGCAAGGAACAGAGCAAGGCTGTACTCCAATAATACTTTATTTACAAAAGCAGGGGGCAGGTTGGGTAGTTGGCTGCTAGCTGATGTAGCTTGCTGGCCTGTCTGAGCTAATCCAGTGCCTCGGGCTGGCATCTAAGCAGGGAATTCCGTCTTCTGTCTGTGTCTAATCATCTATGGTTCCCTAACCTTAAGACCAGTCTGGAAGGATGAACTGTTAGATTCAGGGGCTCCTCAAGCCACTGTCCCTTTCGGCAGCTCTCCTTCCACAGATACCAGTAAGAACCCACAGAGATGTCTAGCTCCAGCTAACACTTTCAGGTGCCAGAATCTCCCACCAAGAGCCCCGAGTTTACATCAGAATGGGTATTGGTGCCCATGCATCCTACTGCCTGCCCCTCTCTGTGTCTCTGACCTGTGAATCAGAGAGCCCCACTACATCCTATGAAACCTCCCCCAAAAATGTATAAAAAGAGACTCATGCTTCTGCTACATGGGCTCTCTGATTCTTCTCTTCAGAGACCCGCCATGCTGCCTGTCCCTAGCACGGGGGCATGGGGGCATGACCTTGCCTCAAAGTCCCTGCTGTACTGTCGTCTCTCTATCTGTCCATGGCACTAATTAATCTTGTGGCCTCAAGAAGAAAATCTCTATATCAATGAACTATATTATATCTAAAACCTTTCAAGGCCAGGTCACCAAGTTCTTTCATTCCCAAGATTCTATTCTGGATCCTATTATCAGGACTTGGCATATGCAGGCCCTTCACCAGGGGATGCTTCTTGCCTTCATTTCAGCCTTTCCAAGCCCTACCGCTCTGTCCACTTAGTCACCTCTCTTCCGTATGCTCCATCCTGTTACCAAGCCGTGGTAACACAACTCTCACTCTTCCCCACCCCACCGCTCCCTGGGAAATGTGTTCCATAAAGTCCCCTCAACCTCTCACTTAGCAAACTGATGGCTCCTTTCCACGTTCCTTGGCACCACTGCAGCATTGATGCCTGCTGACCTGCCTCTCACCAAACACTGTCTTGTGCTGTTTCTCAGACATCAGCTCCTCCTTCCTCTTCTCTCTAGGCTCCCCACCTCAGGCGTCTGAGACAACTTCCTCGCATGTCAGCATCCTAAATGTCGTAGTGCCTAGGGTCCCACAGCACCTGACCTTGTAGGTGTTTCCTGACAGTCACCAACTACATCGCACACGAAGCTGCTGGGATAGTGTCTAGCACAGAGGATGTCATCAAGTGCGTGCTTCAGAGAATGATGGCAATGACTGTGATGACCTCACTATTCTCTTCCAGCATCACGCACTGCTGACTCACACCTTCTCAGTGCTACAAGCTCTCCAGTATAACTTGATGCCCTAAGACACCATCAGCCTCTAAGACGTCCTTCAGGGCACTTGTCTTCCACATCCCAGCAGACATTTCCTGGCTGTGACTAGGTACAACTGGTTTGTTTATAATGCCCTTTCCTGTCTGTTAGCATGCTAACCATATCATAATTCCAGGTGAGCATGTTGGACTCTTTCACTTCCACTAGTTTATGGGTGCAGCAGATCCCATCAGAAGCAGATGAAATGTACATTAATAGTCAGCCATAGAAAGCTCTGTGTCTTCATGGGTGTGTGTGTATGTGTGTGTGTGTGTGTGTGTGTGTGTGTGTGTGTGAGGGCTCTCCCTAGCTCTTCCGAATCCCTGACTGCCTGGGAGCTTCCTATCGGCAAGGACCGTGTCTCTCTGCTATCGGGTATGGGGGCCAGTTTACAGGAGGCTCTTGTTTCCGGAGGTTTATGTTCACAGTAGGTTCTTGTCATGTGTTTCTGAACAACTTTTAAAATGAAATTAGGAAATTTGGGTTTAACTCAATTGGGTATAGAAAAATAAAGTTGTATTTGGAAATTTCTGTAGACAAATTTATTGGATTTCTTTTGTTGTTGTTGTTTTTGTGACAGTGACTATGGAGGCTAGGGAAGTGTTTTGCCATTGGGCTGTATCTCCAACCCTTTAGATATGGTGTGTGTGTGTGAGTGTGTGTGCATTGTGTGCATGGGTGTGTGTATGTATTGTGTGCACATGTATGTGGAGGCCAGAGATTGACCTCATCCACTTCTCTGCATTAGTTTTAGAGACAAGGTCTCTCACTGACTGTAGGTCTCACCTATTTGGTGAGTCTGGCTGACCAATGGGCTCCAAGGATCTGCCTGTCTCCCTCTTCCCAGTGTTAGAGTTATAGATGAAGCCGTAGCTCCCAGCTTTTTATGTGTGTGCTGAGGAGCCAAACTCAGGACTTGCTTGTATAACAAATAATCAACTGAGCCATCATTCCCTACTCCTAGTCTTAAGATTTCAAAAAATTAATAGAATAAACCTTTTTGTGATTGTGTGAGTCAAAGACATCTTATGGCTGTTTGTTTGTTGTTTGTTTGTTTTGCTCACTATTAGTCTCATTAGGCAGCCCTGGCTGGGTTAGAACTCATAAAGTAGACCAGGCTTGCTCACAATTCACAGAGATCCACCTGCATCTGCCTTCTGAGGGCTGGGACTAAAGGTGTGCATCGCCACACTCGGCTCATGGCTACTCGCTATCCGCTAACATCTTAACTCCTACTCTGTGTCTTCTTCTTCCATGGGAGCTTATTCTACAAGCCAACTGGCAGTGGAGGGGCCACTGTTTCCACATATGGCCGTGATCCCTGTCTCAGGCAGAGATTCCATTGCTGTGATGAAACACTGTGAATGTAGATAACTTGGGAGGGACAGGTTGGCTTCAGCTTACAATTCTCAGGCCGGATCCAACTCTCTGTTCATCTCATCCAGAGCATTTAACTGTTTCTCTTTCTTTCCTTTTTATTTTTTAAAGTCTATTTTTGACAAGATCTCACTATGTAGCCTGGAACTCATGCAGTAGACAATTTTGGAAAATTCACCAAGGATACCTTCCATGGAGAATACAAACATATAATTCCTGAGTTTGGAGCTTTATATTTAATGATGGAGCTGTTTGTCGGCTATGATGAATAAGCCTTTCAAAGACTATTTTTTTCTGCATAAGAATAAAGTGAAAACAACTGGCTCCTGGGCTCATTTGAAAGGGGTTATAATCACAAAACTGGATTGTCCTGTGTGGTAGGGCCATGGGCCGTGAGGTGCGCATATTTAGGGTCTCCACATGGGATTTGCCCATTGTGTTTGGTTCATTCATATAAAAATTCCTCATAATATCACACTACTGTAAAGATTATGGAAGTCTCTTGAAAACAGGCTTCTCTCAGAATGGGGGTCAGGGGAAGTGGTCCAGAAGATGCTGCAGCGTGTCATTGGGCATTGCTCTCCAGTAAGGGCACACTGGGCGCAAGCTTGACCAGCACCCGATGGGTGAACTTTCAGCTGGGGCAGACTGGGAGGATGACACTGCTGGAAGTTCCAGAAGGTCTCTGAGAGTGTTAGCCAGTGACTAGTGATGATAGGTGGGCCTGTGTCAATTCAGAAAACAGTGCCAGGAAGGTAACTGAAGCCAGAGTCACACAGTGGTCAGTCTCAAAATCCTGCTGTCACTGGGCATCAGCAGAGAGGTTTAAGATGCCATGTCTCCAGAGCCTGGTAGTGTTTAATCTATGCCTGCCTCCAAAGTCCTAGTTTGTGTATTGTTCCCATGAACATGAGTGTTGCAATATCTGGGCTCACAGGTTACAGTAATTTAATAACATATTACAGCCACCTTAGGTGGTTTATTGATCTATCAGAGCCTGCCATTGGCTTGGCTCAAATTAGAACTGCCTTGTAGCTGGAGCCTTCTCTTGCAAACACTCTATTATTCCAAGTCACACAAAATGGCTTTCAAGTTACTCACAATGGTTTCATTTATACCCCTTAATGTCCTGTTCTCCAACACTAGACATCATTCCAAAATACTCAGACTTCGGCAAGGCTGGGGAAGCAGGACAAGACAGATGGCTTAGAAATCCAGAAAATCCACTTTTCTTCTGGGCTTTCTTAGAAGAAAAGTCTGCCTTTCTCCTCTAATGCCTCTCTGACTCAGCCCCAGGTCCAAGGAGGGAGCTGTCAGTTTCCCTGGAGGAGGCAAAGAACATAGCACAGATCCTTGGCCTGCCTTTAAGACGGGCCACCTCTCCTCAGATGGTTGTCAGTTAACGCAGATTCCCACATCCCTTTGAAGAGCCATGGCTTTTCTATATGGGAGGAAACTGGTCCAGCTTCCAGAGAAGACAGAGCTTAAGTCCGTAGTCTCCAGTACACCAGGAGGAGGACACAGCCTGCACTTTGAAGTGCTGCTTCTGGGCCTTCCCCACTTGCTTAGAAACTTTACTACATCCACATCTGCTCTCCAAAGCAGATGCTGAGACAGAAAGTGGGCAGCACAGAGATCTCCAGTGGGGATTCCCAGATGTGAGCCCTGAGGAGATGAAGTGCAGCCCTGCTGTCAAGCTGAAGGAGAGCAGGGCTTGAGTTCTCCCGACTCGTGCAGCCAGGCAGTTCTGAAAAACGAATCCCAAGTGAGGGACGGAGGATAAAATCCCATGCTTTCTTCCATTGTCTGTCTACTTAGGCTAAAATGACTTTCCCAAGTCAGACCTGCCTTGTGTATGGGAGGTAGCTGATCTAAGGTCAGGCAGTTAAACTAGATCTTGACTTTGTTGTCCTGAACTATTTGCCAACATACTTAGATGAGGGTGGCAATAGGATATGCATTGCATGTACAAGCCTTTGCTTCTCGGGTAAAGCTTCTAAGTGGCTCCTCTACTAGTTGAGATTCATGATGCACTAAAGTGGATATTTTAAACTCTATTTAAAGTGGTAATCTTGGTACTCAAGAGCCCCATAAGCAGTCTAACCACATTTGCTATTACTAACTTTGTCTAGACCTATGGTGAACACCTTGTCCACTGGCTGACCAATCTAATTTCAGAAATGGCTTTCTGTCTTGGAAACGTATTTAATCTCCCTGCCTTACGTTGGCTTGATAGAGTCCTTTGGTTGACATCTTGCCATATTTCTGTGAAAATATAGGCTCCACGAGGCAGAGGCCTGTCTGCTTCTTGTCGTGCATCCTGAGCCTCTCATTGTCCAGCAGACAATAGACGCTTGAATCATTTCTACTGAACAATTTAATACATGAACGAATGAATCGAAGAATGCCCTAAAGCAACAGAAATGTGTAGAATCAAGTTGCCAGGGAGTGAGTGGCTGTAGAGAGAGGAGCAGGAGGCAGAGAGAACACGCACAAGGTGGACACTGCTTCCTGAGAGCTGGAGATGAGCCAGCTGTATGGGAATTCCTTTAGAGAAAGACTCAGAGTCAAGGGGTAGAAGAGCTGCTCTAGGCATCAAAGAAGGAGACATGGAGGTCACATAAGGACGCCGTGAGCTGGGTGAGGCCTGAGCCACAGGACAGATCAGAGCAAACAGCTCAACCCAAGCCACAGTTGCCAGGGGGTCTGCAGTCCTGACACATGATGGAAGAGTGGCTCTGACATTTCTGGTCTGGGAATGTCCCCAGGGGAGAGGATGGCAGCAGCAGCTGAAGCCACAGAAGGGGGAGGGGCAGTAAAATGACGGGTTCCCAAATCACCACAAGAGTAGCTCAGGAAATAAGCAATGGTTCTGTGTCAAGAAGCTCCAGGCAGTTACAGATAAGCGGTCCACGTGCAACGACAACTGAACCCACGGCAACTGTGCTGGCTCCTTCGCTTCAGTCATGACCCTCAGTCTGTTCTCATAGCAGGGGTGGGTGAGGCCAGGCCTCATGGGTAACTGTGACCACTGTTGGCAAGAGTTCCAGCCTTGACTGTAGCCGGGAGAGTTAGCACCTGTGAGTGAGAGCGTTGAGGACATGAGGAAGGGATGCTGTAGAGGGCGAGGAGCCCGAGGCTACACAGGCCTTGCTGGGTTTCCCTATCCTGTGCATTCACAACCACGCCCATGCAGTGAAATCTCGGTACAAAGCCAGAAGATTGGGTTTAGTTTGTTTTAGGAGAGCAGAACACATGGGGGTGGCAGCCTAGAGACAGCACGGAAGCTCTGCGCCTTTGCTGGATCTTCATGCATATATTTCTTTTGTTCCTTTGTTCTGTTTTGTTTTGTTTTGTTTTGTTTTGTTTTGTTTTGTTTTGTTTTGTTTTGTTTTGTTTTGTTTTGTTTTGTTTTGAGACAGGGTTTCTTTCGTGTAGTCCTGGCTGTAACATACTTTCTTTTCTTTTTTAGAAATTTATTTGTTTTATATATATGAGTACACTGTAGCTGTCTTCAGGCACACCAGAAGAGGGCATCAGATCCCATTACAGATTGTTGTGAGCCACCAAGTGGTTGCTTAGAATTGAACTCAGGACCTCTGGAAGAGCAGTCAGTGCTCTTGACTGCTGAGCCATCTCTCCAATTGTATGTATATATTCCTTAATCTATGTCCACTGTTATATCCTTTATGACAAAGTGGTGAATCTAAGTGTCTTTCTAAGGTCTGTGAGCTGCTGACAGTACCCAGCCTCTCTCCACCTTTCAACGTGCCTTCTAGAACACTGATGTGTCATGGTGCCTTCTAGAACACTGATGTGTCATGGTGCCTTCTAGAACACTGATGTGTCATGGTGCCTTCTAGAACACTGATGTGTCATGGTGCCTTCTAGAACACTGATGTGTCATAGCGCCTTCTAGAACACTGATGTGTCATGGTGCCATCTAGAACACTGACTGTGTCATGGTGCCTTCTAGAACACTGATGTGTCATGGTGCCTTCTAGAACTCTGACTGTGTCATGGCTCCTACGCTGCTCTTGGCTGCTTCTCACTCTATCCTCTAAGTCTCAGCCTCCACAGCTCTCACCCCAGGCAGCACGAGCTTTCCCTCCATTAATGTACCAGGTTCTGAAAGGCAGACTGACTGCTTCATCTGCCTCTCCTCAGATTCATTGCAAGGCACAGTAACAGGCACATGTCCATACACATCTGTCAAGCCAATCAAAGCATGGGTGGAAAGGAAGATGTAAGGGAAACCATTCTCTGTCTTCGCTTTCCTCACAGACGAAGCGCCTCTGATCATTCTGTCACCACCTCTAGCTCACACCTTGTCTCACCTCAGATGCAAGAAAGGGCTGGCCCTGTGCAAACCGGGACCTTGAGAATATGACTTGGGAATTCAGTCGTTTCCCCCATGTCCTTCCTCCTGTGTCGTTTGCTCTCTTATTCACTGGCTTCTACAGAGTCCCAGTTCTGTCTCAATGAGGGCTCTGCTGCTGGGCTTTCCTCTAACACCTGACAGGGACAGGGGTTGGGTTCTTTCTCTCTCTCTCTCTCTCCTCTCTCTCTCTCTCTCTCTCTCTCTCTCTCTCTCTCTCTCTCTCTCTCTCTCTCTCCCTCCCTCCCTCCCTCCCTCCCTCCTTCCCTCCCTCCCTCCTTTCTCTCTCTCTTCTGAGTAGTATTGATTCTCTTAATCAAGTAAATGGCAACAAACTCCTTCCTCCACACATCCAGAGTAGACAGGCATGCATCCAGCTTCAGGTTTCTCTGGCTGCATTTCAGCAACCCAAGTGGAAAAAAAGAACCCTTACTTCATACAACTGGCTCTGAACACCATTGTTGGGTCGCAAGACCACTCCTTGCACCGGCTGGCTGCATTCTTTTCCGGAGACAGGGGACTGCGATTATCCAGTCCAGAGGCGAGTTCATCTCTTCCTGCTCCCAGCACCACACACATCTACTCTGGCTGGTGGGCTGGGGGTGGGGTCTCTCTAGACTTGTTAGCTGCAGCACGTGTGGCAGTGAGCGCTGACAAAGGTCTGCACACAAATGTTCATAGCATGTTATCGATGCCAGGACCAGCCCGCAGGTGCCGTAGTAAACAGTCTGTCATACAATCTAAAGAAGTTCAGCAGTAAAACAGAGTGAGCGTTTCAACCTGAGAAAACCTCAAAGACGGCAAGCTGAGCAAAGACAGCAGACGCAAGCATGCATGGTGCATGGCTGCATTTCGTATTGTATTTAGAAAAGGCAGAGTAGTGTGTGTGTGCAAGAGGAGACTTGGAATGCCAATAGCAAGATGTGAGGTAATGGTTTCACAGCTGTGTCGATCTGTCAAAAGTCTCTAAGGCCTACACGGGGCTGGGTGTACTTAGCAGTTATTTACATTATATCTATATAAAGTAAGTGCTGAGTGGCTGTGATGTCATTTAGCAAAGAGTCTTGGCTCAGTCCCCAGGCTCTGGCTGTGCAGCGCCCCTCAATGCACCCTGATCCTCTACAGCACTGTGGCAGCGTGTTGATTGCTGTTCCTCCACATGTCTGAGCTACCTACACTTGTGTGTGTCCTTACATGCTCTGTCCCCACCAATGTCCACCAAGCAAAAAGCTTTTCTCCTCATTCAATGCCCAAGTGCCTGAGAAATCAAAGCATCTGTACTGCTTACTTTAGGCAGAATGTAATACCTAACTCACTCCCTTTTTTCTATAAAAGGCAAGATTTTTCTTTTTTGTTTTTAGTTTTCTTGTACATTGACTTCTGTATAATAGTGGGAGCCACTGTAGACAAGTGTGAAGAGATCTCCTCCATAGGATAAACATCAGCTATTTCCAAGTAAATGTTTGGAAAATGGAGATTAAGCAAAAATCCATAATTATTTATTCCGTGCCCCACAGTGACATCACAAAGAAGAAGAAAGCTGAGGTCTGGCATAATCATGGCCCACAACATTCCCTCTCTCAAGCGTCTTGGACACTATTCTCAAACAGTTTTTCTAATTATGAACAGCTTTCCTGCTAATTATTAAATCCATATGTATTTCAGGGGAAATCGAATCCCAGTTTGCTTCATTCACACCCAATCCATCACGGTTTTACTTTCAAGAGCTATTTGATGTTCAAGAAGCCATTAGGACCCCATAATGCCTCTTTCTGAGAAAAAGGATATGGTCAAAGTTAAGCAAAACCAAATGCTAACAAAATCCTCAGAGATTAAGTAGCATCCTAATGAGGGGAATTATGCTACACTGTTCTCTATTCGGGCGCCTCAGACTCCAAGGAAGTCTGAGTGACTGGAGCCACTCGTACATCTTCATTCCACATTTTCTCCCTACGGGACTTTGGAAAGATGAGAAGAAGGATGGTTTGATGAGTCAGAAATCTGACATTCTGTTTCCAGCAGTATTTTAGTTTAGATTTTCTAAAGACCTTTTGATATGAAAGATCTAAAATTGGCTGACCAAAATATCATCAGCACCATTTTAAGTACACACTCAACTTTTTTATTTAGTTCTTTTTTTTTCTTTTTCTTTTTTATTGGATATTTTCTTTATTTACATGTCAAATGTTTTCCCCTTTCCAGGTCTCCCCTTTGGAAACCCCCTACCCACCTCCTCCTCTCCCCTACCTCTATGAGGGTGCTTCCCCACCCACCCACCCACTCCCATTTTCCCTCCCTGGCATTCCCCTACATTGGGGCATTGAATCCCCTCAGGCCCAAGGGCCGCTCCTCCCACTGATGTCCAACAATACCATCCTCTGCTACATATGCAGCCGGAGCCATGGGTCCCTCCATGTGTACTCTTTGGTTGGTGGCTCCATTCCCAGAGAGCTCCGAGGGATCTGGCCAGTTGACACTGTTGCTCCCTGCAAACCCCCTCAGCTCCTTCGATCCCTTCTTCAACTCCTCCATTGGGGACCCTGTGCTCAGTCCAATGGTTGTCAGGCTCTGGCAGAGCCTCTCAGAAGACAGCCATATAAGGCTCCTGTCAGCAAGCACTTCCTGGCATCCACAATAGTGTCCAGGTTTAGTGGTTGTATATGTAATGGAGCCCCTGGTGGGGCAGTCACTGGATGGCCTTTCTTTCAGTCTCTGCTCTACACTTTGTCTCCATATTTCCTCCTGCGAGTATTTTGTTCCCCCTTTTAAGAAGCACTGAGGCATCCACAATTTGATCTTCCTTCTTCTTGGGCTTCATATGGTCTGTGAATTGTATCTTGGGTATTCTGAATTTTGGAGCTGATATCCACTTCTCAGTGAGTGCATACTGTGTGTGTTCTTTTGTGACTGAGTTCCCTCAATCAGGATGATATTTTCTAGTTCCATCTATTTGCCTAAGAATTTCATGAAGTCATTGTTTTTAATAGCTGAGTAGTATTCCATTGTGTGAATGTACCACATTTTCTGAATCCATTCAACGTTGAGGGACATCTGGGTTGTTTTCAGCTTCTGGCTATTATAAATAAGGCTGCTATGATCAAAGTGGAGCATGTGCCCTTATTACATGTTGGAGCATCTTCTGGGTATATGTCCAGGAGTGGTATAGCTGGGTCCTCAGTTAGTACTATGTCCAATTTTCTGATGAACTGCCAGACTGATTTCTAGAGTGGGTGTACCAGCTTGCAATCCCACCAGCAATGGAGTAGTGTTCTTTCTCCACATCCTTGCCAGCATCTGCTATTACCTGAGTATTCGATCTTAGCTATTCTGACTGGTGTGAGGTGGAATCTCAGGGTTGTTTTGATTTGCATTTTCCTGATGACTAAGGATGTTGAACATTTCTTAGGTGCTTCTCAGCCAGTTTCTTCAGTTGAGAATTCTCTGTTTAGCTCTGTTCCCCATTTTTAATAGGGTTATTTGGTTCTCTGGATTCTAATTTCTTGATTTCTTTGTACATATTGGATATTAGCCCTCTACTGGATATAGGATTGATAAATATCTTTTCAGTAAAATGCTAGGTCCTGTTTACATATCCAGTCTGTTAGTCTATGTCTTTTTATTGGGGAATTGAGTCCATTGATGTTAAGAGATGTTAAGGAATAGTGATTGTTGCTTCCTGTTATTTTTGATGTTATTTTTATGTTCGTGTGGCTATCTTCTTTTGGGTTTGTTGAAAGAAGATTACTTTCTTGCTTTTTCTAGGGTGTAGTTTCCCTTCTTGTGTTGGAGTTTTCCATCTATTATCCTTTGTAGGGCTGAATTTGTGAAAAGATATTGTGCAAATTTGGTTTTGTCATGATATCTTGGTTTCTCCATCTATGATAATTGAGAGCTTTGCTGGGTATAGTAGCCTAGGCTGGCATTTGTGTTCTCTTAGGGTCTGTATGACATCTGCCCAGGATCTTCTAGCTTTCATGGTCTCTGGTGAGAAGTCTGGTGTAATTTTGATAGGTCTGCCTTTATATGTTACTTGACTTTTTTCCCTTACTGCTTTTAATATTCTTTCTTTGTTTTGTGCATTTGGTGTTTTGACTGTTAAGGAATTTCTTTTCTGGTCCAGTCTACTTGGAGTTCTGTAGGTTTCTTGTATGTTATGGGCATCTCTTTCTTAAAGTTAGAGACGTTTTCTTCTATAGTTGAAGATATTTACTGGCCCATTAAGTTGGGAATCTTCACTCTTCTATACCTATTATCCTTAGATTTCTTCTCACTGTGTCCTGGATTTCCTGGATGTTTTGGGTTAGGAGCTTTTTGCATTTTGCATTTTCTTTGATGGTTGTGTCAATGTTTTCTATGGTATCTTCTGCACCTGAGATTCTCTCTTCTATCTCTTGTATTCTGTTGGTGATGCTTGCATCTATGGCTCCTGATCTTTTCCCTAGGTTTTCTATCTCTAGGGTTGTCCTCCTTTGTGATTTCTTTATTGTTTCTATTTTCATTTTTAGAGCCTAGATGGTTTTGTTCAATTCCTTCACCCATTTCGTTGTATTTTCCTGTAATTCTTTAAAAGATTTTTGTTTTTCCTCTTTAAGGCTTCTACCTGTTTTCCTGTGTTATCCTGTATTTTTAAAGGGAGTTATTTATGTCCATCTTAAAGTCCTCTATCATTACCATGAGATGTGATTTTAAATCAGACTCTTGCTTTTCTGGTGTGTTGGGAGTATCCAGGGCTCTCTATGGTGGGAGAACTAAGTTCTGATGATGCCAAGTAGCCTTGATTTCTGTTGCTTATGTTCTTGCCCTTGCCTCTTGACATCTGGTTATCTCTGGTGCTAGCTGGTCTTGCTGTCTCTGACTGTGGCTTGTCCCTCTTGCAAGCCTGTGTGTCAATACTCCTGGGAGACCAGTTCTCTCCAGGAGGAATTTGGGTATGGAGAGCTGTGGCACAGGGTCAGCTCCCGGGTGCAGAAGAAAACCGGAAGGATCCTGTCCCCAGCTATTCCTTCGTTCCTGTGTCCTGATGGCTCTGTGAGGGTCCTTCTTGGGCCAGGAATTTTAGCAGAAGTGGTTGTCTTACCTGTGCTCACAGGCATGTCTGTACTCCTGGGAGAACAGCTCTCTCCTGGTGATATTTGGGCATGGAGCACTATGGCATGTGGTCAGCTCTCACAGTGAACTCTTAAGAAAGTAAAGCTTAAGATCTCTCTCTCTGTGTCTATCTCCCTGTCTCTCTGTCTCTCTCTCTCTCTCTCCCTGACTGTGTCTGTCTCTCTGTCTCTCTCTTCCACTCTTTCTCTCATCTAATTTAAAAATACAAATGGAGATAAAACTGGAATAAAGCCAGGGTTTATTCGGCTAACACTTCCATACTGCTGTTCATCACCAAGGAAGTCAGGACTGGAACTCAAGCAGGTCAGGAAGCAGGAACTGATGCAGAAGCCATGGAGGGATGTCCCTTACTGGCTTGCTTCCCCTGGCTTGCTCAGCCTGCTCTCTTATAGAACCAAGACTACCAGCCCAGAGATGGTCCCACCCATAAGGGGCCTTTCCCCCTTGATCACTAATTGAGACTCTGTCATAGCATTAGGAAATGCAACTAATAAATACATAAATTACCTAATCCCAAACCACACTGTCTCCACCTAATCCAAGCATTCTGGTGGGCGGGGGAGGGCGGGGAAGTGCTGGCATCTTCCTCAGTCATCCCTGAACCAGGTGGCCAGGAATCACTCCTATAGCTGAGATCTTGCTTAGCTATTCAAAGTAGCCAACTAACTGCATCCTGCCGTGCCTTGTCTCCACTGCAAAGTCCCCTCTGAAGGCTCTGCCCTATTATTGGCCCTTGCCCGTTTGCCACACCCTGACCACCTGTGCATTTTCAGTGGGACTCGTGTTTCTAGGACCATTGCTTTCCTGACCTTCTGCTATGTTTCCTCTTGGACTGCACCTGACTGCCCATCACATTAAAAAATGCAAAATGTGATCTAACATGCCATGTGTGTGATGCAATTTTAATTGACTCAGTGAGCCCATTGCTAATAAGGAGACAACACACTGAGCATATCATGAAATATTGAACATATCGTGTATCTTAAGTCATAATGATAAATCATTTTTATGTGTTAATTTGCCTATTTTTCCAGACTTTATGGCCTCTCTGTATTATGCAACTTTAATAACAATAAGATAGATCTGTTGGTACTGGCATGGAAAAACCACAATTTATTAAGTAAAAAAAAGCATTGACTAAATTGTATCTTACGATGACAGTCTCGTAAAAAGAAAAAAACACAATGTGTATGTATTTGTTTGTACATAATAAAACTCTGGTGGAGTTTCATTCCTTATTTCTGTATATTGTTCCATTTTTATGAGTCTTTATTTTCCTTATAACCAGAAAGACAATATAAAATTTTAGTTAGAAAATCTTGAATAAGCAATAGGCAAGACCACACTTGGGGCTGAATGAGGGTGTGTGATCATTGTAAACTGGCCAATCCTTTGTCCCACGCTGACTCTTTGGGTGCTCAGTTGAGGTGGGGGAAGGGAAAGAGGTACTAGTGTGGGTGAAAGACATGATTTTCATGGGGTAAGAGTTAGGGTCATCTTCTCTCTCTCTCTCTCTCTCTCTCTCTCTCTCTCTCTCTCTCTCTCTCTCTCTCTCAACTAGCAGTAGTAAAGCCATGGTATAAAGAACCTAGACATAACTGGGAAGAATGGAGCATTTTCAGGATATTAGATTATCAGAGGATGATGAAGATGGCTCTCTTCTTCGTTGCCTTCATCAATGTCATGTCATAGTTCTCCACCTCTTCCTCCTCCTCCTCCTCTTCATCCTCTTCCCCCTTTCATTTTTCTCTCCCATCTAATTTCATGTAAATCTTAATGAAAGGTAGAGAGATACAGGGAGTCTGAACCCTTCATTCAGACTCAGGACCAATCAGATATTATCTGGGGAAGGAATGAGAGAGTGAGGTGCCTCCTCAGTGACCGTCTCAGCTGTCTGCAGGCAGCAGGGTTCTGTCTGGTATGGCAGTCTGTAAGAAATTTTCCAGTCCATTGCCCTGGGATCTATGAGGCTTGCTATTCCATCCCAGGGAACTCCTTTAAGGGGGACAGTTTATTTTTATAGTCATTCACACCAGATCATGCTTGTAATTTTATAGCTTCGAATTTTAAAAACTAATTTCCTATTTGCCTAAATTCTTCTCTGTGTATACTCCTGGGCAATTTCCCTGGGGTTTTTAGTCCACATGTTAGCCATAAATGAAGTCAAAAGTGTGTTGTCTAGATAAAGAATTTCTATGAGAACAATATCAGGTGGTGTGTGTGTGTGTGTGTATGAACAATATCAGGTGATGTGTGTGTGTATGTGTCCATGTAATCTGGGCTAGCCTGGAACTCACTATTTAGAGCAGGATAACCTCTAATTCACAGACCCACCTGTTTCTACCTCTTGTGTGCTGAGACTGCAAGTGTGTACCACAACACCCAACTTCTACTTTAGTGTATTTATTTTCATGTAGCCAAGGTAGGACTCAGATTTACTAGTAGCCAAGGCTAGCCTTGAATGCCTGCTGCTCCTGCTTTCTAGGTGCTAAGATTACAGATATGAGCTACCATTTCCAGATACAGAGTTCAACCCTTGGATAATAACTTAGCTGGTTTGAGACTAAGGAGAGACAACAGCTAGGGAAAAGATAGAAATAGATAACTGTATAATCCTATGAGTGGGAAGGGTTAGGGATTTGTCAGGCAGGATACCAGATGCCAGCTTTTAAACACCCATGTGATCACTGCTTACAGGACAGTCAGAAAATAGAGGGAGGGGTGAGAATAAATGTTCTAGGCTCTATGAGTTGTTCCCTGCTTTATATACGTGTCTATTGAAAATGCATAGAGAGTGGAATTTAAATATTTCAACTGTTCTGGTAGATATTGCCGCTCATAAATAGTCCAGACTCTCTTGCTGCTATCGCCTTCCCTGTCAGAGGATCGTAGACTATGCCTTATTGAACTCGTAAGAGGACTTACCTGTTACACACTGCTGTAACGTACCATTCTAAACTCTAGCAGTTAAAATCGGTGCATAAAACTGGTGCATAAACTGACAGCTTCTGAGTGTCAAGAGCCTGGACGTGGTTCGGATGGGTGGTTCCAGCTCAGCAGCTCACGTGGCTCAGGTGTGATACTACCCAGTCATTCCTTCAGGTGACTAAATGAGGTCATTCAGTCCCAGAATGAGCCAGGACGATCCTCCTCCACGAGAGATCATTCCAGGGCTGAGGGAAGATCTCAGCTCCCGATCAATCGATAAAGAAGAGTCGAGAGTCTCCCGCGGGTCTAAGCATTTCGGTTGAGTGTCCTTGTAGCGTTTATTTGTCGTGTTTTACTTGTCTATGTGTTGTAATCTGGAATCCTGTGGGAAGGGAGGGTCTGTAAATTAGGTTGGCTCGTGGGCAATATTTATGAGAGATTATCTTGATTTTGCTGAGTGGGAAGACTCACTCACTGTTTCCCTAAGTAGGGAATCATGGATCATAAAAAGGAGGAGAAAGCAAGTTGAGTATCCATATATTAATCCGTTGCTCGCTACTCTTGACTGTGCTGCTTTAAGTCCCTGCCCCATGATGTCCGTCCCCACAGTGATGACCTTGTGAGCCAAATACACCTTTTTTCTCCATAAGCTCCTATTATCAGGATATTATCAGCAACAGGTAACAAAAGTAAGATATACAATTGGCTTCTTAGGACAACAGGAGTGGGGACACGTGTGATTTCTGGGAAGACTCTTTAAAAGGCGGAATGTAACTGGAAATCCCACCTTTCCTTTTCCTCAAGCCCCGCCCTAATCCTGGAGTAAAGGAAGTGTGGATCAGAGCTGGGCAGGCAGGTGGGGCAGGGAAGCATAAACCGTTTCTGCTGCAGGGCCCTAAGATTTGACTATGGTTTGCCAGCACAACCCTAGCCATCATGACTGCAAAGCCACTTGCCATTGGCCACAGAGAAGTACAGTATACACAATACAAAGTACATTAACAAGTGACATCCCGTTCAGTTCTAGCAGCAGTGATGGGTTTCACTGTCCTTACCATAGCCTGTAGACGGAAAGGCCAGGGTGCTGAGTGCTGTGACAGAGCTCATAGCTGTCATGGCTACCTTTTCTTCATATCCCATTTCACTTCACCAAACCTTCAGTTTGTATAAAACAGCTTCTTGGGGCTCAAAACAAACAAACCCTAAAACACGGCACATTAGAGAATCCCAAAGTTGGAAGAAATCCTAAAGATTTCTTTGTGTAGATAGCTTTAAAATGTTGAGTTTGGGGCTGGAGGTACAGCGCAGTGGTGAAGTGCTACACAGAGCAAGATCCTGGGACCAAGTCCCATTGGTGGATGGATGAATGAACAATATAAAAGCTATAGCTCTGATCTCAGTGTCCTTGTCAAATATATAAACACCTTATTGCCATTTAGGGAGTCCATTCCATCTTGATATTGTTTGTATTGTGGGAAAATTATTCCCTAGTTCCCTCTATATAATTATCTCCTGTAATATTTACCCAGGGATCTTGGTTTGGGGATCACACAAGTCTCAAATATATTCTGCCCAAGTAGTTTTTAATAGTTTGAGACAACTGTACATGTGCTGTCTAGGGCCAGCATTTGGTTCTCTTCCTCCAATATGATGAGCCTGTATCTCTTTCAGTTTCTGATCGATTCTGAATATAATTTCCTTTGTCCATTCTTTCTTCTTCTCTTCCTCCTTTCCCTCCTCTTCCTCCTCCTCTTCTTCTCCCTCTTCCTCTTCCTCCTACATCCTCTTCTTTCTTCCTCCTCTTCCTCTCCTTTTTTTTCACTTTCTGAAAAGAAAAAACCCAATGCTTATCATTTGTCTAGCTTTGAGAAAACATAAATTTTACCAGAGCACTAGTCTTCTGTCTGCCGGTGTATTCCATTATTAAGAGTGGTACCTGGCACTTAATAAGGGCTCAATGGTGTTAACTGAATGGCAAATCCTGGATGTTGTCTTTTCCCATTAAAGCAGTCTAGTCTGCCTACAGATTTTCTGGCAAAGTCCGATAAGTATATCTGATTTCAGAAACTAAATATGTTGGTTACTATTCTCATTGCTGAGACGGGATACATGAAAGAGTGGAAGCGTCTATCCTGGCTCATGACTTGTGCATTTTAACAAGCAACATGATCTCAGATAATTAGACTAAAGGTAAGCATTTTAGGCAACAGGGGAGGTTCTTGAGAAAAGTATTGCTGGTTAACCATGTCACCCCAGAAGAGACAATGGTAACACTGTCTGCCTGACATTCTCACTCACTCTTGGAGAGAATACACAGAGAAAACTACCCCTGGGCTTTATATAGTACACTTTAATGAGATACATTCTCCATTTATTAATTATGTTTTTATAGAGTTAATAAAGACACATTAAAGGAGAACCTTTTTTTTAATCCAATAACACTTGGGAGCAGGATCTGTCTTTCCCCCAAAAGCAATTGCTTTGTTAAATTGATTTGTAAGGAGAACAAAAGACTAGAGAGAGCTGGTTTCTTTTCAGTGACACCTCTGATGACTGAGGCCCGAGGAGACCTTGCCGCCATGCTTGGGGCTGTAACTAGGAACAGAGGGAGATAAAACAAACTACAATGAAGTCAGTATGTTAGGATGAAAGAAGAAAAGGCTAGAAACCTAAGGTCTGCAGTCCGGTCCCTGCTTTACCACTCCATGTGTGACACAGGCAGAGTGCCTCTTTTGTCCGTATCTGAATTTCTTTATAAGATATGAGATCTAGAATGGATGGCTCAGAAAGTCTTTTCTGTATCCCTGTGAATGTGGACATTTGTAGAGGTCAGAGGACAACTTTCAGGAGTTGTTTCCCTGCCTCTAGCAAGGATTGGATCAGGTTATCTGGCTTGCATAGCATGTACTACTGGGGGAGGGGGGCGGGGAACAGGTCTTACTATGTAGCCCTGGCATGGCCCTGAATTTTCTATGGCTATATAAACCAGAATGACCTTTAACTCACAGAGACCCACCTGCCTCTGCCTCCTGAATGCCAGATTAAAGGCATGTGCCACCGTGGCCTTGTCAAGTGCTTTCTATCTGTTGAGTCAGCTCACTGGACCTCAGCTTGTCCTTGGTATTATGCAAATCACTTCACTGTAACAAACTCTAAAATAAAAGCGTCACATAGCTAGAACAAGGTGACCACTCAAACTCTGCCCATATCAATGAACTGCTGTTCGACCACCATGGCCATTATGAAGCAATGGAGTTTATATACAAGTTTCTACTATCACTATGGTGTGCCGAGGTATGTCTGAGAGTCATCTAAAATCTAATAATTACTGGATCTCTGGGGCAAATGTCTCACAAGAAATGATGGTGGAATTGTCTCCACTATGGTCAGGGTTTGTTTTTGTTTTTGTTTTTGTTTTTTCCTTCAGTTTTCAAACTGTTAACCACTAGCAAAATTCCTGAAATCCAACCAGAAGACAATGAGAGCAGCTGCTGACTATCACCAGACACCCATCACTCTACTTATTCAATTGGCTGTTCATTCATTTCCCATGAGGAAGACACTAACAAAATAGAACGCATAATGGCTCTTGTCCCCAGGAGATTCAGCCTCTAGTAGACAGAAAATAAACTCAGATAAATATCATACCCAAGGAAACAAGACAAGTAATATAAATAGGGTTTAAATACGGTAGTTAAAAATGTATGGGACAAAAAGACTATTTACTACTGAGGTTATGTGGGGTCCTTGTGGGAAGGAAAAGAGAAATTCAAAAGGAGCAGGTTACTTAAAGGGGCTTTGTTTTGTACAGCGGTTATCTAATAGAATGATGCTACTATTTTAGGAAAGCAGGAACCAGAGGGGACACGGACTTAGGGGAAGCTGGAGGTGAGGATGCTTAGAGGTGATTATACATCTGCAAGAACGATTTTTCTTTCATACACCACTTTCACATACAACCACAGTTCCCCTCTCGCCACTTCTTCCAGCTTCCCTCACCTCCCCTCTCCCCAGAACCACTCCCCCTCCTCCATCTCCCGTCAGAAAAGAGCAGGCCTCCCAGAGACAACCAAACATGACAAAACAAAACACAATCAGACAAGGCAAAAGCCCTCACATCGAAGCTGCATCAATCAACATGACAGGAGGAAAAGAGTCCCAAGAAGAGGCAGGAGTCAGAGACACGCCGTTCCCACAGTTAGGAGTCCCAGAGAAACACCAAGCTAACAGCCACAGCACACATGCAGAGGACGTGGTGCAGAGCCAGGAGGCCCAGTGCTTGTTGCCTCAGTGTCTGAGAGCCCGTGTGAGCCCTGCTTAGCTAACCGAGTGGACACTGTTGTCCTGGTGTCCCCCATCATCTCTGACTCCTACAATCTTTCTGCCCCCTCTTCCATGGAATTACCAGAGCTCCAAGGAGAGGGACCCAATAAAGACTCCCAACTTAGACTCTTTCTCTCTCTCTCTCTCTCTCTCTCTCTCTCTCTCTCTCTCTCTCTCTCTCTCTCTCTCTCTCTCTCTCTTTATAATGTCCAGCTGTGGATCTCTGTATCTGCTGCCAGAGGAAGTTTCTCTGATGACAACTGGTCAAGGCACTGATCATATTTGGCTTTCTGGGTCTGGATTACCTCACTCAGGATTACTTTTTCTAGTTCCACCCATTTACCTGCAGATTTCATGATTTATTGAGAATCCTCTATTTAGATCTGTACCCAATATTTTTTAAAAGTATTTTTAAAGGTTTGTTTAATTTATTTTATGTATGTGAGTACACTGTAGCTTTTCAGAGGGTTGTGAGCCTTCATGTGGTTGTTGGGAATTGAATTTTTAGGACCTCTGCTCACTCAGGTCAACTCCACTTGCTCAGTCCCTACTTGCTCCGGCCCAAAGATTTCTTTATTATTATACATAAGTACACTGTAGCTGTCTTCAGACGCACCAGAAGAGGGCGTTAGATTTCACTACAGGTGGTTGTGAGCCACCATGTGGCTGCTGGGATTTGAACTCAAGACCTTCGAAAAGGTAGTCAGTGCTCTTACCCGCTGAGCCATCTCGCCAGACTCCCAATTTTTTACTTAATTTTTTTGAGGTTTTTTGATATCTAGTTTTCTGAGTTCTTTATACATTTTTGGATGTGGAGTTGGTAAAAGTCTTTTCCCATTCTGCGGACTGTCACTTTGTCTGATTGATGGTGTCTATTGTCTTTCAGCTGTTCAGTGTCATGAGGTCCTATTTATTAATTGTGATCTTAGTGCCTGCTCTATTCAGAACATTACCCCCTGTGCCAATGCATTCAAGGCTATTCCCCACTTTCTCTTCCACTAGGTTCAGTGTATCTGGTTCTACAACATCCTTTATTAACAGATCAGAGAAAGCTGTATAACCTTTGCCTACAGAATTAATTTATGGCTCAAAAGGAGAAGACATAGCTAAAATGGTGAATAACAAAACCAGACTGGAAAAAAAAATCTTCAAAAATTGTACCAGGGTGTGATACAACTAAGATGAGAAGAAAAAAGACAGTGAAACACAATATCTAATGACAGTTAAGATCCCATTTGGAGTGTAACATTCAACTACTTAATCTCTTTGAGCCATTCTCCTATTTGTAATATGGAGATAACTAGGATGCCTATTGTGAGTAATGGTAGAAAAATAAGATCATGTACTAAGGAATTTAGCAGGAGAATTAGGAAGATGTCTTAGTCAATAGTGCTCACAGTGCAAGCAAAAGGACCTGAGTTCGAGTCTCATCACCTGAGGAACAGCCAGGTGCCATTAGTCCCCAGTCCTGGGAGGCAGAGATAGGACCCTAGGGCTTTGCTGGTCAGCCAGTATAACCAAATTGACAAGCTACAAGTTTGGTGAGAGATCTTGTCACAAAGGATAAGGTGGAAAGTGATTAAGGAAGACACTAGTGTGAACTTTTGGCTTCTATACATGTGCACATCCATGTGTGTGCACACATATACCATACATGTATGCACACAAAAAGAATTTAAAATAAAGTAAGGAGCTTAGCTATAATAACTACTGTTTGTGGGAAGCAGAAGAAATGGGAGGACCAGAGACAGCAGGCACATAGCACTGTGCTCAGGTTTATGCTGTGCGGGGTTGAGCCCAGGGCTCTGTGTGGGCTGGTCAAGCAGCCTACTGACTGAGTCCCACCCATAACTCTGCAGGGTGCTGTTAGCAAACTGTCTGACCCTGTTTCTTCTCACCCAGATCACAGAGACTTATCAGGCTTCATCTCCCTGTGCTATAATCTTATTTGTTTAGATTGAGCACAAATTATATTCTACACACTAATAAGAACATGAATAGAGCCAGGCGTGGTGGTGCATGCCTTTAATCCCAGCACTCAGGAGGCAGAGGCAGGTGGATTTCTGAGTTTGAGGCCAGCCTGGTCTACAAAGGGAGTTCCAGGACAGCCAGGGCTTTACAGAGAAACCCTGTCTCAAAAAACAAACAAAAACAAAAACAAAAAAGAACATGAATAGAAATTAAAATGTCTAAATCCATGTCCCAGATATACTTTTTTTCTGTATTGTGAATAAAATTTTTCCTTTCTATAAAAAAAAATATAAATCATTAAGAAGGTCTTTCTTTTGGAAGAAAATAGATTATTTTGTTTTCATATTATCGTTTAGCTCCAACTTAATCATAAATTTAACAATGAAAATAGATTCCTCCCCTCCCTCCCCCACCCCGGAGCAAATAAAATCTCCTGTCATTCCAGAAAAGTCGGGGGAATTATAAGAACATATAATGAGAAACATTTTCCTGATATTAACAATCAATAAATCTTGGAAACATTTACTTGGTGCCCAATTCGTAGCAGAACAAATAATCTCTGGTAACTGTCAGAGGCAAAGCTGGAGCTGGTGACTTTAAAGTTCACACAGTTTAATAGAGACTGGGTTATCCTTGGTAAGTATTCTGGGAGCACAGGCGTGGTGGAGAGGGAGTTAACAGGAAGTGGTTCTTTCTAGACATTGTTCACGCAGTTAGTTTCTGCAGTAAACATGAAATGGGATAAACAGAGAAAATCGTAGAGGAGAAGTCACAGAGCCTGACAGTGGTAGAAAGGGGATTTAAACATAGCCTTTGTAGGTTCATATATAAATCATATATAAATCAGTCTCATGGCATCTCCTTGAAGAAAACATTTTGTGGATGGTTCAGAATATCTACAACATTAACTAAATAGACATTTTTAAACTTTTTTTTTTTAAGATTTATTTATTTTATGTTGAGTGCTCTGTTGCTATCCCCAGACACACCAGAAGAGGGCACCAGATCCCATTACAGATGGTTGTGAGCCACCATGTGGTTGTCAGGAATCGAACTCAGGACCTCTGGAAGAACAGTCAGTGCTCCCAACCTCTGAGCCACTGCTCCAGCTCCAAAATAGATATTTTTAAAAGTCAGTGACTATGACTGAGTAGAATTAAAACAAATGAACAACAACAACAACAAAATTTCCTAACCCCTGTCTCTCATAGTTGGCGGGACAGTAGCTCTTCTGAATCCCCAAGCTAAACATGATGCCTCCAAGAAAATGACTTAACTAGTTGGGATTTTATTGTCCTCATACAACTTTCTTTCTTTTAAGATTTATTTATTTTATATATGTGAGTACACTGTCGCTATCTTCAGACACACCAGAAGAGGGCACCAGATCCCATTACAGATGGTTGTGAGCCACTATGTGGTTTCTGGGAATTGAACTCAGGACCTCTGGAAGAGCAGTCGGTGCTCTGAACCGCTGAGCCATCTCTCCAGTCCCTCATACTTTCTAATATTCTTCCTGAACTTCTCTCAAAAGGAAACTCATGATGGGCTGAAGCAATGTCCCAGTATAGTGTTTAAGAACATTTACTACTCTTCCAGAGGACCTGAGTTCAGTTGCCAGCACCCACAGATAAAGGGGGATCCAATTCCCCTTCTACCCCCAAATAGAGATACACATACATACATACAGCTTAAAACATACTTTTTTTTTTTTAAATCAAAAGAAAGTGCATGTTATTTTGTATTGTAGGTCTGGGTAGGTACTAAGGCTCTTTCTCCAATGTTTATTGTGACAATACTTGTAAATATTTTTAAAAGACATTTGTGAGACACACACACACACCGCCATGAATCACACAAACCCAGTTCAAAGGTCGGGGAGTGTCCTTCCCAAAGCCAGCAATGCCCTGGAGAACTCTTTTGCTTTCTTCTCTTTAGGTTCACCAACTTTTCCCCAGGTGAAATCTTTTGCTGTTATTTCACGTAGATGTTTTAAACATTTTGGGCTACCATCCATCTTGACTTCAGTTTTGCATATGAGGGATGCCACAGGGCCCATAGCTGTCTTCCCCACAGACATACAGTTGTCGAGGCAAAGATTATTAAATAAGCTTTCTTTCCTCCACAGAACTGAAGCAGGTTCCTAATCATTCGGCGGCATGTGTACCTCTAACTGTGGACTGAGTTCTGTTCCATGAGTCTGATTACTTGTGCAGTAAATCTTGAGCTCAGAGTTTGTATTCTTTGAGTTTTTCAGCACTGTTTTGGCTGCCTGATGTTCTTTGCATTTTCACATCATTTTAGGACCATATATTGTCAGCGTCTCCAAAAGAACCTACTGAGCTCTGTAGATGATATGAAGCTCCAGACCCTAGGATCTGTCCCCAGAGAGAACTTACTTGTGTTTCTGTCACATAAAGAGGTTGACAACTGGGCATCTAATCTGAGAAAATCAAAGCTGAGCTTATGCGAACTGGTGTACTGCAGTCCTCTGATTCCTGGGATGGAGCCTGGTAGCTATCGGATGCCTGGAAATTCGCATGGCCCTCCATCTTCTCAACCTTTTTCTGGAGGTGTGACTTGTTGATCCAGCTAGGACATTCCCAGAGCTCTTTATGGGATTATAACTGTCAATTACCTTCAGGGAGCAGGATCCCCAGATACCAGCCTCATGTCCCTTGGCCTCTGTTTCCTTCCAGATCTCGAACTAGCAAATCTTCATTATTTTGGTAGCTCTTCCTTGCCTTGGGCTTGTTGTCTAAAACCTATAATTTGTCCAACTTTTCAAATTGTTCTCAGTAAGAAGTTTGTCTGAAATGGCCTAATTAGCCAGGCTTTGCTGCAAATGGCTCCATGGCATACATTTCGTAAAACTTTAAGCTCATTAAAATTAACTTTGTTTTGGAAAATATGTTCATGGTCCCCCTAATGATTCTGGAGAGAGCTGGAAATTCCTCTGAGAGGTGGGCATTGCTAGCGTGGGAGCTTGGTTTCAGTATTGTTAAGGAGAAAAACTACCACAGACCCTCAAATTAGAGTGAGAAACCGCAGGCAGACCATGGTGTTGGGAGCTGAGACCAAGGCTACTTGGTGTGCCTCCTGGATTTACTGTCCCCCCAGCTCCATCCTCCCCAGCAGGGAGGCTGGGGAAAAAGGTCCCACTTACTCATTACCCTCATCCAGTCCCACTGAGGCAGAGTGGCGTCATCTGCTCATCAATTTTTATTACTGAGCTGTAGTCAATGTGGGTTCACAGACTCCAAAACATGTCCATATTATGTGTTTAATGTATCTAGATGTAAACTCAAAGCTCCAAAGGTCACGTAGGATCAGGCCTTCTTATGCTCAACTAGCCAATGTCACATAATCCTACTGAACATTGTGTGGAAAGAAGTCACCTAAAGGACCATTCAGAAAGAACAGAAACCAAGGAGGAAGGCTTGGTTTTTGTTGATGCTTCTTGTGCACTAAGTATGATGCTAGGGCACCTTATAAAATTATTATATTTATTTATTTTGTGTGGGATAAGGGATACATGCTTTCTCTACTATGTTTGTCCAGGGAACAAACTCAGATCATGGTGTAGCAGCAAGCACCTTGTCTTAACTAGGGTTTCTATTGCTATGAAGAGACATGACGATCACAGCAACTCTTAGAAATGAAAAGACTTAGTTGGGGCGGCATGCACGTAGACATGGCGCTGGAAAGGTAACTGAGAGTTCTATATCTGGATTGGCAGGCAGCAGGAAGAGAGTGACACTGGGCCTGGCTTGAACTTCTGAAGGCCACACCTACCCCAACAAGGGCACACCGCCTAATAATGCTACTTCAAATATATGAGCCATGGAGGCCATTCATATTCAAACCATCACACACCCTTATCCACACAACCATCTTGCCAGCCCTAAGGCATCTTTTTTATAAAGGCAGAGAATTTATAGATGTTGACTTTTATATAGTCACACATTCAGTCCTCAGAGTGATTGCTCTCTCTCTCTTTCTCTCTCTCCCTTAAAAAAAAGCTCTCATGAATTTTTTTCAAAGTTTTTAAACCCAGACATTTCAGGGACTGTTTATCTACCGTGCATATAAAATTTCCATTCCTATAAAAGATACAAAGAATATAAAATAAGTGGCCAGACAGTGGTGGTACACACCCTTAATCCCAGCACTCAGGAGGCAGAGACAGGTGGGTCTCTGAGTTCAAGGCCAGCCTCATCAACCGAGTGAGTTTTCAGGATAGCCAAAGCTATCCAGAGAAACCCTGTCCTGAAAACCAGAAACAAACTAACAACAACAAACAAAAACAAGCAAACAAAACAATATATAAACCAAGTAAGCCTGAACCTTCCCCCACGAAACTCAGTGTAAGGCGGAAGCAGGCTTGTACTTGCATTGTCATTAAAAGAAACCAAGTTACAGCAGGAACAGTATAGGGCTGGTGAGGTGGTGGCTCAGCTGCTAAAGGAAAGGCACTGTGACACAAGCCTGAACAACTGATGTGACGTGGTCAGAGAACTGACTCCATAAAAGTGTCCCCTATCCCCTACACACAGCAAGTCACACCCCTGCCATGTTCATACACATACACAACGATCTCTTTTAAATCTTTTTAGTCACCATAGTATGCTGGTTAATATGTTTGTCAACTTGACAGGATCTAGAATGTCCTAGGAGACAAGCCTCTGGTTAATTGGGGTGGGAGGACTCACTCTAAATAAAAGGAGGAAGGAAGCTGAGTTAAATCTCCCTGCTTCCTATGGACACCCTGTGACCAACTCCTCAAGCTCTTATGGTCATGATGTCAACAGCGAACCAGAAGCCTTTCCTCCTTAAGTGCTTTCCCCAGGCATTTTAGTCCCAGAATAGTAGTTAATGTACATAGGCTATCACAGAACTACGGAGGGGCCATTTAAGCCAACAGGAGGGACCAAGGAAACAGGAGGAAAATACCCTAATGGGGAGGTAGACTGAAGTCTCTGGAAATATCTGTCAGGGAACACTGCCACATCTGTTTAGGATGGAAGGTACAGATTCCTTGGCGCTGTAGTAAGCCCATCCGTGTGCTGTGACAGCGGCTGCGCAGCATGAGCACCTGCAATGGCTGTGGTCAGACCGCTCACTTTTCTCTTGCCTTGGTTTTGCAGCGCCCAGTGCTCTTCTCTGCTGTGACTTTGGTTTTAGTTTTTTTTGTTGTTGTTGTTATTGGTGAGGGAAATTATTTGTTCTTTTCTACCTTAAAAAAAATAGCAGTGTGTGTATTATGTATGCATGGTGTATGTGTGCAAGCACACATGCATTTGGATGTATGAATACAGTGCACACTTACCATAGCATGCCTGTGGAGCCCAGAGGACAACCTCAAGTGTGGGGATTTACCTTCCACCTTGTTTGAAACCAGATCTCTTTGCCATTCACTGAGTAGAGCAAAGTGGCCCATAGGTTTCCATAGATTCTCCTGTCTCTGCCTCCCATCTTGCTGTAAGCACGCTGGATTTACAGGTTCCGGTAGCCACAACTGGCTCTGTTGAGACTGTAACTCATATTCTCACTCGTACAACAAATGCTTTCCCGGCAGTCATCTCCCCAGCCCTTCCTTCTTTTCTTTATCCTCCCATCCCCACTTCCCAGTGATTGAAGAAGTCCTAAACCGCAGAGAAAGTGAGATAACCTTCAAGCAGACTGGGAGACTTGAGGGAGCTGGTGGGATGTAAGCTGTTGCCTCTGTTGGCTTGCATTGACTTGGCCCCCGGTCTTGTCTTTGACGCGCTACAGGGACGTGAAGCACATCTACCCCTAAATTGAAATCAACAGGATGTGTGAGGCAGGAAAGGGGAGGTCCACACATGGGGCGTGTGGGAAATAAATCTAACAGAGTAGAATCGATTATAAAGGATCTGGAAAACAAATACAGACATTTAGATTTATGATTATTTTTTAAAATTATTTATTTTATATGTACCTGTGTGTGCCTGAGTGTATGTATATGTACCACACGCATGCAGGAACCCAGAGAGGTCCAGGGGGTGTTTCATAGCACTCACAAAGCATTTAACAACCACCTGCAACTCTTGTTCTGAGAGATCCAATGCCTTCTTACTACCGCTGAGGGCTCCTGCACATGTGGGTAGGCATACATATATGCAAGCAAAACACACATGCATACTAAAAAGTTATTTAACAATTTTATGTTTATTTATTTCTTGTGTGTAAATGGGGGGGGGGTAGATTCCTGTGCGCCAGGGGGCACAAGTGGATGTGAAAGAACTGCTTTCGAGAATTGGTCCTCTTATTGTATGGATTCTGGGGATCAAACTGAGGTCATCAGACTTGGTGGCAAATGTCTTTGCCTGCTAAGTCACCTCACTGGACCGTTTTGAAGCATCTTTTTAAAAACCAAGTTTGAACCTCAGCTCAGAACCACTGCTTATCAGCCAGCCTCTATTAGATTGTGCAACACTGAAGACCAGAGAGTGCAACACTTAGTGAGCATGTTAAAAGCAGCTGGTGAAGGGGACTCTGGAGTGTTTCTCAAGCTCTGGAATGAGGACAGTGCAGAAGGTACACAGGAAACCCTCCCGAAACACACGGGGAGAGATGAGATGCCTTGGTGGCCTCTCTGGCTGGCGGGACTGGACTCAAGTATGTGCCTTCTCAGAATCCCAGCGACCTCACCCTACCCAACCTTGTGCCTGCCAGACCCCTCTTCCATCAAACCATTCAGGTCCAGCATCTCCCCTGCTCCAGGAGAGCAGTTCACACAGACCCACTGGACAGCTCCTGAGCCGCTTAGAGGCTAGGAGGGTTCATGACTATGTCCCTAACAGCAATGAGTCAGTCCTAAAGGACCCTGTGGAGCTAGACTGAAGAGAGAAAGAGCTGCCCAGACTCAGGGACCTAGGCAGAATGGACTTCCTGGCAAACAGAGCATCCAGTGAGGACTCCTGGGACAGTACCACCAGAACCTCTGAGGCAACTCTAATGAGATGATTTAGCAGTGTGGTAGACCAGCCTCCATGGCTCCCATACTGACCCAAACCCAGTTGAAATTGCACAACCAGGGTGGGCTGACAACCAAGACATTTTTCCCTCTTTCTTTAAAATTTGTATAGTTCCTTAATTTTACGCCCCATATGACACTGAGGCATTTTAGTTCATGTTACAAATTGTACCCGAGTTCAACCCTTTCTGTATGTTCCTCCCTCATCCTCATGGCCTCTGCAGCCCCTGCATGGCACTGTTTGCTACATAGAACGATCCTCATACTATGAGTTCACCTGCAGGTTTCATGGTTCTATGGACCTGTTCTAGTTCATTCAAGTACCACACAGTTACTGCAGCTCCACGGTCCTTTCTGGCTTCTGAGAGGTTGCGTTCATCCCACAACAGTGCTTTCCATATTATTCCTGGCTATTCTCACAGTTTTTCTCAAGTTCATTCTAGCACCGGTTTTCAAAAAATTTTTTAAAATTATGCCAGGTGTGGTGGTATGCAGCTGCAATATCAGTACTTGGGAAGAGGAGGCAGGAGGATTGAAAGTCCAACACTAGCTAACCCGAGCTATAACCCTACAAAGACAGAAAGCAAGGGCTAGGAGACGGCTCAGTGGTTTAAGTGGCTTGTAGCCCAGGAGTGGTCTCCAGGACCCTTGTAAATTCCTGACCAGCATGGTGTCCCACCTGTAATCTCAACCTCAGATTCCCTTTCAACTCCCAGAGCAAGCTGGCAGAGAGACTAGCCATGTCCACAAGCTCTAGGTTTGAATGAGAGACTGTCTCTTAATGAATACGGTAGAAAAGTGGTCAAGGATGACTCCTGACACACACACACACACACACACACACACACACACACACACACACACACACACACACAGGTTTTGTATATGGCAGAAAAAAGAATAAGAAAATGGTGGTTTGAAAGGGTAGTCCCCATAGGCTCATCTAATTGAATATTTGGTGCCCAGTTCATGGAACTGTTTGGAAAGGATTAGGAAGTGTGGCCTTGTTGGAGGAGGCGTGTCAGTAGGAGTTTGAGGTTTCAAAATCCCCCCACAATTTCCAGCTAGCTCTTTCTCTCCATCTCTGTCTCTCTGTTTGTCTCTGTCTGTCTGTTTTTTTCTGTTTCTCTGCCTCTCTGTCTGTCCCTGTCTCTCTGTTTGTCTCTGCCTCTCTCTCTCACTCTCTCTCTCTCTCTCTGCCCATTTTTTGTGTATCAGATGTGAGCTCTCAGCTACTGTTCCAGTGCCATGCCTGTCTGCCTGCTGCCTGTCGCTATGTTTCTCGATGTGATTGTCCTGGGCTCTGACCCTTTGGAACCATGAGCCCCAAATTGAACACTCTCTCTTATAAGTTTCTTTGTTCATGGTGTGTTGTCACAGCAACAGAAAAGTAAGTAAGACAAGATCTTACTAATAATAGAAATTAAGAGTACACTTGGGGGCTGGTGAGATGGCTCAGCAGGCAAGAGTACTGACTGCTCTTCCAAAGGTCCTGAGTTCAAATCCCAGCAACCACATGGTGGCTCACAACTACCCATAGTGAGATCTGAGGCCCTCTTCTGGTGTGTCTGAAGTCAGCTACAGCGTACTTATGTATAATAATAAATAAATTAAAAAAAAAAAAGTACACTTAAGCATTATGAGATTCTATATGAATAAAACAACCAGTGATAGAGATGGCTCAGCAGTTAAGAGCACTGGATGCTCTTCCACAGGACCTGGCTCAATTCTCAGTATCCACATTATGGCTCACAACCATCTATAACTCCAGTCCCAGGAGATCTTATGCCCTTTTCTGGCTTCCATGGGCACTAGGCACACACAGATATACTTGCCAGCAATACATCCAGACATAAACAAGTAAAATAAATTTAAAAACCACTATCAACTCTGAGAGATACAAGGAAAAAATTAATTAATATAAGACAACCCATTTTCTTCAGCGATGATTGTTATAAAACAAATTTTTTTTACTTCACATTACAAATTGTGTTCTCATTAGGGCACATTTCTTTTTCATCTGTTCAGGCTGAAATAGTCCAATATCTTATGTCCAAAGCCACAATTTTGTCTATTTGTTTAGTTTTGGGTAGACAAGTCAATGGTTCAAAACAAAGTCCAGCACAGACACATAAATGCATGGCCAACCGATCGCCAACAAAGATGTAATCTCATTTTTTTCTTCTTCTTCAGAAAATGGTACTGGAATAATTAGCTATATGTAGTAAAATGAACTTTGATCTATAACTTCATGCCATATAAAAAGTTAATGAAAAGTTAATCCACTGTGTATGTGCATGTGCAAGTGTGTACGTTAGTGCACATGTAGAGGTGATAGGACGACTTTCAAGAGTTGGTCCTCTCCTTCTACTATGCAAGTCCCGGGGATTGAACTCAGGATGTCAGGCTTGGCAGCAAACACTCTTGCCCTCTGAGCCACCTCATTGGCCCATAGATCTACAGATATTTTAAAACATAGGTCTCATATTTCAACTAAACATAGTATCTAGGAAGTCACACTAGGGACAGCACTGGTTTCAAACTTGTGACAGTCTTTGAAAGTGTTCAGATTGCCTAGCCCAGAGTTTCTAAAACTGGTCAGGGGCTGGTGACATAGCTCAGTTGGCAGGGTGCTTACCTGTGCACAAAGCCTTGACCTCAGACTTCAGCACCACATAAACTGGATACCGCAGAGCACTCCAGCATCAAGAAGTGAATACAGGAATATTATAAGTTCAAAGCCATCCTTGAAGACTCTCATAGTTACTTTGTCATTTTTTGGTCTTTCTGTTTTCTCCCCCATTTAAAAAAAAATTCTTTTTCATACAATACATCCTGACAGCAGTTTTCTCTCTCTCCACTCTTTCCCCCCTCCACCCTGCCCTAACCACCACCTCCCCTCTCCCACAGATTCATTCCTCCTCCATTTCCCTTCAGAAAAAAAGCAAGACTCCCAGGGATATCAACTGAGCATGGCCTAACAAGTTACAATAAGACTAGGCAGAAATACTTTTATTAGGGCTGTGCAAGGTGACCCACCAAAGAAGGGTCCCAAGAGCAGTCGAACAAATCAGAGACACCTCCACTCCTGCTGTTAGGAGTCCCACAGAAACACCAAGCAAAGAATCCTAACATTATTTGGGAAGACCTAGTACAGACCCGTGCAGGCTCCATGATTGCCGCTTCAGTCTCTGTGAGCCCCTACGAGCCCTGCTTAGCTGATTCTGTGGACCATGTTCTCCTGGTGACCTCAAGCCCTCTGGCTCCTACAGTTCTTCCTCCTCCTTTTCCGAGGTTTTCCCCAAGCTCTGAGAGGAGGGACCCAATTAACATCTCTGATTTGGTCTCTCTGTGCCTAATGTTTGCTTTGACACAGACCTAGATATAACTTGGGAGAGGGATTCTCAGTTGAGAAATTGCCTACATCAGATTGCCATGTGGAAGGTCTGTGGCAGTCCTTTCTTGGTTGTTAATAGATGCAGAAGGACCCAGATCACTGTGAGCAGTGCTGCCCCTGGACAGGTGGTGGTCCTGGGTTGGATAAGGATGCTGCCTGAGCTGGACATAGTGGTGCATGCTTTGACTCTCAGCACTTGAGAGCTAAAGGCAGGCAAATCTCCTTAAGTCTGAGACTAGCCTGGTCTATATAGTAAGTTCCAGGCCAATCAAGGCTACATATAAATACTTTGTATCAAAAAAAACAAGACAATACTCCCACCCTACACACCTCCTCAATAAAAAGAACCCTGGTTAAGCACGAGCTGAGGAACCAGCTAGTTGGTAACTTTCCTCCAAGGTCTCTGCTTCAGTTCCTGTCTCCCGGTTCCTGTTTGACCTCCTACCCTGGTTTCTCTCAGTGACAGACTGTGAGCTAGAAGTTGTAAGATGAAATAAGCCTTTTCTCCCTAAGTCATTTTTGGTCAAGCTGACTTACTAAATCAACCGAAGGAAGACTTGAATAGCTATTTAGCGAGTGTGAGGCCATCTTGGCCTACATGAGACCCTGTCTCAAAACAAGCAAACAAAGTTAAGTAAATTAAGTATTAACAAGAACATGGAGCAAATGGAACTGATATGTGTCAGGCCTGGGGGCTTTAAGATGGTGGTACATCAGCTTCTTGTAAGTTAGTAAGTTAGCTAATATTTATGGATGCTGACAGAAAGACATAACTTTCCGGTCCGAGGCCAAATGCTTATTACTCACTGCACAAAAGACACAAGAGGCTTTTGCATCCATTTCTTCTGCTCACCATACCCCCAAGTACAATCTGAACAATACAGAGGGTCACATGGATGCCACACCCCTGGTGATGTGTACTACAGGTGAGGAAACTGCAACCCTGCCTTTTGTTCTAAGTAGGAGATTATCTCAAGGCTACTGATGCTTTTGGAAAAAAAAAATACTCTGAGATGAAGCAAGGCTTGTGCCTGCACTCCTGATTACTCTGTAAGATGAGGTGGCATGTCAGGATCCATGACAGCATGTCTCTCATCTACCCCTGATTCTGTGTCACCTTGACTTCTGCCAGATTCTTTTCTCATGGTTATACCACACTGTAAGCCATTTTATTAATCTGATTGACAGAAACTGGAGTCAACACTGTTGTTTTGTTTATCCCACCCAGTAGAAAAATTGACCTCAGATTCGGCCTGGAGTATGAATAAGTCCTGGGAGTATTGATAGGCTGTATTTTAGACAAGGTCATCTCAGTTATTACACACAGAATGACTAAAGCCACCAAACACTGGTGTGTCCCAACCCAGGGACTGTCATTTTAACTTTTCTGTGCAGTGAACAATAAAGCAGTTTTCTCCAAAACTTTTCATTTTGTCAAATGTCAGTCCAGCACAGAGCATTTCTCATTTAGATGGCTTGTTTTACTTCCCCTATTCAACTTCATTAACAAGAAGGATAATCAAACATTTACTATCCATCTATCAAGAGCACTCACTGCCAGATCCGTAGATACCCTCAGAACCCCAAGTTCTGCCCTAGAGAGCCATATCCTCTGCTTTCCAAAAACCACATCTCTGTCATCATCCCACTGTCAAAATTCTTGGATCCAAAGAATTGAAACTAAAGGGCCCAGAAACAAACTCATGTAGCTACAAACACATGATTCTCAGCAAAGGCACCAAAAGCATAAACTGGAAAAAGACAACTTGTTAAGTGGCAGGCACTAAGAAAGCTGGATGCCCACGTGTAGAGAGACTACATCTCTGCCTCATCTTGCACAAAAACAAGCCCCAAATGGATGAAAGGGCTTATGGTAACACGTGAAAGTTCCCAAGCATTCAAGGAAAACATTAAGGAACACTTCAGGATCTGGGCGTAAGTGATGACCTTCTGCCTTCTAATAGCGTAGAAAACAGCAGGAATTGGCAAGGGGGATCATGCTTTAAAAATAAAAACCACACAAGAAACAATTGCCAGAATGAAAAGGCAGCCTAGCAGGGCAACATAGCACATGCCGGTAACTCTAGAACTTGGGAGGTGGAAGCAGGAGGAATGTGAGACTCAATCACGTTTGAGTTGTGTGAGCGCCTGCACAAGAAAGAAAGAGAGGGGGTGAGGGAGAAGAATGGAAAAGAGAGAAACAGGAAAGAAAGATGGGCATAAGGAAGTCTTCTGAACAACAGAAAATCTTTGACGAAGGATTAAGACCCAGAATACATAAGAAATCCAAAAAGTTAAATGGACAAATAATCTGCCCAGCAAGTGGGCAATGAATCGCACAATTCTCAAAAGGACAAATGGCAAGAACATGCCAACAGTTTTAGCCAGCAGTGTATCAAAACTGCCCTCTGATACTAAGCCACATGGGTCAAATTTACAATTATCACAGAAGAGGAGAAAGAGAAAGGGGGAGGAGCAAATCCCTCAAACAACAGCCAGGTGGAGTGATACAAAATCCTAGCACGGGTGATAGAGAGGCAGGATCAGGGTTCAAGGTCATCCTCGGCTCTAAGAGTGAATTCTCAGGAGCCTGGACTACAGGGGCTTCTCTCTTTTGTTGGTGCTGCCGAGAGTGGAGGCAGGGAAACTCGTGTGCTATTGGTGGGGAAGTGAAGTAGGTCACCAGTCTGGAAATCAGAACGGAGATTCCTTAAAGATTAAATTAAACCTCCCAAAGATTCGTCTCTACCACTCCTGGGTATGCACTGAGGGACTCCAAATCACCCTCCACTAGTGCTACCTGCACACTAGTGCACTATCCATGGTATCATTGCTCACTCACTACTCATGGTATCACTATTCACAAGTGCTGAGTCACATGGTCAGCCTAGATGCTCATAAACAGCTGAATGAATAAAGAAAACACGGAGTGTTACTATGCCACAAAAAAGAATAAAATTACCTTGTCTGTAGGAAAATGGACGGGACTGGAGATTATGTTAAACAAAATAAGCCAGACTCGGAGACACGAGTATCCCACATTTTCTCATATTGTTATGGGGCATCCACCAGAGAAGATTGCTACGACATGGGTTTAAGCCAACAAAAAGTCTTTATTAGCCAGCTGGCCAGTGACTACACTAGGTGTTGGGATCCTAGTGTAACAACAAGTCTTTTCCAGGGTGAGCTTTTAAGCATAAAAAAATTATATTCTGTATTGACATACTTCCATTAACAAGAACAGTTAGCCAGAAGCAGAGCTATAGAAGCCAAAAGGTGAGGTTAGTAGATTTGGTGGCATTGCCAGAGCTAGAGCTTTGGTGATCAGGCCTTTGTTTTGGTTTTAGCAGGTGGTGCGGTTGGTGCGGTCTACATGCTGAGTTTTATGGTGTGAATGGTACTTCCTTCATAGAATCAGTTGTGCCGAGGTCTGAGGGGCCCAGTATGTGGAATCTAGAAAAAAGGTAAGGGGTCAATAAGTGTAAGTCAGAGGGGGTACTATTAGGGGGAAAGAAGAGGAAGATCAGAGAGAAGAGAGCAATGGGGGGTTCAGAATCAAAGTACGCGGCACTTACTACTGTACAATTAACATAGACTAATCAAAATGTTAGGACTGAGATTTAATTCGCCCTATTGACAAACCAATGTATTAAATGTTAATATTTTAGGATTGCTGGTGGACTAATAGGACACAGGGGTCCAAATCAAAGGTCTTGTTCCCTACACTGCAAACACACAAGCATTAGCATGCTTATGTTGGTATCCATGCCTTTTGAGTGCTGAAGAGGTCACATGGATGGTCCAGGTGGACATACTGCATACAGTAGATTACATTATAGGAGAGGAACCTAAATGTGATGGTTTATATATGTCTAGCCCGGGGAGTGGCACTATTTGGAGGTATGGTCTTGTTGGAATACATGTGTCACTGTGGATGTGGACTTTAAGAACCTTGTCCTAGCTGCCTGGAAGCTAGTCTTCTTCTAGTGGCTTTCCATAAAGATGTAGAACTCTCAACTCCTCCTGCACCATGCCTGCCTGGATGCCGTCATGCTCCTGCCTTGATGATAATGAAATGAACCTCTGAACCTGTAAGTCAGCTCCAATTAAATGTCATCCTTATAAGAGTTGTCTTGGTCATGGTGTCTCTTCACGGTAGTAAAGCCCTAACCAAGACAGTAGAGCTTGGAAAATTTGCCAGTTTATAGCAAGCAGTGAAGTAAGCCTGGCTTTTATCCCAGAGAGTAATAATACCACACCACTCAAGCTCATTAACAACACACAAGCAGAGAAATGGGCTATGTGGATGATAGTCAGTCCTCTGTACTCTGGGCACACCTAGCGAGACAATGCTGGAAGAGTGTCTCACAACAATATATTGATGAAAGAAGTACAAAATGGTACAATCCCCCTGAAAACTTGGCAGTTTCTAGTATATACTTAATACATGACCCAGCCCTCCCACTTTTATGGATTTGCCCAAGAGAAATGAAAGTATGTCTCTGCACAAAGTCTCTTACACGAATATTAATAGCAGCTTTATTTGTAACAGCTAAGAACTGAGAATGGCTTAAATGTCTATGAACAGGTACAGGGATGAACAGGTGGAAGATCCATGCAGTAGATCACTGCTTAGCTATAAAATGTAAGGGGTGAACTATTAATATATACAGTGACATTTTAAGGCTAATGCACGCTAGGCAAGCACTACACTGAGCTGTGTCCCCAGCCCTTAAAAAAATATTTAGGCCAAATGTGGTGGCACACACCCTTAACACCAGTACTTAGAAGGCAGAAGCAGGTACGCATCTCTGTGAGTTCTATTTTATAGCAAGTTCTAGGCCAGTCAGGGGAGAGAAAAAAACTGTTTTAAAGACAGATGGAAGCCTGGCATGATGGCACATGCTTTTAATGCCAGCACTCAGGAGGCACAGGCAGGCAGATCTCTGAGTTTGAGATCAGCCAGATCTGCAGAGCAAGGTCCAGGGCATCCAGGGCTACACAGAGAAAAACTTGTCTCAAAAAAAAACAAAAACAAAAACAAAACCATAGACAGACAGACCGACAGATAATAAAGGTAGATAGATAGATAGATAGATAGATGGATAGATAGATAGATAGATAGATAGATAGATAGATAGATAGATAGATAAAGATAGATGGGGAAGCTGGGCCATGAGGATTTGGCTCATTTTCAACCTTATAAACTGCATTTATAATTGAATTTGATTCCAAGGACTAAATTCAGAGCCTCTCAATGGACTACACGATTCCTCGAAGTAGCATGACATTGCCTTTTTTTTTTGTTTTTTTTCGAGACAGGGTTTCTCTGTGTAGCCCTGGCCCCTGGCTGTCCTGGAACTCACTTTGTAGACCATGCTGGCCTCGAACTCAGAAATTCACCTGCCTCTGCCTCCCAAGTGCTGGGATTAAAGGCATGTGCCACCACCGCCCGGCTATATTGCCTCTTTCTTCTCTCTCTCTCTCTCTCTCTCTCTCTCTCTCTCTCTCTTTCTTTCTTTCTTTCTTTCGGCATATGTGGTGCATTGCATGGAGAGTAAATTTGGAATAAAATACATTCAAATGATTGATTTGTGGTTAGTTATGGGTATTCAGCCTCTAGAAGTCAATCTTTCTCCTTGATTCTTGTACATTTTAGTAATGAACATATATAAAATGTTAGTTGTTCTAAGCAAAAAAGCAAAAAAAAAAAGACCCCATCATTCTTGTGGACTAAAAAAAATAGCACTGAACTTCTCTTTGATTATGAAATGCTGTTTAAGAGAAAAATTTCTGGGACACTGCTCGAGTTTGAGCCCAGCTTTATCAGTTTTTTAGCCAAGAAACTCTGGATCTCTCTAAATTCCAGTTCCTTCGTCTGTGGCGTGCTAGCATCTAGAGCTACTGTGGAGACTGAGTGAGGGAATGGGGGCTTATCACAAAGCCTGCCATACAGTAACTTGTCAACTGACTTAATTATTGTATTATCAAATCAAAATATCATCCTAAACACAGGATCCACTTACATATTAGATTACATATTACAGATAACATATTTATAGTAGGTGAACAAAAACATTTTTGTGAAACAAAAAAGTCAGACATATGGCCCATGTCAAGAGTCTCAGCGTTTGGTCATAGAAAGGAAGGCCTGAGTACAAGGTCAGCCTTGCTACGTAACAAGTTCAAGGCCAACCTATACTACCTGAGACCCGGTCTCAGGACAAATGAATAAGTAAACAAAACCAACAAAACAAAAACAAAAGAATCAGTTTAATACGAAATAGCCGATCGTAGGAACAAATGTTGGGGGGTAAGGACAGGATATCAATACTTTCTGGTCAGCACAAATTAAATTAAATTAAGTGAAGGTAATTCTAAATTAAAATTGCCGATCTAAAACTTTTAATCAAACAGGAATACAATAACGTAAAGAAGAAAAGACTTAAGAGGACTAGTGTGAATCTTCACCCTACCACAATTCCGTGTCATGATAAAAGAAACTCTCCAATTCCCTGAATCTCTTTCCTACTCCATACAAACTAAAAAAAAAAATCAGACAAAGGCAACTTGGAAGTCTTCTCAGTTCTTAAACCCAATAGTTCTCACGTCGTGCGTTTTGTCATCTTTCAGTGGGCATGAGTTTCCCATTTTAGTACCAGGCCCTACACTAGGACCAAGATACACTTAAATGTCTCTGTGCCCGTGATGAGTCTTACACTCTAAAAAGGAAATAAAAATCTCATAGATTTGTTTTCTAAGCAAAGAGCAGATTGTCATGCGATAAAAAGGTAGCTCTTAGCAGAGCAAAGATGTGTTAAAGGCAGCAACTAGACTAACATGTACGGCTCATTCTATCCCAACTTGTAACTAAGAATTCAAATACTAAACAGTAGCGTTGAACCACAACAACCTTGAACATCTCCAGTAAGTTCACAAGTTTAGAAGACCCATGTAAAATCTGGTGGTAGTGTGTTCCTATTCATTAGGCATTGCTAAATCTTTCAGCAATTTATGAGCCAGTTAGGTCTATAAAAACAAGGAAATGGCTGTGGTGGGATAAACTGTCATTTGGTGCCTCTAATAGATGGCCCCTTATTCCCGCAGTCCCTGAGATGGCATGAAACCTTTTCCTATGGGCTTTCTCCCCATCATTGAAAACAGACATTTTCTTCTACTCTCAGCTTCGACTCACACTCTGTGAAGCACCAGGTTGGAGAATCCTGAGGCAGGTTCCCCAGTCTCTCCACGTACCCCTTGTTTCTTAGACAAACTGAGACTGTCAATTCCATGATGCCTCTGGAGTTCATGGCCTCGGGGGAGATGGAGCAGAAATGAAGTCCTGGGACTTGGTGCAGAGCTGAAGTCCTGGGATTGGCGTTGATGCCCAGTTTAGCACCTGGGGATCACAGCTTGGCCCTGACTCATGGTGTGACTGCAGGTGATCCCAATCATTTCTGCTCCTCTCTTTAGTTGAAAAAAAATTTTTTTTTTCAAGACAAGATTTTACTGTGTAGCCCTGGCTGTCCTAAAACTCACTCTATAGACCAGGTTGGCCTTGAACTCACAGAGATCCATCTGCCTCTGCCTCTGCCTCTGCCTCTGCCTCTGCCTCTGCCTCTGCCTCTGCCTCTGCCTCTGCCTCTGCCTCTGCCTCTGCCTCTGCCTCTGCCTCTGCCTCTGCCTCTGCCTCTGCCTCTGCCTCTGCCTCTGCCTCTGCCTGTGCAGTGCTGGGATTAAAGGTATATACCACCACTGCCTGGCTTTTCAGTTGAAATATTTGCCTGCTTCTTCTTGGACAAAGGATGAACTTCTTAAAATTAAAACCAAAATTTACTTTTTCTGTTTTCCTTATAGGATAAGTTCAAGGCTCTATATTTAATGTAGCTAAGAGCATATTAGTATTATTAATCATTTAAACAAGACTATCTGTTTTGATTATGTTTAGTACATATATTTGTCTTGGAAGTATATTATATTTTGTTTTAGCTTTTTCACTCAACAAACTTAACACCCACTAAACCAGGTACAAGGTAATCCCAGACATGTTAACAATTGACACAATTATTATGAAAAATTCTAGTCCTCCATTGATGATGAACCAAGCCCCAGACTACAAGCGGGCAAGATGATATTTTAATCTACAAGGAGCCTAATATAGCAGTATATACCTTTAATCCCAGCACTTGGAAGGCACAGGGAGGTAGATCTCTGTGAGTTTGAGACTAATCTGGTCTACACAGAGAATTCTAAGCCAGTCAGGACTACACAGTGAGATATTGTAACAAATAAAAACAAAACACAAAAAAGCAAACAAACAAACAAACAAAAAACCCAAACCTACAAACATAGAAAGGGGAAGAGTCTAACATGTGCCAAGGTAGACAAAGGAAGATCTAGATGCAAACATCAAAGTGACTCTGACAACCCTAGCCAAAGGATGCTTAGCAGCTCAAGAGCGATGCAGCCGTCCTGGGGAGGTGGTGTTACTGGAGTTAAGTACCACAGCATCAGAAGAAACCATCTTGATGATCGTGTGAAAAATCAAACAAGAAACAAGCCTCCATGCAAAATGACTGGGTGCTGGTGCACACCTGCATTCCCAGCCCTCAGAAGAGGGCAGGGCAGGGGTGTGCCACAGACCTGAATGGCTCCTGTAAGGGCAGTGAGGATCAAGGAAGAGTCAGACATCAGGACACAGGAAGAAAAGCTGGGATCGGTGGACCAGCTGGTCCAGAAGCTGCCCATCCTGGAGCTCAGATTTTTATGATACAGTTGAACAGAGAGGTGGGGTTATTATATACAAGTTGGAGCCAGCTTAACTAATCTTAGCAGGAACAATCTCTGAAGGGAAGAGCAAGCGGGTTTCAGACCATTAACAAGGGGGTGGGGGCGCTAGAGTGAACATTTTCTGCATTCACTAATAACATTCTCACTCGGACCAGGATGCTTGGAAGGGTTTGCCATTTCCTTGAGCTTAACCCCTGGGAAGTCTTTGCCTTTTTTCTCCTGGGGCTGGGGCATTAGGGTACTTGGCATGGGTGTGCCCATGCCAACAGTAAACATTCATTCAGGACTTAACACACTTAAGGTTTCCTCCACTTCCCACAGTGGAAACAGGAAGATCATGAGTTTGAGGTCAGGCTGGTACACACAATAAAACCTTCTCCAAAAGCTTAAAAACAAAACAAAACAAAACAAAAAACTCATGAATAAAAAGGCTTTATTTGGGAATTAAAAACAAAGAATAATTTCATAATCCTAAACATAAACACACAGACTTCTGATATGTCAAGTCCTAAGTGCAAAGGAAAAGAAGGGTAAGGCTTGACTGAGGAAAGAGAAAAGCCACCAAGGGTGTTTTGGTGTGAACCACGTCAACATCTGCAGCCCTTTCGGCAGAGCTGAAAGCTTTGAAGTTCTCTGCGGTACTAGGAAAAAACTGGATTTAAAGCCAGAGCGGTACTGAATTCGCCACACAATTTCTGGAGCAGGTGTTTGACTCCAGTGACTTTCCCCTTCGCCTCGCTGTTACCAATCACCTGGCTAAGGGTCCTTTTGCTCTGACCACGTAAGCAAGCAGCTTAAGTGTTGGCCCTAGGTCACTGTTTCCACTACTGCAATAGGCAGGTAAGAGCTGCGGCGGGGCCACACCCCCTTAAAGCAGACCTCTGGCGTTGGGACCCTTAATCTTACCAACGCCATAACTCTTGTATAGGTCTAGGACATCAACAGTCCTTAGTTCTTAACATTAGTATTACAGCTGTTGGCCTGCGAGCCAATGGCCCTGAAGATGTGGGAAAGCTTCTAGAGGTCAGGACCTACAGTTTTTCTTCTCTGGTTCCTTACACCCTTTTGATCCTTCAGCCTGGCCACCTCGGCCTCTCTCGCTTCCGCTTCCTTTCTTCCTCGCTGTTCCTGCACTGTACAGTTGGCTGGCTGCTCTGCCACTGACTGCTCAGGGGTCACTGCCACCGCCTCTTTTTGTTGCCACACTTGTTGTCTCTGCTGCTTCTTCTTTCTTTGTGTAACAGAAAAAAGGAGCACTGGAGGGGACTTTTCTTATTTGAACGTATGGTGCACTAGGAGGCTAGGCAGCTCAGGAAAGCGTCTCCCAGACACTCACTATCTGAGCCGAAGTGGGAAGCCGATAAACGCCATTACAAGATGGCGCTGGTTAGAACAAGCCTACGCCCATGAATATGGGTAAACAACCAATGTGCGCATGTGCAGTAGAGTTTTTTGCTGAGTCACAGCCTGGCCCGAGGCATGTAAATGAGGTACTGAAAGCATAACCAATCAGGTGTAGACACGCCTCTCCTAGGCCTATATAAGCAGCACCAGCTTTAGGCTCAGCAAAGCTCTCCCAATAAACATGTGTAGAAGGATCCTGTTGTGGCGTCTTTCTTGCTGGCGAGTCGGGCGTTCACAAGCCAGGACTCTTCACTTCTAGAGCCACAGAAGGGGCATTTGAACCAATCAAAGCCTTGCCACTTTAGCAAGCGTCACAGTCGTGGAGGTTTGTACCTACACCATATATTTTCTCACCGCTGTGACAGCCGACCTTAGGAAGCAACCTAAGAAAGGAAAGGTTTGTTTGGGCTTACACTTTGAGAGTCCAGTGCAGGGAGCTGGAGGCAGTGGGTCACATTGCATCTGAAGTCAGGAAGCAGAGGGATGAATGTAGCTGTTCAGCTAGCTCTCTCCTCGTTATGAAATCCTAGACCCTAGCTTAGCGGTTTGTTTCCATGTGGTTATAAATCGAACTTTCAACAACACAGTTGAACCATCCTGGCCTGGCCTCTTTAGCATCAGTCTCGGAAATGTCTCTGCTAGGCGTCCTGGGAAAGTGCACTCCTTCTGGCTGAGGTAGACATTATTGTGGGGTCGCCTAGATTTCTCCCAGGCTTGTGATATCAAAAACTCACACACCTCTGGCTGAAGCCATGTCTTCGGGATCTGAGGCAATCAGCTATGATTATCACATACTCTTCTCAGCACATGTTCTCAGGGGTTATTCAAAGTGGTGATGCCATAGTGTGGCCATTTCATTGTCATTACTATTGCAGCAAAGGAAAAATCTGACAGCTGCCAATTAGGGAGTCATGCCCCATCCTACACATCTTTGCTTATTTACAGGAAAATGAACATTAGAAGAAGTGCTTACAATAGCAACACAGATAGTGATTTTTAAAAAAGAAATAAATATATACAAAGAGCTCAAGAAGCTGGGCTCCAGAAATTCAAATAACCCCATTAAAAATGGGGTACAGAGCTAAACAAAGAATTCTCAACTGAGGATTACCGAAGGGGTCTGGTGGTTCCTCAGAAAATTGAACATAGTACTACTGGAAGATCTAGCAATACCTCTCCTGGGCATATACCCAGAAGATGTTCCAACTGGTAATAAGGACACATGCTCCACTCTGTTCATAGCAGCCTTATTTATAATAGCCAGAAGCTCGAAAAAGCCCAGAGGTCCATCAACAGAGGAATGGATACAGAAAATGTGGTACATTTACACAATGGAGTACTATTCAGCTATTTAAAAAATGAATTTATGAAATTCTTAGGCAAATGGATGGATCTGGAGGATATCATCCTGAGTGAGGTAACCCAATCACAAAAGAACTCACTTGATATGCACTCACTGATAAGTGTATATTAGCCCAGAAACTTAGAATACCCAAGATACAATTTGCAAAACACAAGAAAATCAAGAAGAAGGAAGACCAATGCGTGGATACTTCATTCCTCCTTAGAATAGGGAACAAAATACCCATGGAAGGAGTTACAGAGACAAAGTTTGGAGCTGAGACGAAAGGATGGACCATCCAGAGACTGCCCCATCCAGGGATCCATCCCATAATCAGCCACCAAACACAGACACTATTGCATATGCCAGCAATATTTTGCTGAAAGGACCCTGATATAGCTGTCTCTTGTGAGGCTCTGCCAGTGCCTGGCAAATGCAGAAGTGGATGTTCATTGTCATCTATTGGATGGAACACAGGGCCCCCAATGGAGGAGCTAGAGAAAGTATCCAAGGAGCTGAAGGGGTCTGCAACCCTATAGGTGGAACAACAATATGAACTAACCAGTACCCCCCAGAGCTCGTATCTCTAGCTGCATATGTAACAGAAGATGGTCTAGTCGGCCACCATTGGGAAGAGAGGCCCCTTGGTCTTGCAAACTTTATATGCCCCAGTACAGGGGAACTCCAGGGCCAAGAAGTGGGAGTGGGTGGGTAAGGGAGCAGGGGGGAGGTATAGGGAACTTTCGAGATAGCATTTGAAATGTAAATGAAGAAAATACCTAATAAAAAATTGGGGGAAAAAGGCAGACTTTAAAGTGCCTAACAACAGCCCAGTGTCCCAGGGAGAGGTGGGTCTCTCTTATCTCTGTCATCAGGACTCAAGTACAGTTCTTCACAATTCTTTTTTTAAAAATTGGATTTATTCCTTTTATTTTATGTGTTTGGCCTTCATGTATGCCTTTGTGCATCATGTGCTTGCTTTGTGCTTGAGGTCAGAAGAGGTGAGACTATCAGATCCCCTGGAACTAGAGTTTAGATGGCTGTGAACCACCAAATGGGTGCTGGGAATCGAACAGTCCCTGGCTTCTAGAAAGAGCAGTCAATGCTCTTAACTGCTGATCCAGATTTGATCCAGCCCAAATCTCCACAATTCTTCCAGATTTTATCACTTCACGGTAGGGATTCCTAAACCTTAGCCTGTCCCACTATTCTTTTAGGTGCTTACTTTAGCTGCAGAATCTATAATCCAGTAGATGTGGAACAGAGCCTATATAATGATATATTCTACAAGTGCCTGACTCTACACCTCGCCATAGGAGCAAACTGAGTGAAGAGAACCTCTGTATTTAGTGTTTGAGGGTGTAGCAGCCCATATATCTTCATTTGAAGTATCTTGAATTTGACACCATAAAGTCATTAAGCAAATTTCAGATATATGAATGATGACAATTGCTGGGTTTGGTAAGGTGGAGCAGAAGGATTGTAACCTCATGATCTGCCTGGGATATAAAAGTGAATTCAAGGCCAGCCTGGACAACTAAATAAGACCCTGTCTTAAAATGAAAGGTAAAGAGAGGGCATGGCATGTCGCTCAGTAGTAGAGCTCTTGCCTCATATGTTTGAGAGCTCAAACGAAATCTGCAGTACCAGGGAGCAAAGTGTTGATAAAGTCTTGGGAATATCAGGGCTGGAGAGATGCTTCAGAGTTGGGGTGCTCTCCCAGAGGGTTTGGTTCCCAGCACCCAGGTCAGGTGGTACACAACCATTTGTTTTGCCAGACCCAGTGGGTCCAAAATTCTGTCCTGATCTCCTGACTCTTCCACTCATAAGCACGTATCCACATATGGGCACACACACTGACATGCAATTAAAAATAAAATCCTTTTTTAAAAAGCTTTGGGAACATCGTGTTTCAATAGAATGTGCTCTGAGCTTGTCCAAGCTTAACTGTAGATTCTGATCAGATTCACCTTAGGTTTTGGGTTAGATAATGAATATTTAGAATATAAAAAATAATTCACCTTTATATATCTGTCCTCCCTACTTAACATAATGGCTGCTGTGCAGTAATAAACGGGTTACCCAGATTTTATACTGTTCACAACATTTGTAAGACATACTGTGACAATTAGGTTTGTTTTATTGTCCCCCAAGATGGCTTGAGGCTAGGACTAGTCTCTGTTTCTTAACTTCTGATGCCTTGACTCTTACAAAACCAAAATTTATGATTCCATTGTTGCTCTGGTTAAAATTCTTCACTATACTTCTTGGCTTTTTCCAGTGCATAGTTCACATTCTATATAAAATTGCTATGTAGCCTCATGGTGTTTGTTTTAAAAATAATAAAACTTTCTTCTTCACTATTAAGATCAAAAAAGACTTTGTTACCTACAAGACAATCAGGATACTAGAGACCTCTGTCATGGTAGTGTCATTTGGGGCAAGGCACTAGCCGACTACAATGTAATCTAAACTGCCTTTACTATTACCCCACCTTCTCTAGAAAACCCTCTGAGTTTAGAGCCCAAGCCCTAGTCCCTGAGGCCCTACCCTGAGGCTGCCCAGAGCCCCTGCTCGGAGCCTACCCTGGGGTCTACCCTTCCATCCTTTCCCTTGTCTCATTGCCACTACCAACCAATATGAAGCTCACTCTTTCAAATATATAGACTCTGTTTAAAACTCAGAAAGTCTCTAGCATTTCACTAAGTTACTTAGTTACTAACTCTCCTGCAGCCTTCCAAGCAGTCTTTCAGCCTCTGCTTCCAAACCTTTGGGACTGGGGGCACAGAACCTCGATGCACAACCCAGCCTGCCTTAGCCAATTTCAATCATAAAATCTTTTTTCTTCTTCTTCAAGACAGGGTTTCTCTGTGTAGCCTTGGTTATCCTGGAACTGACTCTGTAGACCAGTCTGGCCTGGAACTCAGAGATCCTTCTGCCTCTGCCTCTGATTGCTGGGATTAAAGGTATGTGGCACCATGCCTGGCTAAAATTCTTCTTTATATTGTAAACAATTTCCTTGAAGATGTACTCAGTAAGTGATGATTAGCACCAAATTTTGTGCTGGGCTAAGCATTAGACATGTGATAAATAAGACATCCTCCTACCAGAGCTGATGGCGAAAACTTGGAAGCCTGGCATCCCAACTACTGTCGGGAAGGAAGGGAACAGAAACTTTCACACATTCCTATGGGATTATAAATCAGTACAGACACTTTAGCAGAGCAATTTGGAAATACCTAAAAGTTTAAGACATACTTACCTTCCCCTCCTGACAGTGCTCCAAAGGGTTGAAATGAATATCACGGGCATGAATTTAAGGGAAATAATAGCAGAATAAGCTCAAAGAAAGGAAACAAAACAAAACAAAAGAGGTGAGTTAAAAGAAAGGAAGGCAGCAACCCACAGAGAAGGTTGACAAAGTTCAAAACTGACCTTTTAAAATGCCTCTAATACAATGGCCAGAGATGTAATCTAAATCAGGTGAGTGTTTGCCTACTGTGCACCAGGCCCTGAGTTCTCTCCCCAGCACTACCGGAAGCAGCCATGGTGACTGTCCTAGTTTGCTTTCTTGCTGCTTTGATAAACACTGTGACTTAAAGAAACTTGAAGAAGGAAAGGGTTTCTTTCAACTTACAACTCTCAAGTCCTCCTGAGGGAAGTTGGGGTAGAAGAAATTCAAGCAGACAGGAAAACAGAAACCACAGAGGAATGCCTGCTTGGTGATTGCTTCCTCTGTCTCATGCTGTTAGCTCTCTTCTTATCCACAGAAGTGGCATCAGCCACAGTAGGCGGGGTCCTTCCATATCAATCAAATTGATGCCCCATAGACAAGCCCACACAGGACAGTCTAATCAAGCAGAGTTGCCAGGCAAGGTTCCCTCTTCCTAGGTGACTCTGGGTTGTGTCACGTTGAGAGAAAGCTAACCAAGAGATTAGTGCAAAGCTGTAATTCTAGCACAAAAGAGATGAAGGCAAGAGGACTGGAAAATTCCAGAGCACTTGAAGCCAGTCTGGGATACATGTGATGCTATGGGGGAGGTAGATTAAAAATAAAATAAACACTATTATAAATTATTAAAGACGATCTTGCTGCTTTTCCTCAAGAATACCAAGTGACGAGGTAAACAAAATACAAAACAAGAAAACACACATTTCATAGTCTGGTGTGAGAGATCACATCTGTAATCTCAGCACGGGCCAGAGCTTTACAAGTGAGTTCTCCAACAGCTCGGGTCACAGAACGAAATCCTGTTTCACAAAATGAAAAGTCAAACAAACAGAAGACTCTTGCTCCTGGCGTCCTGCCTCAGACTGCTAGACATCCTATGATAGGTAATAAAGAGTTTAAATATGCAGACAATCTCAAGCCAACAAATGTGGAAACCGTGAGAAGTAGATAGAAGGAAGAAAAACCTTAAAATAAATTGAGTAATAGGCTATATTGTAAATAATGTACTCTGATCAATCTAGATTGATAAGTTCTACTAAATTTTCAGCAAAGAGAAAATCAGCAAATTTCAGCAAAGTGTGTGTGTGTGTGTGTACACAATATAGCTATATGCAATGTTTCCAGAAAAATGTAAAGAAAAGACAGGGAGCCATGGCTGAGTTCAAGGAGATCATTCTCGGGGACACGGGGAGTTTGGGGACAGCCTAGGACAGTCTTGGAAAGGGGGTATGGATGTTGAGCAGACAATTTTCCAAGCAAGAAGACCCCAGTTCAGATTCCCAACACCTGTGAGGCTGGCTGTGCCGGTGCACATCTGTTACCATGGCACCATGGGAATCAGAAACAAGAGGATGCCTGGGATTTACTGGCCTGGCCAGTCAGACTAGCTAAACTGGCAAGATCCCTGTTCAGTGTCTCAAAGATCTGAGAGAGAGAGAGAGAGAGAGAGAGAGAGAGAGAGAGAGAGAGAGAGAGAGAGAGAGAGAGAGAGAGAGTCACAGATACAAACACACATACACACACACACACACACACACACACACACACACACACACATATATACATGTTTGTAGTCCACATCTATCCTGTGCTAATGCCTGTAATCCCAGCACATTGGAGATAAAAGCAGGATCAGGAGAATCTGGAGTAAAAGCCACCTTTGGTCTAGCCTGAGCTACATAAGACACTGTCTCAACAAACAAACAAACAAACAAACAAACAAACAAACAAACAAACAAAAGGATTCACATCATCCAGAGGGTCATAAATTGTGACCTTATAAATTTTAGCTTGTTCAAGGAAAAACCCAGAGAAGAGCGGAGAGCCGCAGCCTAATCCTTCAGAGTCAGCTCAAGAACCGCTCCTTCCGGTGGTGAAAATTTGAGAAATTTGAAAATTATGAGACCAATATTGGTAATTCCCTAAGAGAGTCTACCAATCGTGCAGGCCAGGCCTCAGCCATCTGCCTACCCAGTTGGCTTAGTTTCTCTACCAACTGTTCCTTAGCCCACCCAGACTCTCCCAGGGAAGTTCAATTAAGCCGTGCCTTGATGGGATTTGTTTTTCCAGGTCAAGTTACTAGGCCTAGGTTTCTCTGTGTCCCCTGGGGTTAATTCTGAATTAAATCCTCATTAACTCTTTCTATAGAGTAACCTCAGTGCATCCCCTTCTCTTCCATCCTCCCCTAACCTCCATGTCAACACCAATTTCAGTTCCTAAGACTCGGGAGAAATATAGGGAGCGCAGACCACAAAACTTGTGGCCTCTGGGACGAGTCTGAACCTACTGGGCTGAAAGCAAAGGGGTAAGATGGGGAAGGCAGCTACCAGGGACTTCTGGGGGTCTTTAAAAATGTCTCACAGCAATGCTCCTTGCCTCTGCCATTCAAGGACAGGAAAGACATTCTGGCCTGGCTTCCCTTAGGGGAGCTGATGCGGAGTAGAGTCACTTGTGCTGTAAGTAGGAGGAACCTGTTGTCTCGGTTTTGTTGGCTTTGGGGTTCTATCTCCTCCTTCTGTATGGTTCCCTTTCAGGTAGCCTGGGCTGCGGGAGACCTGGCTATAACACAAACCCTGGTCCTAACTTGAACTGTACTGTGGAATATGCTCTTCTCTCCTGCTTGCTGCTTTTCACTCCTTTTCAACGTGAATCTATCAGCATCTTGCTCTTGAGACAGAGTGAAATTTGGAATAATGTTTATAGAATGACCAGTTGTTCTCTTGTTCTTACATTTTAAGTAGCAAACAACAGCTTGCGGCAAGCTTCCTTGGTTAGATGGCCTTTACTCTTTTGTGGGATGCGTAGGAATTCAGTTGGCAACTTTGCTTCCAGATGTGGAAAGAAGTTCTTCCTCGTTTCTTGGAAAGTTAAACGGGTCTATTTGATTCACAGATGGAGGTCAGAGCTGTTAAGAGATTAACACTGAGGATGTAAGCAACATTTTGCTGACTAGCCAAGTATCTCCCCTGCAACCCCCAGTTCTCTTTACCCTGCTTTGCCATTCCCTAGCAGTAAAACCATAAAAAGCATAGTATTCTCAGAAGAACTCCTTGGTGTCAACTTTGACCCAGAGTCACACTGGAATGCTGCTTTATATTTTCTTCAGAGTTGCTTGTAGGATCTGTGTTCAACCCATTCATACAGATCAAAATTTAGCACTTAGGAATCCATCTGTCTGATTAAATTAGTTCACTTTGTACTCATTACAGTAAAAGCCAATCACCCAAATGTCATTTATTGCAACCTGCCTTTGCCTTTATATGTGTTGAATATTTTTAGACTTGATACCCAGTTCGACTAAATGTCCATTAGATGGAAGCTTGAGTGATGCCTGCAACTGTGGCTGAGTCTGCTGTGTCTCAGTGACGTTGGATATTTGTTCCACTGTTTGCTTTGGAGAGGCGTGGGTGGCTGAATGGAGGACACATTAATGTCACGCTTGGTTTTCTTTGTTTGAGGGAGATCTTATGGACCAAGAGCATCTCAGCCCCAGCATCCAGTGCTCTGGTGGCGCTCATGCTGTCCCCAGAGGTCTCGTGTGTATTCTGAAGGTTTGCTCAGCCGACTCTCTTCGGTTCTGACTTGATTCTTTCCAGCAGGAAATTGCATCTGCCATCCAAGCCTCCTCCCTCCTTCTGCTTTAAAGTTGTGGAAGCTGCTGAGAAGATCACTGACTTCGGCCACACTTAGGGAGTTCACAACACCCTCCAAGTGAAAGGAATTGAGAGAGGCTGTTCCACAGCTCTGTCGATAGGGTACTTGCCTTGAAAGATTTTCGAATTCCCGGCCAATGCACCAAATAAAAGACCCCCGAAGTGAGACCCTTACTCAGACACTCAAGTCCCGGGACAGCCGCGTACCCAAGAAGACACTGAGACCATACATAAAATGTAGAAGGTAAGATTTAATAAGGCAGCAACATGAAAGCACACAGACCAGAGCTCTGGGGTCGAAATAAAGCAGCAACATGGAAGCACACAGAGCTCTGGGGTCGAAACTCATACACCTTAGCACAGGGTAGAGGAGTCTCGACAGTCAGCCAAAATTTTTCACAGGCTTATATAGTAAAACTCAAAGGGGGAGAACTGGGCAGGAAAAGTACAAGTTTACATCACTAGGGAGTTCTGCCAAAGGAATCTACGTAACTAAGGAGTCATGTCCTATCAAGGAACCTACGTAACTAAGGAGTACCTGGTTCATTTTGAGGTTGTTCCAGGAGGCCTTTATCTCAAAAATGTTCTTGGAACAGTTTTTAGTTGGGAGGGTTCGAACTTTAGGGTGAGGAGTTTTGGGGTGAAAAGTTTAGGAGTGTTCTGGGAACAATCTCTAGATGGGAGGGGGTGGGCTCCGAGGTAAAAAATTCATGTTCTTACAAGAGGCCAGTAATTTTTCATTCTTCATTCCCCACTTCTTCTTGTAAGTAATTCTAATCTTAGAATTTCAGAAGTCTATATCTCTATGTGGAGAATACTGCATTTACTCTATCTTTAACATGGGAACAAAAACAGAATAAGGCAGATTAGTAAACAGAACTAGGCAGGGACCCTTCTAGTGAGGCTTGAGGGTCTCAGCATGACGCAGGTGTACGCAGATCAGATCTTTAGCTGGAACTGGTAAGATGTCCTTGGGGTACCCAGCTCGTTCACTGTAGCCAGTTGTGACCAGACTTCTTTCTGCACCACCTGTAAGCCTTATAACTTAGTATACAGATCATTATTATAACAACATAGGTTTAAACACATTATTTAAGACAGTGATGGGCATAGGAGCCCCATAAAGGATCTTAAAAAGAGTAAAACCGAATCAAGAGGGAGTATTTTCAGTTTTAAATAGGGCAAGGGGAAGGAGTACCAAGTAAGTCTGTGCCAGTCTCCAGGATTAATTTTGTCAAGGTCTGTTTAGAGTTTTATTTATTATTTCTATCTGTCCTGAGTTCTGAGGTCTGTACACATAATACAATTTTTATTTGACCTCTAAATACTTGGCCACACCCTAGCTTACCTGGGCAACAAAGGCAGGACCATTATCTGACACTATTGCTTTTGGCACTCTGAACCTTGGAAAATTTTTAATAATCTTCTTGATGACTATCTGAGCAGTCTCAGTTTTACAAGGAAAAGCTTTTATCCATCTTGAGAACGTTCACAAAAACCAGAAGGTATTCATACACATATTTTTTTTCCAGTAAAGTCTATTTTTCAGTAGATGTCAGGTCTGTCTTCTCATGAGAGGACTAGTTTTCTTTCTTCAGTTTTTACTATTTTATACAGGGTTTCTTTTACCAGTCTTAATTTGTCTATAACTTGATAGTCTTCAGACTGTCAGGATCATTGCTCTTTAGGATGCCTGGGCGGTTAGATTTGCCACCTGATTTCTTTTAGCCACAGCATCTTAGGTCTTTCTCTGCAGATGTCAACAGCTCTCTTTGTCTGTATATATAGAGCTTGTATTAAAGCCACAAGTTTAGCTTTCTGGGCTGAAGTCCCTTTAGGGAGGCTGCTGGCCTAGATCACTTGCTTTCTGTCCACCACTGCACTGCTGTCCCCGCCTTCCGCTTACCCTTAACTTCCAGGCTACTGCCATCCGTGTACCAGTTCAAACTCTCAGGCCAAGGCTGATCTGATCCTTCAGATCATTTCGAGTATGAGTTCCTTCTGCCAGAATGTCAGCACAATGATGAGTAGGTGAAGTCTCAGGCAGTAGTGAGATTGAGGACAGCAGGGGGAGCGAAGGTTACTCGTTCAGTCAACAAAAAGCTCTGACAATGTGTCCATCGGTCAGGGGGACGGTTGGATAATGCTTTCAAGAGCGTTAGTCAGCCATCGGTCATGGGGGCTGAACCACACTTTCTAGGACATGTGCCAAGTTTTGTCTCAGAGTCAATTTATCTGCGTCCTTGACCAGAAGCCACTATGTGCAGACAAGCAGGCCATCCTACAGCCACCAGGTCTAATTTTTTGCAAGTATGCCACAGGTCTTTTTCAGGGTCCCAATCTCTGAGTAAGAACTTCTTTGGCAATACCTTTGTTCTCAGTCACATCTAGGAGTCCCATAGCTGGGGATAACATTAGGGCAGTCTCAAGAGCATCCAAGGCCATGTAAGATTGTTCTCTTTTTTATATACGAAGGGCTGTTTATCTCTTTAACTCAGCAAACCTGGAATTCACAATCTGCAAAAGCCCGCAGTGCCCAGGAACTTTTTAGCTTGTTTTGCACTGGTCGGTGGAGGAGTATGAAACACAGTCTCTTTTTTTTTTTTTTAGCTGCTTCAACAGGTAGGCCTCCGGACTCTAAGGACTCAGCTTCTGTATTAGCACCCCTTTTGTTATCTCTTAAACACATTGATCTTCAGCCAAAAGCTTTCGTTTGTTGCCAGGTACTATCTAAGTTTTCTAATTTTCCTGACTTTTGTGACCAGCATTTTATTTTTCTTATCTTTCTGTCTCACAGCACAGCTCTGATTTTGACTCTGATCTCTGTCTTTGTCAGCCTCATGTTTCTTTAACTCTTAACTTTTGTAACTTTCTGTTACCTTGGTCAGATTGTTGGGACACTTTCTAGTCCCACAGAGACGAGACCCCCATCAGAGCCTGGCAGTTAGACTCACAGGTGCTCCTTACCTTGGACAGAAGCCCCAAGTGGGCGGATGCCTCCCTCACTGGAACTTGGAACAGACTCTGTCAGAGACCATCCCGTGAGAAAGTGAGCCCTTCACAATCTCCCTAGCAGGCCAAATGGCCTTGTACTGAGAGCTGGTTGTCACCCCCCTTTCCTCCCTATTCCTTTCCTGGCACCTGAGGCTGTAAAAGCTGAATTATAGTCCCCTCTTCCCTATCTCTTCCTGAGTTCCCATGCCATCCAAGGACATGAGTTACGCCTGAGCCTAGCCTGACCCCCAAGGCTGTCAAGGAGGATCGATGTTCCAGAGATAAGATCCAGAGTGCCCGCTGCCTGGCGCCTGACTTCGGCCCCCATGTCAGCAGATGCCCACTTCTTTGTTCTTTGTATAATTCTCCCTCGACCCCTCCCATATTCCCCGCGATGTATGCTTTAAAAAGAAGGCACCTCAGCCTAATAAACGAGACCTTGATAGGTTCAATCTACTTGGTCCTCCGACTCTTCTTTCTTTTACTCCCATTTCCTTCCAGGTTTGCGGTCCCCCTCGCACCCACGAATAACTGAGTCCCGCGGGACGGGATAAGTGGCGCCCGACGTGAGGGCGAGGTCCGGATCGTAATTTCTAATCGGTGGAGGTTCCAGAGAAGTTCGTCGCGACCCCAACATTTCAAAAGCAGTGAAGGACCCCTTCCGCCGCTCACGGAAGAGCGAGAAGTCCTTGGTGAGTGAGTCATCTCCACTTCAGGATATGGGTAATAAGTTATCTAAAGAGGCAGCCTTCATCAAAGGCTTAAAGGTAGCTCTCAGAGAAAGAGGAGTACGAGTTAAAAAGAAAGATTTGATAAAATTTTTTATTTTTATAGATCAGGTATGCCCGTGGTTTATTATAGATGGAGCGGACATACATCGTAAAAAATGGAGAAGGGTAGGTAGAGAATTAAATGACATTTTAGCGAGGCAGGGCCCCGAGGCGGTCCCTGCAAATGTATTTACTTATTGGAGTTTGATCCGTGATTTGGTAGAAAATGCGGTTGATGATCCAGAAAAACAGCAACTTTTGTCAGTGGCAGAATATTGCCTCCGTCCCTTTTCTCGGGAAGCTGTAGAGGGCTCCCTCCCTAATCCTCCAAGAGCTGCAGAAGGGCCTAAAATTCCACAGGCTACTCTTTATCCGCAGGTTCCAATAGGCACCTTACCTGCGCAGCCTATGCAGCCTGCCCCTGCTAACCCGCCACTAATCAATCCAGTCTTTAAAAAATCTTTGGCAGAGGGCCTTTTAGTTTCTGGAGATTCAGAAACTGTAGAGCAAGAGGTAGTCCGGCCCCGTAAACCAGAGCGGCTGCGCGGCGCCTCAGCTCCTCCTCCTAATCCCCCTCCCTACTTGCCGCGGATCTGCACTCCCGCGCCTTGGCCTCAGGCTCTACCAGTTCCCACTCTCATTGATGCTAAAGACAAGCTCGCATCTCAAGTAGCTGGATTACAAGAAGTGTTAGAGTTACAACAACAGTACGCTCGCCTGTCCACAGATCTCGCGTCACTCCAAAATTCTTTAAAAGAGACTATTCTTGCCCCTCCCTTAGCCGCAGCCTCGGGCGGCGTAAAGAAAAAAGCTTCGCGAACAGTAAAAAACAAAGCGTTAGCTTGTCCTGTAATCACCCGCTCTACAGGAGCTGCTAGCTGTGACCCGCCCACCTCTACAGAAGAGGAACAGCCCTCAACCGTCCGTGCTAGATCTGCTTCTGTAGAAATAGGGCCTTTAAGAGCGCCCCAGGCCGATCTTTCAGACACTAACAGCGAGGGCAGAACAGGTTCTGAGAGTGACAATGAAATAGCACATGAGCCAGGGGAACAGTTGACTGTTCCTATCAGACAGACAGAGTTTCGTAAGCTGCGTTTTAAAGACCTAAAAGAGCTTAACTCAGCGGTTAGAACCTATGGTCCGTCTGCCCCCTATACGCTTTCGCTCCTAGAAGCCCTCCCAGGAGGCGGACATATGCTCCCAAGTGAGTGGATCAGAGTGATTCAGACAGTGTTAACTCGCGGACAGTTCCTTTCTTGGAAAGCCGATTTTCTCGACCGTTGCCAGACAATTGCTACAACTAATCAAAGGAACCCTCGAACGCCATCTGCTGGCTGGACCTTTGAAAAACTTTCTGGTCAAGGAAAATACGCGGCGGAGGCCAGACAAAAGCACTTTCCAACCGGTCTGTTGGCACAAACTGCCAACGCGGCCTTGGGCGCCTGGCGTGCCATTCCTATGAAAGGTTCTGTTATTACCCCTTTAACAAAAATTATTCAAGGAGCACAAGAGGACTATAGTGAATTTGTAAGTCGTTTGCTTGAGGCTGCAGAGAGGACCTTAGGTCATGAGGATGCAGACAATAAACTCGTAAAACAATTGGCTTTTGAGAATGCTAATTCCGCTTGTAAGGCAGTCTTGCGCGGTAAGATCAGAGACAAAGACCTTAATGAAATGATTCATCTTTGTCGTGATGTTGATATGTTTACTCATAAGATGTCCCAAACAGTTAATCTTGCAATAGGCGCGGCTCTTCGACAAGCAGGCCCCCAGAAAAATTGTTTTAAGTGCGGCCAACCTGGACACTTTGCACGACAGTGTCCCGCTGTGCCCTCTCTTAACAGTGCTTCAACACAACCTACTGACCATTCTTTCCGGCCTACACGGCCCAATTCTCTTTGCTCACGCTGTAAAAAAGGTATGCATTGGACGAACACTTGCAGAGCTCAGACAGATGTGTTTGGAAATCCCCTGCCTCCTATTCAGGGAAACGAGTATGGGGGACAGCCCCGAGTCCCCAAAACCATCTCATTTCTCCCGGCCACGGGGCACAGCCGGCAGACAAATCAGCCTCTGGTCTCTCCAGAGCCACCACAGGCAGCGCAGGCCTGGACTTGTGTTCCTCCGCCAGCACAATTTTAACACCAGAGGATGGTGTCTACATCCTCCCCACGGGGGTCTATGGGCCTCCTCCACCCAATACTTATTTTTTAATATTAGGGCGTGCTTCCGCCACTTTAAAAGGACTTAATGTCCATCCCTCATTAGTAGACAATGATTATACTGGAGAAATTAAAATTTTAGTTAGTGCCTCTCAAGGGCCAATATCCATAAACAAAGGACAACGTTTGGCACAAGCCTTGCCTCTACCTTTAAATACCTCCTATCCAGCTAGGGGCAAACGTCGTGGCTCTTCACAGCCAGGGTCATCAGACCTTTATTGGGTACAAGCAATTACCAAAGACCGCCCGACACTCTGCCTTAAGATAAATGGCAAACGTTTTGAGGGCCTTTTAGACTCAGGTGCAGATTCTACTGTAATTTCACAAAGTGCCTGGCCTGCTGCTTGGCCGTTAAAGGCCTCTTTAACTCATTTACAGGGAATTGGACAATCAAAAAATACTCTTCAGAGTTCACAGTTGTTAACCTGGGAAGATGATGAGGGAAACTCTGGTTCTGTTCAGCCTTATGTCGTCCCTGATTTGCCTGTTAATTTATGGGGGAGAGACATTCTCTCTCAAATGAGGGTCATTATGTGCAGTCCTAATGAAGTCATCACTCAACAAATGCTCGCCCAGGGTTATCTCCCTGGACAGGGACTGGGCAAATATAGCCAAGGAAGGCCCACCCCAATAGAGGCCATACCTAAGATAGATCGTACAGGTTTAGGTTACAACTCCCATTTTTCATAAGGACCATTGCTCTCCCTGCACGTCAGGCAGATAAGATTACTTGGAAAGATGATACCCCTGTCTGGCTTGACCAGTGGTCCCTTCCTGCAGAAAAATTGTCAGCGGCCATAGAGTTAGTGCAGGAACAATTGGCAGCTGGACACATTGAACCCTCCACTTCACCGTGGAACACTCCCATCTTTGTTATTAAAAAGCGAAATGGTAAATGGAGATTGTTACAAGATCTTAGAGCAGTTAATAAGACCATGGTCCCCATGGGGGCCCTACAACCTGGGATTCCCTCTCCAGTGGCTATTCCCAGGGGATATGTTAAGTTAATGATTGATCTAAAAGATTGTTTCTTTTCCATTCCTCTCCATCCTAAAGATTGTAAACGCTTTGCGTTTACCCTTCCGATGATTAATTGTATAGGTCCTTCTCCTCGCTTCCAATGGAAGGTTCTTCCTCAAGGCATGGCTAACAGTCCTACTCTTTGCCAGAGATATGTGGCACAAGTTATTGATCCATTCAGAATGTCTTACCCTGATCTGTATGTGGTCCATTACATGGATGACATTTTGGTTGCTGGACCTGATCAAGACCAATTATATAGTGCTAGTCAAGAGCTTATTAATGCCCTTCAAAATCAAGGACTCCAGGTTTCTCCAGAAAAGGTTCAGATCCACCCTCCTCACTTGTTTTTGGGTTTTGAGTTATTTCCTAACAAAATTCTCTCTCAAAAGGTTCAGGTGAGACAAGATTCCTTACAGACTCTTAATGATTTTCAACGTCTGTTAGGAGATATTAATTGGCTTCGTCCTTATCTGAAACTTACTACAGGAGAGTTAAAACCTTTGTTTGACATTCTAAGAGGAGACCCAGATCCTTCCTCTCCACGCATGTTAACTCAAGAGGCACGAAGGTCACTAGCTAAAGTTGAACAAGCCATCAGTGAGCAGAATATCGGGTACTTTTCCCCAGAGCTTCCACTTCAGCTCCTTGTCTTCCCTACTCCCTTTTCACCTACAGGTCTGCTGTGGCAGCTCAAACCTCTGTTTTGGGTCCACATGTCAGCTTCTTCCTCCAAAGTGCTGCCCACATATCCTCAGTTAGTTGCTAATGTTCTTCGTTTAGGCAGAGAAGCTGCTCTTAAGCTTTTTGGCAGAGATCCAGATGTTATTGTTCTCCCCTATGATGCCTCTCAGGTTCAGTGGTTACTTAAAAATAATGATGATTGGGCAGTTAATTGTATCTCTTTTCAAGGTGTGATTGATAATCATTATCCTGCTGATAAATTAGTTCAGTTTCTACATAGGACACCTGTGGTTTTCCCTAAGAGAACAAAGTCAAGCCCAATTCCTGGGGCTATGTTAGTTTTTACTGATGGGTCTTCCTCAGGTATGGCCGCGTTTTATATCAATGGAAAAGTCTCACGTTTTATGACAGACTTCTCCTCAGCACAGCTTGTTAAATTGGCAGCTATTGTTAAAGTATTTGAACAATTGCCTAAAACTTCCTTCAATTTATATACAGACAGCGCCTATGTGGCTGCCTCTGTTCCTCTTTTAGAAACTGTTCCTTATATCCGCCCTTCTACCAATGCATCTCCAATGTTTGCTAAACTTCAGAGCCTTATTCTTGCTCGTAATTTTCCATTTTTTATTGGACATATTCGTGCTCATTCTGGCCTGCCTGGACCTTTGTCTGAAGGCAATGATATAGTCGATCAGGCCACTCAGGTAATAGCTTCAGCTTTGTCTATTACTCCTCTTGCTGCTGCCCAACAGGCCCATGATTTACATCACCTTAATGCGCATACCTTGAGACTTAAATTTTCCATCACTCGTGAACAGGCTAGACAAATTGTCCGGCAGTGTAAGGGCTGCCTGACCCTTTTGCCAGAGCCACATGTGGGAGTCAACCCCCGAGGACTAATTCCTGGTGAACTATGGCAGATGGATGTTACCCATTACACTCCCTTTAAAAAGTTAAAATATATTCATGTCTCTGTTGATACCTCTAGTGGATTTATCTGTGCATCTTTACAAACGGGAGAGGCCACTAAACATGTTATCAGCCATGTCCTCTCCTGCTTGGCAGCTGTGCCACAGCCTAAAATCCTCAAGACAGACAATGGCCCAGGATATACTAGTGCCAGCTTTAAACAGTTTTGTGCTCAAATGGGCATTAAACACATTACTGGGATTCCCTATAATCCCCAAGGTCAAGGTATTGTAGAAAGAACTCATCAAACTCTTAAAAACATGCTTTTCAAATTACAGTCTGGAAGAGAAATTCTATATCCTCAGTCTGGTAACTCCAAGATGCTTTTAAATCATGCATTATTTGTTCTAAACTTTCTAACCTACGACAATGCAGGCAAGTCTGCTGCAGATCGCCTCTGGCATCCTTCTACTGCTAATAACTATGCACAAGCTATGTGGAGAGACCCCTTGTCCAACAAATGGCAGGGTCCAGATCCAGTCCTTATATGGGGCAAAGGACACGCTTGCATCTATGATTCAAAAGCACAAAATGCTAGATGGCTCCCTGAGCGCCTGATTAAACCTTATAACTGTCCAGGGAGAAAAAACCCTGAGGAAATTTCTAAATGTGCTTCTTTACAGGAGAATGAAAGCGCCAAAAAAGAAGTCACTTCTGATCATCAAGATTTGGCTGTGTCTTTGCCTGATGAGAAGCATATCGCCAGTGGTAGGCCAAGTTAAGAAAAATCCTTATCGACTTTATAATTACACCTGGCTGATCATCAACGAGGCAGGTGACATAGCTAATGCCACCTCCAAGATTGAAGGCTCTATTCCATGGCCCATCCTGAGAGTCGATCTTTGTAAATTAGTCTTAGGAGGTCATAATGACTGGGGAACTCACTTAGAGTTCCTGCCACAAGAACAAGCTATTGACGATCCTAGACAAGTTGCCTATACCACTCCTGGATGTGCTAGTTTAAGTCGCAGAAAAACTCTTGCCAGTGTTTTAAAAAGATGGGGCATATACATTTGTCCTGGCCCCAGTCACAGGAGTCGCACTCTTAATTATAAATGTGGTTTCGCCCCTGATTATTTTTGTGCTTCCTGGGGCTGTGAGACCACGGGAGACACCTATTGGAAACCCACTTCTGATTGGGACCTAATAAAGGTCCGGAGCAGGCCAGATTATGCTGCCTGTGCTAGTTCCAACCAGACTTCCAAAGGATGGTGCAACACCTTAGAGATCTCCTTTACTGACGCAGGAAGGAAATTTAATTGGGAATATACACGAGGAGCTGAGTGGGGTTTACGTATCTATAAAAATGAAAAAGATTTTGGAGTAACTTTCAAAATCCAGTTACTTAAAAACACCCCATCTTTAGGGTCGGCTGCTATAGGCCCCAATCTCTTTTTACATTCCTCATTTCCTAAAAAGCCGAGTATTCCACAGACTGTTACCTTAGGCCTACCCGGGACTACTATATTCCAGCCTACTTTACCTGCTGGATCTCCCTCCTCCACAGAATTAATTTTATCCTTAGTTAATGCATCAATTGCTACTATACATGCAGCTAATGCTACTCAATATGAAGAATGTTGGGTGTGCTTTTCTCCTCAACCTCCCTTTTACGAAGGGGTGGCAACATTCGGATCAGTCGTTACAATTAATGATTCCAGCAAACTTGGATGGCACCCCGAGAGCCATGATGGGCTCACTTTAAGTCAGGTGTCTGGCATAGGCTTATGCCTTTTGGGGCCTTCCATGCTTCCTCCTCAGGCCTTATTAGAGGTTTGCAATCAGACTATTATAGTAGAGGCCACCTCTAGATATCTAGGAGCACCTAATGGCACTTATTTAGCATGTTCTACTGGACTTACTACATATATAGTTACTCAGACATTTTTAGATGACAGAGATTATTGTGTTGTAGTTCAGCTTCTCCCGAAGCTGACAGTACACCATGCAGAAGACCTCCTCCAGTTCTGGAAGAGTGACACAGATCTACCCCGTAATAAGAGAGAGCCTATTTCTGCAGTAACCTTAGCAGTGATCCTAGGCTTGGGAGTTGCAGGCACAGGAACAGGCATTGCATCGCTAGTCACTTCCCAGCAACAATATACTCAGCTTCACCTTGCTGTGGACAGGGATATTCAAGAGCTACAGAGAGGTTTAAAAAATTTAAAAGATTCCTTGGTCTCTCTGTCTGAAGTAGTATTACAAAACAGGCGAGGTCTTGATTTAGTGTTCCTTAAAGAAGGAGGGTTATGTGCAGCCCTCAAAGAAGAATGTTGTTTCTACTCCGACAAGACTGGCTTAGTTCAAGATAGTATAGATAAAGTTAGAGCTAGTCTAGAAGAAAGAAAACGCAACAGAGAAAAACAAGAATCTTGGTATAAAAATTGGTTTTCTACTTCTCCTTGGGTCACTACCTTGCTTCCCACACTCTTGGGACCTTTCTTGGGTATTCTACTGCTTTTGTCTTTTGGCCCCTGGGCCTTTAAAAGATTAACCAGTTTTGTTAAGTCACAGATTGAAGCTGCTTTAAGTAAGCCGGTTGCAGTCCACTACCATCAGCTGGATGTCCGGGACTCAGACGAAGAAGATCCCCCTCCCACCGAGACAGAAACAGCAACTCGTCTCCAGTTTTCCACCCTTGCTGCCAAAGCAGAGTCCCCCTGGTTCCTCAGGCTTTGGAGACAATAGGGACAAAGAGGGGTGACCTCCAGCTCTTGTTATAGCTTAAGAGCCACAGATTGTGGTATTACAATTGGCATTCTTACAGAGGCCTTACTAAGTCTGAGGTTGACAATTCTCCTACGGGAGCTGCACAAAACTCAGAATTGTGCATGCTGGTTCATGATAAATACAAATCCAGTATGGGCCCAGCATGGGTGCAAACTAAGTATTGCAGGGGAAGGTCCAAATAGACTGTTTCTGAGTTCCCTGAGAGACAAACCCGGTTAGGAAGAGGTTGGTATCTAATTTCAGTTACAATTAATAATTTTTTCAAAGGCTCTGCCTCACCTCCCCAAAAGATACCGAGAGCCACAAGTGTGGGTCTGTGACAGCACCCTTGGGAGGAATCGGGTCAATGTCCCCCCCAGCCATGGTAATGCCCGCTCATCTAAAGATGAAAAAGATTAGTTGATCACCTCAGTTAAGTGTGGCCTTATTTAATTTAATTCAGAAGGGGGAGATGTCAGAGACCATCCCGTGAGAAAGTGAGCCCTTCACAATCTCCCTAGCAGGCCAAATGGCCTTGTACTGAGAGCTGGTTGTCACCCCCCTTTCCTCCCTATTCCTTTCCTGGCACCTGAGGCTGTAAAAGCTGAATTATAGTCCCCTCTTCCCTATCTCTTCCTGAGTTCCCATGCCATCCAAGGACATGAGTTACGCCTGAGCCTAGCCTGACCCCCAAGGCTGTCAAGGAGGATCGATGTTCCAGAGATAAGATCCAGAGTGCCCGCTGCCTGGCGCCTGACTTCGGCCCCCATGTCAGCAGATGCCCACTTCTTTGTTCTTTGTATAATTCTCCCTCGACCCCTCCCATATTCCCCGCGATGTATGCTTTAAAAAGAAGGCACCTCAGCCTAATAAACGAGACCTTGATAGGTTCAATCTACTTGGTCCTCCGACTCTTCTTTCTTTTACTCCCATTTCCTTCCAGGTTTGCGGTCCCCCTCGCACCCACGAATAACTGAGTCCCGCGGGACGGGATAAGACTCACTGCCAGCAACTCAGGGTGGTGCCACCTTCTGAGAAGAGGGAACTTTAGAGCAGAGACGGGAGTGCGGGAGTGCAGCTCTCACAGCTGGCTGCAACCGGCACTTATCTTAAAGTGAAAGCAGTTTTTCTGTTAACAAGAGACAGGGACAGGGGAATGAGAAGCTGCCTGGGAACCTGCAGCGTTCTTGGCCGGCTACTCGCACAGCCTCCTCTTCTTTTTGCTTCAGCAGCCACAACATTCAGGCCACTGACTTCTCAGGGACCACCCCTCTTTTGCTCCGGATTTTTAAGCTCATTTTTCTCTAGGCTCCAGGTCCATGGGCGGGACCACTGTGACCCGCTGGCTGCTCTCTGGAGTTGGAGTGGGAGGCAGGGCAGCTGAGGATCTGAAAGGAAGTGGTCAGCATAGGGATCTGACAGGATTTTTAGGCTTATTTCAGAAGGCATAACTTAAAAACAGTCGTCAGTCATCAGTCCAAGTCCGAACACAAAGAGACAAAAAAGACACACACAGAAACCGTTTTTCAGGCAACCACTATAGAATCACAGTACCACAGAAATGACAAACACAAGCAAGACCAATACAGGGCATCTTACATGCGATTTCCAGAGAAGCTTACTGTCACTATGACCAACTCAAATGGACCTGTCTCCATGGGAAGGTCCCAGAACCTGAGACCGGCCTAAAACCAAACCAAGATAATCAGTCAACTCCTTGGGACCAAGACCAGACCTGAAACCAGACAAACCAAAAACAAAACAGAATCAGAAGGTGGTCCAATGGAGGACACACAAGTGAACAAGACACACAGACACACAGACATACAGACAGGGAGGGATCCCACTTTATCTCCGACGTACAGTGTCTGTGTCTCATGACAAAAACCACAAACAAAAACAAGATAGCAACAGAGAAAAAGAAGCCTGACGGGGTCGGATTCCACATCGACTCCCTTTCTCCTGAAAAACAATTTGCCTGAGGCGGCGATTAGTGACAAGTCAAAAGCACCCTCAGGTGGCCAGCCCACTCCAAACGTTGGCCACTCGGAGGCGCAAAAGGTCTGCCACGGACCCTTTCTGACCTCCACTGACTGGTTGTGGGCTCTGACCCGCACCTCCTTCCAATGCTCCAGAGTCAGAGAAAGGGGAGTGGACACAGATTGTCCCATTTCTAGAAAAACAGTAGTCACAACAAGAGCGGACACGAGACTAAGACAAAAAAGAAACCAGAAGAATCAGATGGCCTCTCTAAGGCCGGCCGATTGAGACCCTCTGCACGAGGTGGGACTCGAACCCACGATCCCGTGACCAGACGCGAGGTGGGACTCGAACCCACGGTCTCGCAACAAGGTGCGAGGTGGGACTCAAACCCACGATCTCGCAACAAAACGCGAGGTGGGACTCGAACCCACGATCTCGCAACTGGGCACGAGGTGGGACTCTAACCCACGATCTCGCAACCCCAAATGGTCTCTTGGCCTTTAAAGGGGTCCACCAGGCGTCCCTGATCCTCCCCTGTTCCTCCTGGGACGTCTCCCAGGGTGAACGGACGGTGGACACCTGGACACGTCTATCCTTATCCACCCCGCACTCCCTCTCGGAGCACGGTCTCACTGAGCGTCCGCAAAACTGAAACTGCGATCGCACCAAACTTAGAAACAGAACACAGACATCAGAACACAGACATCAGACCAAAACAGAACAAAGAATCTTACCTCTAAGTGGGTCTAGGACCTCTGGGTGGTCGCGCTGTTTCCCGGCCAACGCACCAAATGAAAGATTTTCGAATTCCCGGCCAATGCACCAAATAAAAGACCCCCGAAGTGAGACCCTTACTCAGACACTCAAGTCCCGGGACAGCCGCGTACCCAAGAAGACACTGAGACCATACATAAAATGTAGAAGGTAAGATTTAATAAGGCAGCAACATGAAAGCACACAGACCAGAGCTCTGGGGTCGAAATAAAGCAGCAACATGGAAGCACACAGAGCTCTGGGGTCGAAACTCATACACCTTAGCACAGGGTAGAGGAGTCTCGACAGTCAGCCAAAATTTTTCACAGGCTTATATAGTAAAACTCAAAGGGGGAGAACTGGGCAGGAAAAGTACAAGTTTACATCACTAGGGAGTTCTGCCAAAG